>NW_003805489.1:641891-1011220 GCF_000255335.2 Galendromus occidentalis | reverse complement strand
CCTCGACCATTCCTCGGCCTCCGCGATCCTCTTGAGTTTGCGAAAAAATACCGTCGGCTCATCGACGTCGAATTTGATATTCAGTCTTCGCTGTTCGGTCATCCCTTCGATCTGAGGGTGCTAACTAAGTGTTCGAGTGACTAGTCCTTTCCGGTAGCGACCTAGGGTCTGATACGCCTCTGGCTGCTGGCACTCACCGCTGACCGGTAAGCCTCGTTGCCGGCTTCCGTCTTTGCCTGTTGTCCTCCACTTGAAAACTCGGTCGGTAGCTGGATCAGGCCTTCGGAAATCCCACCGCTGATGTTAGGATTGATGATTTCGGGTTTTCACAAGTTGACACAGGTTTATTAGGCGTAGTTTTCCAGCACGCATACCGCCTTCCCGGCGCTCGGTAGACACACTAACCTCCTCTCCGTACAGCAGCGGTCATGTCGTTTTACGCGGAACTTTCGAAAATCCAAACATGGACACAATCGTTAAACTTAAACTTAACAATAGGCATCATGGAAAAATCGCGGAGCCGTAGAGGAGAAGTCTCCGGGCTCATACCACACGGCATCCGCTCGTACGGCGATCGATTGAATCCTCATCCGACTGGATGGGAAAATTCGTGAACAGAGTTCCTTGGCCTTCCCGATTCCCATTATCCGGGATCTAGAAAGTCTCGTTCCCCTCGGTACCGCGACTACTCCGTCGCGGCGTCGCGGACATTCCCATGCCGAAGTTCTTTCTTCAAGTGTTCGGAAACGCTCGACGGTATCCGCTGACTGAGTGGGCTGCATGACCGACACTGTGAGAATCAAGACCGAACTCATTGCCACAGGGGGCTTCGTCTGTATCATCCCCGCAGTCGTCTCTTCCATTGAAAAGCCAGAGTGGTGGCGCTCATCCAGCACCTTTCCAACGAGGGACAAAACCGGAGCCGCACGACCGCGCTACAGGAGGGGAATTTGAGGTCACTTGTATCCATACGGTTAGGGTTGTGCTCCCGGTGCTGTCCCCACGAAGTTTTGGAAATAGACATCGGGTCGAACTCACCCAATGCGGATTCTGGCGTTGGCACAATAATCAAGAGGCGGGCTCGCATAACCGGAATATCTCAGTGGTCCAGTGGTTCGAAATGCACTGTGAGCAAGGACGTTCAAATTCGTTCTCCATCCTGGGGGGACCCAGAGCTTCAGACGGAATGTCAAGCAGTGCTCTGCACCGTGTTTCCGGTGTAGCAGCGAGCTCAGTTAGCCTCTCTCCGACTGATCTGCAAGGGAAGCGAAGATGTGAGTATATTGCGCGCGTCGTCGCTCCAGGGTAATGCCAGTTGACAGAACCGTGTCGTCGATCTGACGATGAGCTAACCGCGCCCGAGGGATCGAGGAACGAGCGGGAATCGTACGTCGTCTTCTTGGTTCCACGGTACTCCCTGCGGAAAGCGGAGCGGGATCTTCTGGAGAGGTTTTAGCATTCACACTCATCAATCCTGGGAAACTCGAGGGGTCTTTTTCCTCGGTATTCTTCTCTCATATTCATCTGGAATCCAGAATGAATCTCAACAAACGGCTTGGTCTTTCAAGCAGCTCGGGTCTTTGCCCCGACGTCCACATTTTCTTTCCTTGAAGGGCCGCGAAGGCTCTCGCACGGGATGCTATGGTTTGGGGCACACTCGCTTCATCCGTCGATCTTTTGCGGTCCGCTCTTTGTGAAACCGGTGGCAATGGGAACTCTTTGCTCAGGCAGGTCGTATCGAACCGGTGACCGGCGACGAGAGGGCCACTGATTGTGAGTTCTTCTTTCAGCGATTGTCAATCGAGATTCAGAGAGGATTCGGGTGACGAGGGGTGATCGCACCCGTTTCTTTATTTCGATAGGTTGTTAAAAGGAAATTCCCGTAAACATATGTCCTGTATATCGCCTGTTCGGCTCGAGGCTATACTTCATGGCTATACTCGCCGGAGGCATGCTCTCTAACGCTCCGACGACCACGTTCAGTCTGAGAGGAGCTGGAACCCCGCGAGCTCTGGACGCGCGGAGCGCCACGCAACAGCCCGACCGAAACAGCGCAGCCCATGATAGCCTCGAATCCTGGGCACTGAATCTTTCGTGGATAGCTGTCGGCTAACCCTCTGTGGAACCTCAGCTTGAGGGAAGGGAGATTGAAGGAACATATTTTTCGTCCTTGCAGGCAGCTACGGCTCCGAGAACATCCACTATCAACGATGGACAAGCATCAATCTCTGTGGAGCATTCGCGAGAATCGGTTGAGTATTGAATTCTGTCGCGCGAACAGAATCTGATAGGTCAGACGTTCTTTGTACTCTCTGAGAATATCGCGAGAGATGTCGTACAGATGCTGGTATGGCACGAATGGGGTCTCTTATCCGATCGTCTATGCTTGGTCAGCGATGCCCCTAACGACGTCGAAGTTTGACGACTTCAGCTAGGGGATTTCGAAGATCCAAGGGCGCTTATTTCCGATCGATGGAAATGGCGCTGGGGACTGGGAGTAGCGCGGATACCGCTGACGCGAGATCGATGGCGGTTGTGGTCACTCGATTCCGCATGTGTTGGGAGAGCGGCGTTCATCAGAAGTTTGCCGAAGTCTGAAGCGGCGAATCTCAATGTCCCGATTCGGAGCATGGCAGAAATCTTCGGTTAATTGAACGCGATAGATTACAAAGAGCTTTACGGGGTTCGACCGGTGAACAATGGATAGAATTGACATTCCCATGTAGAAGCTCGAGTTGATGTCTTCTCCTGTCTTCGGGATGCCCTCGAGGCGGGCTGGGTTGAAGTCGACGGAGATGAGAGGGTGGGCATCGCCAGCTATTCTTGCCAACAACGAGACGGCAGGGATCGTCACATTCATCCGAAGTCCATAAAAGATCAAACTGGCCATATTATCGGAAAACTTCCGCCGCTACAAATCGGAGTCAGTTCCGAATTCGGGCACTCACCGATGTATTCTCTCACGAGACGTTTGCATGGAATCCCCGACAGGATATCTTCCGATAAAAAAACAGGCGCGTATCAAGCAAGTAATTATCCTTCCAAGCATGGTCAGACTCCCTTGGAACTGCGAGGGTTCCGCCGCGGGGTACGTCTGAGGAAATCTACTGAGGCAAACGTGGTCGCGGAATCGGAGGCAAGCGGCTGCCGAGACGCTCGGGAGCACGGTAGGCGTTCTCAATGCCAAGTCTATCCGTTGATGGAGCAAGTCTTTCACTGAGTCCGTGGTAGCTGGCGGCAGTTGGAGAACTTCGCGTCGCGGCGCCGTTCACCGAATGGAAAGCCGCGAATTTCCGACCTGCCACGAGGGATCAAAATGCCTGATCCTCCATGTCATCATGTAGTTGTGTCACGGGCTCTCACGAGCAAATTGAGGGAATTTTAGATTTGAAAGCATTAGTGAGTAAAACCGGGCCCTCGAAGAGGTGGAATGCGACGGAAGCGATGGCCAAACCGGCCATCAGAAGTCCCGATGCAGCCTCGATATCTCTAAGAGGAATACTCCGCGATACACCGCTCTGTAGATCGCTGCGTTTGAAACATCGAACGCTGATCGGTAGCGGAGACATGGATGTTATGTTTGCGGCAAAAACATCGCAATAGGCGTGTCCGTACGTATTCGACAGAGGTAATTTGAAAAACTCCTTGGCTATATCCGTTGAGTTTTCGAAAAGTCGTTCCGGCTGCCTCAGCAGCCCATGTGCCTGCAGACGTTGAGCTAATCTCGTTTCTCGGAAGAATGGATAGTCCATCATGATACGATGTTCGCAAAGTCTATCGGAACGTTGCGAGCCGTTGTAGATATCAACCTTGAATGCGCTGATCACTGTGATCACATGAGCTCCGGATTCGATGCGCACATCGTGACTAGCGATTCGCTTGAAGACCCTGCGCTTGAAGGGATCTGCTAGGTCGTCCTCCAAACACAGAACGCCGCCTTGCAACAAATAGTGGACATTCTCGTAGATGAAGCCCCTCAGATCGTTTCGTGCAATGATCCCAATATCAGAGGAGACGCCCTCATTTCCGCTTCCGTATTTACCAATACACTTCGATACGCTCTTGATTCGGCTTTCGGGAAGGTTTTGGAGGGCAGCGACCACTTGCCCTCTGAACGATGTTGACACAGTCAGCATCGATAGAGTCCATGTTCCGACGAGCAATATCAGTTTAATCGAGCCGTGTCTCCAGTTCAATTGTACGGGTGTTAATACACAAGCGATCATATGGAATATCTGAACGTCGAGCGGGACGCGAGCTGGATTGGAGTCTTCGGAGAACCGCATCAAGAAAATGATCAGGAACGCGGTAGGGACCAGGAGGGCCCAGATCTGGAACCGAAATATCTCCTGAGTCAAACTCAGAATCGCGCTGACATTCGGTGTTCTTGCGATGGCGGTCAGAGGTTTCCAGAGCGCAGCATTGGCCGAAAAAATCGTCTCATAGCGTTTCTCGTTGCAGTCGAATTTCACGACCGCTTCGATCGAAGTTCTCTCCTCTCGGAATGTAGACTGGACCTCTTCGCCTAAGGCTGTTCGCTCCAAATTGGTCCCCGAACGAATTATGCGGGACTCATGCCCAACACTCGAGACGAGCTCGGATACGAGGATTCGACGCCATTTCAATCCGTCCGCAACGAGATATATGTCGAGCGGCGAGGTGAGCTTGCGCTCATATGGATCGAACATCGTCCATAAAACGGGCTCTTCGGTTCCCCTGAACGCTATCCTCACAACTGGGTAAGTCAGCGGAAACCGCTGACCGCCCAGGACTCGTACGTCGAATGAACGTGACATTTGAATCAACACCAGAGTTTTTCTCGGGACGCCAATCTTCAGCAATATCCTGTGAGAGCTCAGAGCCCCGGGATCCCGCGACGCCATTGGCACCAAATGGTCGCATTCTAGAGCGACGTACACCGAGTCCGATGATTGTATCTTCTGATAGCTCGCCGTTATGTCGATGTAATGCGATAAAGGTTTGGCTCTTCCAGAGCGAAGGAATAAGTCGACGACCGTCAAATTCAAGCGGCTACGTACACGGAAGTCCAGGGAGCAGGAGCAATCCAGAAGGATCACCCTTCGGACTTTGCAGAAACTCCCTAAAAAAAATTCTGTGAAAGCCCTGATCGAGGCTTCGTCGAGATCCGGATTGAGCTTGACGGAAGGTCGATCCGATAAGAGACGATAGGGTTGATCGGAGGTCAAACGACGATCGAGAGAAGCCAGAGCACATAAACACAGACTCAGTACATTTAGAGTACACCACGTTTTTTGATAATTGAGCATTTTGCTCCCTTCGCACAATTTAAGGTGATAACGGCAATGACGGAATCGTTTTTCTTTCACGAGAGACGTGAAGACTTCCCCAACCATGCGGCTTCGCTCGCTGCGAGTGTTGTCTGGAAGATCGACCGCATATGCGAGCTCGACCGAGAGCATTGTCTCAAGTTCAATGCTTCAACATTCGCCATCCATTGTTCAACCGGCATACTCCTCCGCTGACAGATAGGTATGGTGACAAAGGTCCAGTTCTCCTAGAGCTTCGATCTCAGTCAGAGAGTCGTCTCGAAAGCCCTGCGTATTCGAGAATATCGGCGAGCGGGGCTTCACGTGCCAGGCGCTCGTGATAGCCTCGTGCTTGCTATTCGGCACGAATATCAGGGGACTTCCGTTGATCTTCCCGAATCTCCAACGTAGCGAATGACAAGCTCGTTTCACCGCTGGGTTTCTGGGTTCCCAGGGTTTCTCAGAAAATCAATCGCCGAATAGAGTCTCGGAGCTAGACTCTGAGAGCATGTGGCACTGTCCAGCATTGACGAAGCTCAGACTCCCAGAGTGGATCATCCAGTTCCAGTTGTTTTTCCCTCACCGTTCTGGAGTCGTCTTTGGGAAAGAGCAGGGTCGTGATTACGCGCATGATATTTGTACAGCCGTCTCGACGTTACGATGTCGAGCTGCCTGCTTTGCCCGAATCCATTTTGTGCTACAAAAT
Organism: Galendromus occidentalis; assembly: GCF_000255335.2. NCBI lineage: Eukaryota > Metazoa > Arthropoda > Arachnida > Mesostigmata > Phytoseiidae > Galendromus > Galendromus occidentalis. Next base: position 1,005,226 of record NW_003805489.1, on the reverse strand, counting down.
CATCGACGAATCCTGAGTTTTCCAGACCGAGGGATCATCTATAAGTTCGAAAGAAGACAAGGACGAGACTGATGAGTGCTTATTCGTCGCCGAATTCACGGCAGCAGGAGCCTCCAGGGGAGCCTCAGAGGACGGCGCATCGTGATATTTCATGATCGAGTGTGATTTCGTGCGGTTCAGCGTGATCCAGTGTTATTGTGGTATTGCTCAAATGGTCCCAAAAACCTGGTCTAGAGAGGGGACCGCCCGATTGTGTCCGCGTCCCAGCAAAGATCATTCCTATCAGGGTCGTGTCGCTCTCCGTTCTCCCTCTATCGCTCCTGTTCAGTTTTCCCTCCCGTGCTTCTTGCTCAGGCACCCCAAAGACTCACCATAGGCTCGATCGTACAGTCTCTTGTACAAACGTATGAGAATCACGGCATGAAAGCTGAATTTTCGATCTAAACCTTTGTGACGTTGCGGTCGAAAGACCGAGAGCGGCCTTAATTCTCGGAAGTCTAACCGTCCGTGGCTTAAGCCTGCTCCTCGTCGCGGCTATCGTCAATGTTCGCCGGTAGAGAGAACCTCAAAGACCTCTCTCTCTGAGGGTTTTCCTCGAGAGCCAGTGCGCTATTGGGTTTCTTCAGACCCAGCAAACCCCTTTTTCCTATCCATGCTCTGAATATCCGACCGGTGTAACCACAAGGAGCGATCACAATGTCCCTTGGAACCCACTTGCTCTTTGGATTCGTTCTGTCGCTTGCCACGGTAGTGAATGCCGATTCACAGGATGACATGTTCACCTGTGGAGGATTTATCCGATCTTCGATGCCGATCCCCTTTGAGAAAGTTAAAGTGAAACTGTGAGTATGATTTGGAAATTTGATTCGACATCAAACATTACGACTCCCGAAGGGGATCAGAATGGAATCGAGGAAATCCGTGTCTCGGGGAAAATGAATTGTCTCCTCGAGTGCGACTCTCGCCCCCGCTTAGAACCGAGCCCATCTGCGCGCGGAAGCTCGTGGCAGAAGGATTTCGCTCAGGCCTGCAATCCAGGGGTTTGAACGAATGAGGTTCTTCGTCGATGATTTATTTATGTATCCGTGGAAATATCGCCAAACTCGTCCACGCGGAGGACTGACAATGACACTCGGAGCATGCGAGGAGATGAATTGTGCAATACAGGACACTGCCTCTGATTCGATCCGCCGCAGGCTCCGATCGATGAGCGACAGCGGAACATTCACAAGTTCGAGTTTATTGGCCTAGATATGTATCCAATAATGGTTGAGGGATTCATCTTCGGTACCTATCGAATAGAGTCAAGAATTATCAGAATTCGATCGTTCGAAATCCGTGAGAAGGAATGAAGCGTTTCGAATCTTGCTCTAGCGGGCGTGTTTTGCTTACATGTCCTCCCGTTTTTCAGATTGACCACAGCGGGGAACTTGAAAGCGGAGACCGAAGGGACCGCAAACAATGGATACTATCTTCTCCCGGTATACGACAAAGGGAAATACCAGCTCCGAGTAGAGGGTCCGAACGGCTGGGCATTCGACCCACCAGCTGTCGACATCGACCTCAACGGGGAAGATTCCTGCTCGCAGGGCCGCGACATCAATTTCGAATTCAAGGGATTCTCTGTCATGGGAAAAGTGAGCTCTTCGGCGGGAGCATGAGTAATTTCGCCGTCAGATATCGTACTCGGAGTCGATGATTAAAGTAATCGTTCCTCGCTCGCAGGTCATCAGTAAGGGCTCCACGAATGGCCCCGCCGGCGTCGAGGTGATCCTTGTCGACGCGGGTTCCACCCGGACGGTGAAAACCCTTGAGGGTGGCAATTTCGTTTTCCCGGCGGTGCCGCCAGGAGTTTACAGCATCAAGTTCCGCGGGGAGGTCGCCGCAGTCGAGGTCAAAAACGATAACGTACGACTCAATGAGTCCGTTTTCGTCATCGAAGGCTACTCGCTAAAAGTGAGTTTCACTGAAAACCGCGCTCCATGCCGTCCCAGTTCCGAATGATTCCGAATGATTCTCTGGTCTGTGATGAGTGATGAGTTTTTGCCAGCTGACTGAGTCCCTCGTCTTGTACCTTCTGATGTTCCTCTTCCAGGGTAAAATAGATTGGGATCTTCCAAAAGCGAAGGGGAGCGTAATTCTCGCCCATAAGGACAACGTCCCGTGCTGCGGTCGCAGCCTGTCGAAAGACCTCCCCAAGGGATTCTCACTTCCTGCTGAATATCATGTGTCGTGCGTCGCAAAAATCTCGACCGACGGCTCTTACGAATTCCCCTGCGTGAAAGCGGCTTCCAAATACGCTCTTTTCGCTCACGTTCTCACCCAGTCCGGCCAGGCGGTGGACATCAGCCCCGAAAAAATGGATCTGGACGTCACGCACGCCGACAGGCTGCTGGATCCGTTCCAGGTCACTGGTTTCCCCGTTTCGGGTGCCGTGAAGGATGCAGGCGGAAAAGTTGAGATCAAAGTCCTCGAAACAGGTTTCGAAACTGTCTCCGATAAGGACGGAACCTTCCGACTCGGCTCCTTGCGCGGCGGGAAGTACACCCTGCAGTTGCGGAAGAACGGCCTTCATTTCGAAAACAAGGTTATCCACGTGGATCCGTCGAAGGCTAGCTTGCCCGACATCTTCCCGGATAAGTTCGAAGTCTGCGGAGACGTTCGCGTTTCAGACTCCGTCGACATCGAAATCACGGAGGTAAAGTCGAACCAGATTATCAGAGCTCGCTCCGAGGTCAGTTCCGGACGTTTCTGCTCACTTCTGGTACGCGGCGAGCACATAATCAGACCAAAACATTCGGTCCGGCTCTCTCCGTGGGAGGTGAAGATCCAAGTTCCGCTCACCGAGGGTCAACGCCTCGTTTTCTCGCAGTTCTCCGCAGTCGTCAGAGGCAAGGTCGCGTGCTTGGGTAAAGTATGTGCCGGAGTCAAGGTTGCCCTCAACGGCGCTTCTACAGCGAAAACGGTTGCCAACAGCGATGGCAGTTTCATGTTCAAGAGCGTCGATCCGGGCACGTACGAGGTGTGCGTGTCGCACAGCAAGAGCTGTTTCGAGAAGGACTGCCAGCCGATCACGGTGATCGACCAGAACATTGAGAACATTCAGTTCGTACAGAGAGGCTACACCCTGCGTCTTGAGACTTCACACGAAACGGAACTTGAAGTCGCAGGGAACGTCATCAAGGTAAACTCGGGCCTGTCGAGCCATTGCATAGCGGAATCCAAGACGATCCCGATAAAATCAGTGGGCTGCCATAAGTTCGCCAAGGCCGACAAGCTCGTCTTCAGTCCGAACTCCGAAGATACGGTCGTACTGAACGCCGAATCGCATCGCTTGAAAGTGGAAATCAACTCGAAACTTCTCGTGGAAGACCTCAGACTGACGTGCAAGAAAGGCGAGGAGGTCCAAGTGGCCAATCTCAAAGAATACAAGAAATCCGGAGACACCTATATATACCTCACCGAGCTCTATCAACCGAAGGGAGCCGAACTCATCCTCGAGCCTCACAGCGAGTCCCTCGTGTTCAAACCCCCACAGCTCACGATGCGAATGCCAGATGATTGCATCGCGATCGCCATTAGCGGCAGGACAGGAATTTTCATCGACGGAGCCATCAAACCGGCCATCGCCGGTGTGGAAGTGACCGTCTCGACTAAGGAAAACGCCAAACCGTGCAAAGCGATCACTGACGTCCACGGAAAATACCGTGCTGGACCTCTGGAATCCCAAGAGTACACGATCGAAGCCCAGAAAGAGGGTTACGGATTCGAACGCATCCCTAACTCGAACGACATGACCGCAGTGAAATACTCTCGGATCGACATCCGCGTAGTCGACGGAGAAACGAACGCGCCTCTCGCCGGCGCTCTCGTTTCGATTGCCGGAGGTTCGGAGTACCGGAACACGACGAGAACAGGTGCTCAAGGCGAGCTGGCTCTGATCAAACTGAATCCCGGGGACTACTACGTACGGGTCATGATGAAAGAATACAAATTCGAGCCCTTGTCCACGATGGTCTCGGTGAGCGAGAACAGCGAGGAACTTCTCTCGATTAAAGGGAAGAAAGTTGCTTACTCGGTCATGGGAAAGGTGACATCGATCACTGGAGAGGCCGAGCAAGGGGTCGGTCTCGAAGCAATAAGCGAAAAATGCGACAGACACGAAGAGGATGGAATAAGCGACAGACTCGGCCAATTCAGAATTCGCGGTCTGCGGGAAGGCTGCACGTATGAGATCCGTTTGAAAAAACGCAGTGACGACGCGTTGCCGCACTTCGACCGCTTTCTCCCAGCGACGCAGAGTGTCAGCATTCAGCGTTCCGATATCACCATGGACTTGATAGTCGTCCGACCGTTGAAGAGCACGACTCTGAGCGTGGCTCTCCGTGCCGACCCCGCAATACTTCCGACGTTACGGGTCTCCGTGTGGAACGGGGGTCGACAGTTGTACAGTCATCGCGGTGCGAGATTCCTCACCTTCCCGCAGGATATTCCGCTGGACGGGTCGAAGTACCACATCGAGTTACACCATCAGAACGCGAAGCCTCCGCCGCATATGAGTGTCATCTGGATCAACGACGTGAACAACCTCACAGATTTCACTTCGCCGGCGTTCTTCACAGAAAAGCCCTATCACCACCTCGAACTCGAGATCCAGGTTGACGAAAAAACGGCGGCTGGTCACGGCCAGACACCCGCTCCGGCATCCCCGTTCGTCGCTGTTCTCTCCGTGTTCGTCGCATTGGCTATTTTTTACCGAAAGGAGCTTGGGGATCTACTCCGACATCGTCAAGACAGCTCGCCCGCTGCTGGGGATCGTCGAAAGAACAAAAGTCGCTGAATAATAGATAGATTCTGTCTAGCCTAATATATTATACGGAAATACGTCTCTGACGGCAGCACCAATTGGGCTGGAGTCGACATTGACGTCGACGATTGACCTCGTCAAGCTGTGAACGCAGGAATTCGACTTACCACGGGCCCCACCAAATCTTCCCGGGAGACCCCGAATGCCCAGGGTCGACGCTATTGTCGTCTGACTTGCCATCTGGGTTGCAGATCCGAACAATTCGCCGGACTCAGATCGTATTTTTATTGGAACACCTACTCCGACGAGGCAGGAAGCGGAATGCTGACGATTCGCGCGCTGCCTTGATATCTTGGTTGTTAGTACGTTAGTAGTTGAATGAGACGGACATCCTTCGAGGGTGTCAGATACGAAAAAGTTGATTCTTTCCGTGTTTTTGTTTGACAGCGCGACTGAGAGTAAGATTGCGGTTCGAGTCGATGGAGCTGCTGGGATAACATTCTCAGTCATGTCTCGGTATCGAGTGACGGTTGCAATGAGAATCGATGGGATGAAAATGGACTGAACATCGATTCAAAGCATGCGAAGATATATTTCTATAGTTTTTGATACACCTTCGATCGCACGATACGATCTTGATCTCCGTCGGAAAAGATCGTTGATGACATGGCTCAATAAAGGAGACGAACTTGGAGAAACTACCGCTGATTATTACCTTTGTCGGATTTTTTCGGTTAGGGAATTTCAATTGCGACTTCGACGGTTCCGGGCTGGGCAGCCGGAGCGTCGCGATCTCCGAGACTCCTGAACCAATCTTTCGGGTATGGGTGGGTATTTCCGCCGTTAATCCATGCCGAGGAGCCGGCTGGTATCTCTTCCGAGGTGCTCTCTGGGGAGCCGTATCTCGGGTCTAATGCTAGAAGACCGATCTTTCCGACGGCACAGGAGCGGGGATTCGGAAATCGGGCACAGCGGACAGACCGCCGGATGTCCACCGGATATCGCCGAGGATCATTGTCATCATCATTATCGAATCAGCTGGAGTGGATTTGATTCACATCTTCGGATCTTTTTACCAATCTTTGGGGTGATCTCTCTCGAATCACACATTCACGGTCATCGAAACCGGTGTTCCCGGCGTTCACCTACTCGAGAAAAAAAAGATGCGTTCATTTCGTTCAATCCATTCGAAAAGTTTCCTGTCTAGCTGTCAGTCTCAGCTGCTGCCCGAAAACAGAACACATTGAGGAGCTGCTCATCTGAGCGACTCAGAATCCGGTGACGAGGTTCTAGCGAATAGGTGACGCACAAATGTGTATAAAGTCTTAGAATCTTGGGAAGTGTGGTGCTGTCAAGTTTTGGACGTTCAATGAAGTGACGGGATTCGCATACGATTTCGCCGGTGGCCTTGATGTCGGGAACAAGCTGATCAGGTATTTCTGTCGAGACCTTAAGTTTCGTCTGTGATGATTTTCTCCGACTTCCGCATCGTCCTGTTCATTTTGACAGATTGATTGACAGTCCTGTTGATCTGTCTTCCCCCCTAGGATCTCATCGGTACTGTCCTCACAGAGAGACTACGCCATGTCATCCGTAAAGGTGAGCTAGGGAACTTTTCCAAGTTGACTTGGGGGCAAGCTCAAAAGGATGGAACGGAATACCTCTATCACACCTTGTCCGAGGGTCCTCTCTATACAGGTTCTCGACCGTACAGGCGGCGTATATGAGCTGTCCTTGTACAACGAATCTGATGACGAGAATTTTTTTTCCCCACGAGTTTTTTTTCACTCAACTTCGATCCACTTCGAGGAGATTCGATGTGTTCAGCTCCCTCATACGGGGGAGCACTGTCGGGAAAGCGGTAGGCAAACCAAATCACCGGCTCCATTCCTCTAGGTGGCCGTGAGGGTTCGCCCTTTCAATAAGCGCGAACTCACCAGAGACTGTCGTCTTATCATCCAAATGCAAGACAACACCACGGTGATCGAAAATCCTAGAGACGGAATCACGAAGAACTTCAATTATGACTACTCGTACTGGTCCACGAACGTGAGTTGAACGCCAGGCTACTTCGACCGAATTTTTGATTCATCTCATTGAAACATTCCCCGCTATCCTAAAAATTGAACAACCGCAGACTTCCGATCCTCACTTCGCGGGCCAGGATCAAGTGTACAGCGATATCGGCGAGGAGATGCTGCAGCACGCATTCGATGGCTACAACGTATGCATTTTCGCATACGGCCAAACGGGAGCCGGGAAAAGCTATACCATGATGGGTCGTCAAGAAGAAGGACAGGTGGGGCTCGGATAGCTTTCGGCGCGTTGATAGCGCGCAAGGCTCTGACAACTTCCCGCAACGAAAAGACCTTCGTTTCAATTGTCTCAATAAGGGGCATAACATTCCAGGAGGGCATCATACCTCATATCTGCAAAGATCTGTTCTTCAAAGTGAGAGAAGATCCCGTAGAAGATATGCTGTACTCCGTTGAGGTATACAATATTGATGATTATAATTGTATAGTATAATTAGGGATGTAAATTGTTCGCGGACCGCCAATGGAGGCCGCGAATTTCCGCGAATTTGGCGGAAATTTCCCGCGAATAATTTACAACCCTAAGTATAATGACTATGGTAGCTATTAAAATTTTCATAATACATTTGAATACGATCAGGTAATATAATCCAGTAGGATGATCAATGTTCTGCGACAGCGTCTAACCATAGCCGATATTTCTCAATGTTCCTCAATTATTCTACTTGTGATATCTCTCCGATCAGGTTTCTTACATGGAGATCTATTGTGAGCGGGTCCGAGATCTATTGAATCCTCAAAACAAGAATAATCTGCGGGTTCGTGAGCATCCGCTACTGGGGCCCTACGTAGAGGATCTTTCGAAGCTGGTCGTGACATCCTACGAGGACATCAATAACCTCATGGATGAAGGGAACAAGGCCAGAACCGTCGCTGCGACGAACATGAACGAAACGTCGTCGAGGTCGCACGCCGTGTTCACGATAATGTTCACCCAACGCAGACACGATAAACAGACGGGTCTTGATACCGAGAAGGTGAGCAAAATTTCGCTCGTGGATCTAGCCGGCAGTGAGCGAGCCGACTCAACGGGAGCCCAAGGAACCCGCCTGAAGGAGGGAGCGAACATCAACAAGTCTCTCACGACCCTCGGCAAAGTCATATCAGGTTTGGCTGAAATGGCGGCCAATCGGAACACAAAGAGAAAGAGGGCCGATCACATACCTTATCGAGATTCCGTGTTGACATGGCTTCTCAAAGAGAACCTCGGAGGTAATTCCAAGACGGCAATGATAGCCGCGATATCGCCGGCCGATATCAACTATGACGAAACGCTGTCTACCTTGCGGTACGCAGATCGTGCCAAGCAAATCGTGTGCAAAGCAGTCGTCAATGAAGACGCCAACGCCCGGATGATCCGTGAACTGAAAGAGGAAATAAGCAAGCTCAAAAATCTTCTGGTTGCCGAAGGGATCAAGATAGACGATGTTCAGAACAGTCCTAGACCCAATCGGAAGTTACATTCTGGAGCTACCGAAGATAAAATCGAACAATTACAAGAAAGTGAGAAACTCATCGCTGAACTCAATCAAACGTGGGAGGAAAAACTCAAGAAAACCGAGGATATAAGGAAGCAGAGGGAGGCTGTTCTCGCCGAAATGGGTAATTTCACGAATGGCATCTGGCGAGGCCTGTGATACTACTCAATATCAAAGTTCCCGCCTAAACTGGGAATTAAATGCTAGATACGGATCTTGGCGCGATCTCTGACCCTTGCGTTTCCAGGCGTAGCATTGAAGGACGACGGGGACACGCTCGGCGTATTTTCGCCGAAGAAAACACCTCATCTGGTGAATCTGAATGAAGATCCTCTCATGTCGGAGTGTCTATTGTACTACATCAAGGACGGTCTCACCCGGGTCGGTCGGCCTGACGCAAACGTATCGCAAGACATCAAACTCACGGGCAGCGAAATTCAGAACGAGCACTGCACGTTCCAGAATCACGATGGGGTCGTGTCGCTCGTGCCATGCGAGGGGGCTACTGTTTTCGTTAACGGGAAAGAAGTGGTCGATCAGGTGGAACTCCGAAGCGGGATGCGAGTCATCCTGGGCAAATACCACGTTTTCAGATTCCAACACCCGGAACAGGCGCGAGAATTCCGAGGTCGCTCCCCGACATCTGACGAGCCCGCAGCTGTGGATTGGACTTTTGCCCAGAGGGAGTTATTGGAGAAGCAGGGCATCGACCTCAAACTCGAAATGGAGAAGAAAGTCGTCGCGATTGAAGAGCAGTACAAGCGGGAGAAAGAAGAAGCCGACCAGCACTTCGCCGAAGAACGCAAAAACTACGAGGCCAAAATCGAGAGTTTGCAGCGGCAGGTCGAGGAGGTGTCCATGATGTCGTCGATGACATCATCATACGCGCTGTCAGCTTTCCTCGAGCCCTCGGAGGAGACACTCCCCGAGGAGGAATTCGAACCGCTCGACGAAGCCCAGCTGAAAATCGCGCGAATCGCGTTCGACAAATGGAAGATCCACCGGTTCACGTCTCTCCGCGATGACCTCTGGGGGAATGCCATTTTCCTCAAAGAGGCCAACGCGATCAGCGTGGAGCTCAAGAAGCGAGTTCAGTTCCAGTTCGTTCTCTTGAGCGATACCCCCTATTCACCACTGCCGGCGGAGCTGTGCGCGGCCGATGGTCGCAAGACCGTTGTCGCCGTTGAAGTCCGGGACGGGAGGAACGGAACGACGCATCATTGGTCGCTAGAGAAGCTGCGACGGCGCTTAGAGCTAATGCGTGAGATGTATCAAAATGGAAACGACGGCTCACCGATAGCTGACTTGGACGCGCAGAGCGATCCCTTTTTTGATTGCTCCCCCTGGTTCCGGTCGATTGGACGAGCCTTTGTGTATCTCAAGCATCTCATGTATCCGGACGAGGCCCTCGTCCAGACGGTGGCAATCGTTAATGACAAAGGCGATGTAGTCGGCTTCTTGCGGGTCGCGGTTCAGGCGGGAACCGGTGGGGACGAGCAGGCCAGCGGCGTCCGGCAGTTTGCAAGAATTCGATTCGAAGACGACAGCCATGGAGTAGAATCCGCGGGATTCGATGGAGGAGAACGTTCTACGGTAGAACGTTGTGACGAAGGCTTCGACAAGGGTTATGATCAAGGTGAGTCTCCCAGCCGGATCTCGCGGACCCCGAGCAGAGCTTCCGCAGAGATTTGAGGATCTTCATGTCTCTTCAGAAACCCCGGGTGATCCACTTGTTCGCGAGATTGACAACGAACGAGACGACCTCGAGCCGCCCGCTCACCTGCGGCTTGGATCTGAGTTCACTTTCCATATATCGGTCCTCCAGGCCATTGGCATCGCCGAGGAATATTCTGATATATTCTGCCAGTTCAAGTAAGTGACTATTCGCATAATCGTTCGGGTCTCAGTGCTTCGGTCAGGAGCCTCCGACTCATTCTCCATCGCCTAACGCCTTCCACCTCCCATAGTTTCCTCCATCGGAGCGATGAAGCCTTCTCGACGGAGCCGCTGAAGAATACTGCCAGGGGGCCACCACCGGGATTTTTCTACAAGCAGAACGTAAGCTACCTCTCCTTATTCACTAATTCGAACGCTGGATTCCATAATACGGGTGGATTTTTCCCGCATCCGGCCGCTGTTCGTGCGAAGGAGCAATAACACCGAGCGAGCTCTGCAGATAACGGTGACGGTGACCCGGGCTTTCGTGAAATACATCAAGACTCGGCCGATCGTTTTTGAAGTTCTGGGTCACTATCAAGCCTATCCCCTCTACAAGGATCCATGTATTGAATCGATCAAACCCCGAGCTGAATGTCCGCCAACACGTCAAGCGCCGCGTCGTATGCTTCCAAGGTCGCTTCCGATTTCTCAGCCGGTGCGCTCGCCAAAGTTCGGTGTCGTTCCTCAAGCAAGGTATCTTCCCATCGCTTCATGCTCGCTTGCGAACCCGTATTTCTGCATCTCCCACCAGAGGTCTCACTTTGGACGTATTCCTGGGCATCTGCTTACTCGGGCCATTAACCCGCATGGGGAGGAATTCGAGAAGTCTCAATCGCGTCCGAAGAACTTCTGAGGGATATCTCTAGAATAATGCTCTGAGGTGCCCTCGAGGAGTCGTCGATTCTGACGCTCAGTGACATAATCGGCGTTAGCTCCACGGTGCCAATAATCCCTTGCGAGTCACGTCAGAGAGGGGCCGCTTTCCGCTTCCGGGGGCTTCATGGCTGCTCAGGCAACACAAGTTGAAATTCCGCAATCCATTTTTTTTGCTTCCTCTTGACTTCTGTCGCTTGTGTCATTCTAGCGCGACAAGCCATATCGTCGCGAAACACGACATTCTCGTCTGGTTTGAAATCTGCGAACTCACGCAGAACGGAGAGTATCTCCCGGCCGCCGTTTCGCAACACGACGAGAATCCCTGTCTGAGGGGCAGTTTCCATCTGCATCAAGGCATTCAGCGTCGTATTCGAATAACTCTGGTTCACGAAAGAACGGAAAATCTCCCATGGAAGGACGTAAAGGTATGAAGCCCGTATTTTTCTCCGTAGTCCTTGAATTCAAGCGACACATCGATTCGTCCCCACATTGCCCTCCGTCCCCCAGGAAATCATGGTCGGAAGACTGCGATCCACGCCGGAGAGCGAATCCGTCAACGACGAGAGCGATGGTTGTGTCCTCAGCTTGGGCCTGTTCCCGCCACGCCAATTGGAGATGCCCGCAGGCGACGAGAGGTGTTTCTATCACTTCGAAGCAGCCTGGGACTCATCGTTGCACAATTCGCCGCTTCTTAACAGGGTGACCCAGTCTGGAGAACACGTATACATGACGATCTCGGCCTACGTCGAGTTGGACAACTGCGCGCAGCCTGCGATCATAACGAAGGATCTTTGTCTCGTGATCAATGAACGCGATGCTCGACTCCCGTCCAATACGCGAAGCCTGAAAACTCTGTTCAGCGGAGGTGTCCGAAACTCTGACGCTGATCACGTCACCGGTCTCTACGAGGTGGCTCTCAAGAGAGCGTCCGACTCTGGAAGCCCTGGCGTTCAGCGACGTCAGAGACGCGTGCTCGATACGTCGACGACGTACGTGAGAGGGGAGGAGAACCTTGCGGGGTGGCGACCGAGAGGCGACTCGTTGATTTTCGATCATCAATGGGAACTTGAGAAATTGACACGTCTCGAGCAAACGGAAAAGGTCCGCCACCACCTCCTTCTTCGAGAGAAGCTCGGGCTCGAAGCCGGTCCGAAAGCGCGGCGATTCCCCTTGGACGTTTCGATGTCGCCGTCGGGGCAGAAATCGTTTTCGATGCCGGAAGACAGCGTTTACGATCCTTGGGTCATGTCAGAACGGGAGGAGTCGCTCTCACGTAAGATCATTAGTCTCGTCAATAGTCACGTCCCCCTCCAACTGACCCAGGACCAGACCGAGACCCCCACGGCATCCGAGGGAGAATTATTTTCGCCATCAGCGTCCAGCCCCCCGTCCTGCCGTGTTCTATCACCGACGTCTGAAGCGAACGCTACAACCGGACCTCCGCCGGGTGGACTCAGACCGGTTCCGATGGACGGAAGCTGCACCGGAAGCCTGATGTTCTCCAGCGGAACGGTTTCCGCCATGTTGAAACCTTACGTCGCTGAGGTAGAAGAGATCAGAGTCAGTCCCGTGGTCAGCCGCAGAGGAACTCTCAATCTGCTTGTGGACAAAGCTCAATCTTGGGTCAAGCGATACGTCACGATTCGGCGGCCTTATATGTTTGTCTACAAGGATCAGAGCGATCCAATTGGTGAGTATGTCTCTGAAGTTCCTTCTCCGGTCGATTGACCCGAGGAAAGAATTCGGCGCCACTCACGGCCTCATCCTTCCCATTGCAGAGCGTGAGATCATCAATCTATCTACATCCGAGATCAACTATAACGAGGAACAGCAGGCCATGCTGAAAGTGCCACCACATTCGACTTTCTCGGTCGTCACGGCTTCCGGCGGATATTTATTGCAGACGGAGAGCGGCTACGAGAGAGAAATACATGACTGGCTGTACGCCATAAATCCGCTGCTTGCAGGCCAGATTAGGTGAGGCTGAGAATGAAGAGCGAGGCCCTTAGCATCGCCTTGGCGGCGGCCAATCGACCTGCAAACTCAGTCAGAACGCACTTTTTCCCCGATCGTTCATGTATGTGTGGAGTTCTCCTCTACTCTCAGGATGTCACCGATGAGAAACGGCACCCCTTTCCGGATTCTTATTCCTTCACTTGCTATTTCACTACACAATACATTTGTGTTTCCTGTCCTCTCTATGTTTTTCCATCATGCTGTCCGCCACTGCGGGATCACAGGCCACTTGGTATCTGCAGTGCTCCTCCTGATCTTATCGTTAGTCTTCCGTATATGTTTATATCTCGTCGAGTTTTCGATGTTGGTGAAGTCCATTTGTTGTGGAACTGTGCAGTGGAATGTTCGGGCAGACTGCTAATCGAGCGACTATTGTATTGTTCAGACACTGCGATCGCCGAGGGTCACGTGAGTTTGTTCGTCTACTCGTCCGTGGTCAGAAATCGATGTTTATCTCCCTCAAATAACCATAGTGACTAAGGGCTGATGTTAAACTTAGTCTATCCAGGTATTATAGTTCTCCGCTTTGTGGAGCCTTCGAGTCCGGACCCCGATCCTGAGTTCGTTCGAACATTCATCCTTCCAGGTCGAAGCGATCCAGAAGCGTGAGAAAATCACGGCGATGTCCATGATGCTAGTCCGCAGTTGAAGTTGATCAAAGTCGAGAGGGCAAGCACATCCGTCGAATCTATAGCAAAGTCTCATCGATTGTAAATCACGGATAGCGATAATGTTGTTTCTTTTGTCGATTTGTAGACTCATTCGGAGATTCGAAACCTCAGGCTGAAAGGAGGCTGGAGTTCGCGCAATGTTCGAACCTGATCTGACGAATGGATCATACCATACCTTTTTTCCCTTCTCGTGGAATTCCCCGTCCCGTGTCGGCAGTGGACAGCGGCTGCCGCATCATCGGACGACTCACTCCTTCGGAGATTCTCTGGCCTATTCTGAAAACAATGGGTTCGACTGGAAAGCCGGCAGGAGGTTCACAGCCCTCCTCCAGCGAACTCGTGGGGAGAACTTCCTTGGCAGCAGCGGGTGGGAAAGCGACGGATGCGTCAACTCCCTACCACTATTTTCACACGGCAAAGACTCATAGGGTTGGCTCCACCTTCTAGCGAGCCGACACCAAATCACGGAGTCCGAGTCCGTTCTCGATTGAATGACGCACATAATCACGAAGCCTCAATTTTCCTCGATAATACTTATTCTGGGGACTCTTCTGAACACCCCTTATGTATTTCTTCATATCTGTCTTACTTCTTACTATATATATATATACATCTTGACGGTTAGACGGTCTCCTGGGATGGCATTCTCGGAGAAACCAGCACTGACGAGTTTTTTTTAGTCGACTTGAGGTTCTGACTGGTGACTCGATGACTATCAGGGACCTGATCGTGAGAAGTCGTCATTGTCGCACATATTGTGAGGAATTCCTATCACGCTCAGCCTGCGAGGACGCGGGACGAGTATTGTGGCACTGCGTCCTGGTTTGCAGGGACCTGATATTCGCATAGGTGGCGCTCAATAGATTTGTAACGGAGATGCTCGCGTCGGCCCAGGAGGTCTTCGGGGCTGAAATGTTGTTGAACTTGGAAGAATAAAGAATGTTGGACAGAAATCATCTTGTTTACTTAAGAGTTCTGAACTATCCTCACGAGTCTCATCTCAATTCAGAGGTCGTTTCTGGAGTCTCCTATGCGGAAACCATTTTGAACAAGAGCGATCTCGACGCAGGTCCTCGAATCGTCCTTCGGCTCCTCTCACTCCTTCATTCCGGGGGATTCCGCTGTGATCACTCCCGAGAGCCTTCGAGCACCGATCAGCTCTCAACCGCGCGCATCCGCTTCACCATACGAGGGGGACTCCCGGTTTTCAGGAGATGCGAAGCTCTAACTCCACCTGCAGATGAGCAGTCCTCCTGCGCTGACCCGAGTGTATGCACTCGCCGCATTCGACCTCGGAACGATGCTCTGCCGAATTAAGGAAAGACATCCGAGCGAGAGGGAAGGAATACCGATCGATTGAATCGAGATAGTACGCAACTTTATTAGCACTCCTACGATCTCATCTCCTCGGCCAGAAGGAGAATGAAACGCTTTCTACAAGACGCTCGCAAGAAATGATAGAGTCCGATGAACAGAAGGCAGAAAAGAGCGTAAACTCGTGGCTCCTCCTCTCCAAACTATTCGTTCTAGATGCATACACGATGACGAACCGGAAAGCTCGGCTCATCATTCTCGTGACCCTCAACTTATACAGATTTTCCATCGGGAACAATGCAGCCGATGCTTCTCATACTTCTTTCACATCTTTCTGATTCTCAGAACAATACTGAACTCACATCTCATCATCATCATCCTGCGATGAAGTTGAAACAATTGCTCGAGGGGAATTCATCCGGCACTGATCGCCAATCAAGAGCCGATGAACCGAGCGTGGACAGGCTCGCTTCTTTCTGCGACATCTCCATCGTCAACTAGCCGAACGATTCGCTGAACCCAACTAACCGGTCTGTTGGCTCAATACCAAGCTTTCTAACCTCAGGAAGCTCTCGATTTCGCTGCTCGACACAGTAGGAAGGAGGCTCGACTCCAGGAGCATCACTCCGGAGTATTTCCATGATGGAGTGTTGCAGAGCCCTCTTCAGCGTCCCTCTTCGACTCGTCGAATGGAAATCCCCCGAAAACTCGCCGAGTATTCATAATTGTTTTGGGCACGGCCACTTGCTCTCGTATCTCAATTGATATCATGCTATAGCTCATCTGGCAGGCCAGAGAGAGTCCGAACTCAAAATCCATGCATCCACCAATCACTCTTCTCTCTTTCTCGCTCACTTATGCTACTCATTAGCTAGCGTACCTACAGCTGACGAAGACCAAGTCAGCACTAGTGACTACGCGATGTCCGCTCCTTCTCCCGAATGAATTAACGTATGTTGCTCTGACTGGCTCTGATGATTTTCTATTGGCATGCGTCCACGTAGGCGGAGTTTTGAATACTCGCTCTCAGTCTTTCGGAGAGGATGCCTAAGATTACAGTTGGGTATAAATATCCATGAATAACAATACGAAAGTCCGATCAAGGAACCTTCCGAGGCACGTCGCTTCGGACTGAAGGTCCA
Source organism: Galendromus occidentalis (assembly GCF_000255335.2). Taxonomy (NCBI): domain Eukaryota; kingdom Metazoa; phylum Arthropoda; class Arachnida; order Mesostigmata; family Phytoseiidae; genus Galendromus; species Galendromus occidentalis. The sequence continues at coordinate 989,107 of NW_003805489.1, read as the reverse complement.
CCAATTAGCTCGAATCGACATCAGTATCACTCTCATCATTCGCCGAAAAGCTCTGCAGCTGTCTCGAAGTTCATCGTAACGATTCCGAATCGACCGTCGTTTGAAGGGAAGCGAGATACTCCTCGTCGATCTCGTATTAAAGTAAATTTTGAATCAGGCGAGAGCTGTCGGCAGCGTTTACAACGAGCTGTCGGTCTCAAGTTTTGGAAGAGAATCACTCGAATATCTAGATCGCGCGCTCTACGATTTGCTGGTCTGGGGTGACGCGGCAGACACTTGGAACATGATGAGGCGGAAATTTATAACCTGAAAGGAGCATGAATGTCACTTGAGGGCGGGATAACAACATTGGTATTTCTCGCTCGAATAACATCGATCCACAACGCCCTCGTCGAGCTACGGAGCGAATGATGATTCAAGAGGACGCGGTGAGCGTCAATCGCTCTGATATGCCATCAAAGCCGAGCGTTTGAGATCCGCTCTAACCTTCGCCGAGAGGAGTCGATTAACTTCTTGCGAATCCTTCACCGCCAGTGGTACGATTGCTGATTCGCTGGTTGCTTCATTGAATTCATAATGATGGACCTGAGGCTCCAATCTCATGTCTCCGAAGGGGCCCGGGAGGACTAGGAAGTGGATGACCGTTGGACTGAAAAGCGACAGAGATTGAGATGCGTCGATTTCTCGCGATCGCAGGGGATGGGGAAACAATGAAAACCCCTGGATGCGGAAATGCCTCCTAGTCGGGGTAAAAGAGATCCACCTGTTGATCTTTGTCTTGAGCACAAGCTGGTAGCTGAGGTAACGGTCTGAGAAATTTTGAGGGTCTCGCTGGTTGTTGTTGACGAATGCTTTGCATGCCCACTGCATGTTGAACGCTGAGAAGCGATGCGTCTCGAAGTAGAGTTTCGTGATGTACTCGTCGGTGCGGTATGGCTTGAACTGCAGGTCTGAATTGAAGGTTCGTGTGAGTATTTAGGCTCGTACTCAGAGCAACATACGGCTCATTTTGCGACCCCACTCAAATATTTGAGTGAAGTCGCCCTTCGGCAGAGAGATCATGAACGCGAAGTGCAGGGGCCCTACCAGTGAAGACGAGTTTCTCGAAACTCAGCAAGTCGAAGAGGGTTGTGCTTGTCCGTTTCTGCTCAGCGTCTTTGTCCTCCAGTTTCTGGAGTGCCGCGAGTATCTGCGGGGAGCAAGGTGAGAATCTATTAGGCCTCTCCAGGATCAGACAATCGGGGAATGGGAACGCTCCATATTCCATGGGAAGGGCTATGGCTCGCGGGAATTCACCTCGACGCCTGTTTTGTTCGGGTGGGCGCAACTCTCGTGGTGTCTGTCAAGCTCATGGGAAGGCCCTAGCCAGAGACAGCCGATCTTTGCATAGGCACACGACACTTTCCTGTAATATTCATAAGAGATCCCTCATATACAGGAAGCTTGACCTGATTTCCCCAAAATGTGGGCCGTATCTCAACGGTCACGAGCCCAAGGGATGGAAGAGGAGGTGAAGTAAGGGAAGGAGATCAAGTTCGGCGATTCTTCACCTTTCATCGCAGAGGTTCGACTCATGGTGTCTGAGTTCGCTCCGGGGCAGTTGCTCGGAACAGAATTGACATTCTGCGGGAAGCTCGCAAACGGCCTTTTCGACGGCAAGATTTCGCGAACATAGCTCTCTGTAAGTACGAGCAAGTCGGTGAGGGGAAGCATCTCGGCTCTCAGACTTCGGAATATCTTCCGAGGGAATTCAGAAATATTTCTGGCAGAGAAGGCCTGGCTAAGCTCGGAAGCTGGGAACGTACTTAGAAATGACGGTGCGGCAGTTGGGGCAAGTCGCCGGGGTGTCGTCCCGGAGCCTCGCATCTGCGAGGAGATGTGTGAAACAGGCCGCGCACATCAAATGTCCGTTGGAGCACTGCAAAGATTATTTCGAAAATGAAACACCGACCATGAATTAGACTGCGATCATCCCGATGAGCGCCGGATCGGAGTCATGTTCGGAACGAGCAGTGTCGAGTTGCTTGGATGAAACCTTCGGACGGCGCTTTATTGTCGACGGAATTGATCCTCTCGAGTCCGGAAGTGACTTTCTAAGCGCATGCTCCAAGTCATGAGCCCGCCGGGATCGGTCCGACCGACGCGTTGTCGAGCACTCGAAAATATTTTGGACTTGCTTGAGCGATTCGGTCTCGTGTGTCCCCGCGGTCACGAGAAACACGAGCCGACTCCAGCAAATGGAAAGAGGGGCCCATCGGACTGTTGTTGTGGATGCCAGTCGGATATCACGCAGGAGTCGACGCTGTCTGACTTCTCCGAGTGGGTCCGATCCCGGATTGGTCAGAATAGAGCCTTGGTCTTCAGCCACCAGCGTTATACACCGGTTCTGTTCAGTTGTTCCCTGTGTCATCTGAAACCCGAGCTCTATGCTCCTCGTGTCCAAGATCTGAATGGATGAGGAATATAGGCCGCATCAGCAAAACATCGACAGTCGGAACGACGATCAGAGCGTCCAACTCTCTCGTCGTGACTCGACGACGGTGCTCGAGGCAGACTTTGAGTCAAATCGCGCGGAGGGGTACGAGAGCTCCGCAAACTCCAAAAAAGATCTGGACGAAGTCTGAAATCGAATTCTGATCGGCGATAATCCTCCGAGGGAAGAGTTTAGAGGGGAACGATCGATGATGAAGATGCCTCTCAGAATGGATATCGCGAGCGAGATCGCGAATCATTGATAACTCCACCCTGGAAGTCGAATCGAAGCTCCTCTTTTAGGTCAGATAAGGTTCCGCGATCGACCACTTAGTTCTACTTAGAAGGACTGACTGAAAAGAAATGAGAGAGAACACTCGAAACGACAGATACTGCTCGTTCGCTTTCTCCCTCGCTGCGGATCAGGCCGCCGTCGTCGGCGCCCCGTTGTTCGGGGTGCTGTGACGCAGTTAGCGAATTCAACCAGTACCGCCGTATAGTTTTCGGGCGACCCGATCGCGAGTGGTTATTGTCGACAGCTTCACATCAACGACGACCAGAATATAGTTAAGCGGTGGAGGCACGGCTGGTAGAATGCAGAAAAAAAACTTCTGGAAGGTCGACTTGTTGGAACGCATGGAAAATCTAGCGAGCCATCAGCAACGCACCAAGCTCCGTGCAAGGAACTTCTGCGAGATGCGGAACTCCGTTGACTGGTTGAAGCGTTCGGACGACGGCCTTGCTTGTCAGCTGACCGATTGAAACCGTTTCTTGAAGAGCAGCATGAGAACGGAGACTTCGATCTTGAGCTGTCAGAGCTTCGATTCGAAAATTGCAACAACGAGCTCTCTCCCGAAAATTCAATGGAGATCCGACGGGGTTTTCTCCGCACACAGAACAGAAATTAATTGCTGCAAAGTTGAAGGACCCAGCTCGAGACCACGAAACCAACCTGATAGATAGTATTGCGAGGAAGATCCAGACACACTCCGCAGCAGAGCAGATTGTGAAGTCGGGTTTCCAGCTTTTCGGCTTTCTGCGAGGCGCCAGATCGAAGTTTCTTGCTCGGCGGCAATTCCGTGATTTCAGATCTCGGACTTGGGGTTCGAGGACTATCGTTCATCTTTGAAGCTTGGCGGACGTTGCCGTCGGAACAGAGGGAAGAAGCTTTTTCTGTTCTGCGCAGGTCTTTCTTCCCTCGGCGATAACAAACACTGTACTTAGAAATACGGCTGAATTGACGAGAGATCGATGCTTGGAACTTGGAAGGTTGGTCGCAGCAACCGAGACCGTTCGACCGACGAGTGGTTGTGGAATGATTGACGATCAACAACTTTCACTGTGGAAAAACTGTTTTGTTTTGCACGTGGTGGCGCTGGCTCATCTCCCTTGTGAACACGATAGAGCTCTCCTGGAGATTGTGAGAGCTTATCGAAACTCTCGCGTACAAATGTTTGAAGAGAATTCGTCGAATCCGAGGCGCTCTCTACCAGTGGTGCAGCATCAGCTGGCTGGCTATCCCGAACAGCTGATGCGATGTGATACAATGACGTCATGAGAGACGCCCAAAGACAGGAAAGGCTATCCTGCGCGACTCTGGGGAAAGAGCACTCGCCAAAATGGCGGGAGAATTCAATCAAGTCCTCACTCATCACTGTGCCCCGAGCTCCGACCCACTACTACGACAATATCCGTGAACGCCGATCGTGAGTGTCCTCACCGCTCACGGATTCCGAGAAGAAACCGCTTGAGGCTGGTGAAACAACGGAGCGGATCGTCTGATCCACCGAATTCGAACGACCGCTTCGCTCGGTAACTGAGATAGGATGTTCCCGAGAGATATTCGTCCCATCCTTCTTCACGGTACAAATGTCGATCAGTGGAAATTATTCAATGGGTCTGATCGGTGTGGATTCCTGATCTGCAGCGCAAACCACAGTGATCAATCCTCGGCAATCCCCCGTCCGGGGGCTGTGGGATTATCCCGAGGGCGGATCCTTCCCCTGCCCTCTCGCACCTAGTTTGAATTGATGTTCGGCGGAAGGTTTCCATTCACTTGGACCTCAAATTTTGCCCTTCCTCGAGGTTTTTTGAGAAACTGATTGTGTACCGGGGAACTCATCTCTCCGCCGGCCTCCTCAAACTTACGCATGCTCTCACCAGAGCAAGCCTCATGAATCAATGAAGAATAAAGGGAGTCGTTCCCTTAAAAGTTTCTACTGCAGGAGTCTCAACGAGTTTCTACTGTAGAGAGCGGGGGTTTTCATCGAAAACTCCGGACAGGCCGCACGGGAAAATTTTCCTTGTCTTGTCCGACAGATTGAACCTTCCTGTCGAGCAATCTAGTGTCACCGTTTAGCTGTACAACGACACCAATTGTTCGGAAGACGTCTACTAGCGGATTTCAGGCAGGACGGAATGATTCGGACGATGATTTTCTCCATCGATTCTATCTCCTGGTCAGGATGATGAACATCCGAGAATCGGGCGGATACTACTGTACGATGGCTATAGATTCGGAGAGCCGCTAACAATTCGCATGCTATGTGGAGGCAGGGGGCGGCTCGCGGGCCACACAGGAAAGTCCCACGGGCCGCAATTCGTTCACCCTTGGATCGAGAAATATCTCTCAATGATGAGTTCTACACAAAAAGTGTGTGGAACGTAGTTCATAAGACTGAATCTCGATCTATGTACATGGATGCATAATCATTGTTTCGCATCAACGCCCGGTCTATCGATCTCTCTCGTCTCAAAGTGGCTCCGAATTCCCACACGTCACGGAGTGTTCTCCTCACGAAGGCTGAGCTTCCCCAAAAGGTCAGACACAAAGGCGAAGGTTCCGGTGTAAAATTTTTATTTTCATCTCCGGGTCACTTGAAAGAAAGCTCCCTTCGTGGGGCAGGAAAACATGAGACGGATGATAATTTACTTTCTTGCATTCCGTTCCACACTGTGCTCCTCATTTTGGCATTTCCGTGAGAGAAGAGATCCGCAGCGGAGTTGAGATAGGAAGATACAGGAACAGAACATCTCCAGACTCCACAGATTGATACATGCGACTCAGAGGAATCTGTCGCAGCGATGATCTTCCTCAGGATGAACTCGACAAATTCTTTGTAGTTCAGAAGAGCCAAGTGTGCGAGTTCACCTCGACGAATGAGGTCAGAACTTTTCCCCTTTCTGGAGCTCCGTTTATTCAGGTGGATTTTAAGAGGAACGCGAAACCTCCATACATTATCGCTTCTATTCCACTTTCTGTTTTTTCTGAGGCGGCGGTTTGACATCTTCTTCTTCCTCTGCCATATCCGGCTCGATGATCAGTAAATCTGTAAAGGTTCGATCGTCAGCTCAGACTGTAACACCACCTCCCGGAGGAAAAAATCATGAAGGCGCGGGGGTCGAGCGCAGCCAAGAGCCGCAAAGGATTCCGGGACTCGGAATTCAAGGTGCGCTCACCGTCATCCTCCACGACCAGAACATCGCCCGCTCCCTTCGAACAAGAGGGCTCAGCTGTTTCTTTTCCATTAGTCTCCGCAGCTTCTTCAGTGGGTTTCGGAAGCTCGCCTCGAACCTCGAATTCGGCGCCATCAGCGAGTTTTTCTTCCGTATGTACAATATTTATAAGCTGAGGGGGAAATACCCATCGTTACAAGAAATTCGATCTCATCCGGGAGAAATGAGCTCGGCTGATTTCGGGGGAACTCACAACGTTGAAGTTTTGGAGGAAATCGTCGCAGCTAAGTCGAGCACAATGAATCATGCCGAGCTCCTCCATCGTTTTCTCCTCGAGGTGGTCCGTTTCACCTTCTTCGGATGATATCACCAGAGTTCCGGTGCCTTCGTTAGTGACATCAGGAGCTGACATATTCAGGATGTCCTGCGGAAAAGATCACACCTGTCTCGTACGGTCCCAAGGTCGCCCTATCGATTGGATACACGGCAAAGCGATGGTCCGCGATAATACGGAATTCTCAGTAGGTTTTTCTCTCGGGTCGTAATCTATCAGGGAATGAATTTCCGGTTGAAGAAAATTACCTTGAGTAGCTTGTCGCGGAACACCTTCATCGTCGTCGTTTTCGTGTTGACAACAACGAAAATTTCGTGCTTCTCGGAACACGAGTAGCATTTCGGATTCGGTTGCTCCATGGTTGACGACCGAATTATCTGATGGCTGTCCGGATGATGATGCCGACTCAGGTAGACCGATTTACATTTATCAGCTTTCCCCCTGCGAGGATGAAATGATAAAGTCGAGCTCGGGATCGAAATGAGGCTAGACGCCCTCAATGTCCTCCAGCCGAATTGTCATCCTTATCGATGCAGAAGTTTCCCTGAACTCACTTGAGAATTTTTAACGCCTGGAGGACAATTAGACCGGAAATGACAGCGTTCGTCGTTGCGATGGCTGGGATGATATTTCCCGCCATCGACTTGACTTCAAATTGAGTCTTCATCGGGATGTTGAAGCACTTCATGCGGATGTTTGCACAGGCCGTGACAAAATCCAGGCTAGCGTCGTCGTCCTTGTCCCATGTCAGATATTCACCTTCAGGTAGAGCTTCATAGCTGGAAATTGAGCGAACTTGTTGGTCCTCATGCCTACGATGATGAATAAAAACTCGGAAGCCGCTTCCCCCTCCCGAAACATACAAGAGGTACCAGACCGGGTCTCTGAAACATACGCTCCCGGGAACCCTGGGCTCAAGTACTTGTTCGATGATTTCGCTCACCTCTCCTTGAGTACTCGCAAACTGCTTCGGAATACCTCCATGCATTCAGTCAAGCCCCATAAGCGCTGATCCCGCATTCCTGTTGGTTCCTTCCAGCCCACGAGATCTTCAGCGGAGAAGAGGATGGCTTCGGGGGCGCGTCGTTTCTCCCATAGGTCGCTCATGTCTCGTAGGTAGTTGATGTCGTCGTGGAACAATTTGTTGAACACCTTCTCGGCGTCATAGCCGCATTCGGCCGCCCATTCTCGGGTCGAGACTCGAGCGACGTTTCCGTCCCCCTTGTCGTTTTGGCATGATCTTATCGGCGTCGATCTTCCCACCGAGCTCAGGGTCCGTGGAGTCGGGAGAGACCTACAATAGACGTCTTAGGTTGAGTGCCCCTTTCTCATTCGGAGTCCCTCAAAAGCCGAGGTGTCGCTCGAGCTGACACCATCGCAAGCATGTTCCAAAGGAGAATCTGCTTGAAAGTCACGAGAAACAACAGGTACCCAGCGACATGTCCCCGTGATCCTCACTGTTATTCAACGTTCGGCCTCGTATACCCCCTCCCCTCTTCGAAATGGAGACGACGTTGGATTGTTCCCCGGCTCCCGCCGGAATCGATAAATTCACTAACCTCTTCGTCCGCGTCTGATAGGCCAAAGAGCTGGTTGAACAAATGCTTGGCCCATACGATACAATGGATGGGTTCCGAGGGCGTGTTGCGAATAGTGCAGCCGGCGAACGTTTTCTCCGCGGCTTTCGGTCTGCACTCGTAGCATTCTGATTTTCCTTTCAGAATCGGCATCACCTGCCACCGACGAAGAATCGACGGTACGATTAGGAAAGGGTAAAGGATTCACCGAAAGGAAGCCTCCCCTGGATGAGTGGAGCTCTGCTCGGCGAAATATCAGGCGACTCGTTCCGCATCCATCCTGATTCTCACCTGACCGAGGTAGCCCTGAGTACCGCTCTCAAGCAAGGGCACCCCCGCTGCGAGACACAGTCGATTCACATGGTTCCGGGCTAATCGGTTGTCCAGTGCATTGAGCACGATGTCGAACTTGGCGAAGTACTCCCGGTTGTACTCAGGTCTGCAAGGCGCAAATTTTCTCTTACAAATCGTCTTCTTATTGATGAGTTCTCTGTATCCTGAATCATTTCATCATGCCTCGGGAGGAATCTTTCCTTGAAGATCTGGGAACTTACTTAATGACCGTGTCATGCAAGGCGGTTATTTTGGCGTCAGGACAGAATTCCAACACGCTCTCTTTGGCTACAAGTGCTTTGGATTTCCCAACATGCTCCTTCCGGAAGAGGAACTGCCGGTTGAGATTACTGAAGTCGATCGTATCGAGATCAATCTGCGGAAGAGTCAAGGGTGAGTCAAACAGTGCGCCGTACTTGACGCTCTCGAGAACTGTATTCGATCGTTCTGAGAAGAGCAGCCTGTTGAATGAGGACCGCAGAGCAAGTGCCCCCTTTGGTACAGAGTGCTCACCACTTCGAGGTCCCGGAAGCCACATAGAACGAGGTTCTTCAAGAGTTCGCAACCGATGCCACCGGCACCGACGACCAGTAGCTTTGCCTCGGAGACCGTTTTCACCATTTCTGATCGACTTCGTCTTCACAGGCCGGAATCCCGGTCGGTTCGAGATCAGATTTCCTCCGGAAAATGTCTCGCTGAGGACTCTCGGGCAGAGAACCGTCGGCTCTACACGACGCTTTTTCTCTATCGTCGATTGAGCCTTGCTTGAGAAATTTCTTCCCCGGGTCGCCGCTGAAGTAGCTGTTGAAAACAAACACGAGCAGCAGCAGAGGAGCGCCACAGCGGCGACGGCACAGAGACTGTGTATTGCCGGCGCGCCAAACACACAAGTAGGTGATGCGAAAAATGGTGATGATGTCAGCAACGATGCGGCTGGCGCGGGAGCGAGAGGCGAGGAACCCCATATCCACGACGACAAGCTCGACACCGAGATGTCGAAGCAGCTATAAGACTCGTGTCCGGGCCCAGATCCTGGACCCCATAGAAGAGGTCTGGGAGAACGCATCGTAGACATAGGAGTCCAGACCCCGTACTGCAGGAGAAGGGAAAAGAACTTCGAATTCGGTAGCCGGCGGCGCAGAGCATGTCGGATTCGAGGCTCTACTTTATTTTTCGATTTTATTCCATGAAAGCATTACCGTCTAATCGATAACCCTGTTTTCGAATCTGCTGCGGAAAAGATCGAAGAACTCGTGCGGGAGGGCGATTGATGCATCACCCCCGCTCTCCATCTGTTGGCCACCCCAAGCCCTCTTCCATATCACATCGACCTGTCACCGGCTAGGAACACCAAGAATGGCGCGGCCTCGCATGGAGAAGCTTTTTCGGGCGCAAAAGATTCCCTATCCAGGCGTTGGAGTCTGCATGCTGCTCACAACGAGGAGCCTTTCCACCGACTTCCTTCGCAAGCCCCGCGACATAGCCATCGATGCGCGGATATCTCAAATCGTAGCCGGTGGCAAGCCGACAATGGTGGCGCGACGCCACGAGAATTCTTTGTTCGTTGGCGGGCGCGAAAACCCCTGCGCGGACCAAGACTCCCTCCTAACTAATTCTTAGTTTCCGGTTGATCAGCTGTCACAGTGAGCTGATATCATGAATCATGAACGCAGGAACAAGGGAAAAAGATTCGGATATAAAGTTATAGATAATAATAAATAATGAAAGTCGCTAATGATGTCACCCTGATTCCAGTCAAGAATATCAAGTCAATGAATTGTTGAGACCCTAGAAGAACCGAACCAAGACCGCCGGCAAGAGAGAAATGTCCGACAGGACCTCAGACTCAGGTTCATGGGATGCGCCATAGCAACCTCAGATCGAAGACCCAGCACCAAAACTCCGCATACGAATTTTCGGTTACGAAGGCTGCACCTTACTGAGAGAAGACTCCAATATGAGCGCCATCTGCAGGAGGCAGGCCATGTGCAGAAATGATCGTCGATCCAATATTTTAAGATTCTCGATATACATGCGGGTGTCTCCAATATCACCCGAAGCTCTAAAGTGCCTAGGCATCCGACGGCCTCAATCCCCATATCCCGGGCTATCTGACATTGTACTCGCGGTATCCCCACAGTCAGGTCGGATCTTCCAGGAGAAACCTATGTCACCCTCGAAGCGAAGAATTCTGAGGTGAAAAATTACTCCTCGGAGCAGAGACGCCCGACGCCGCGCTGCCACGCGGATCACATCCCTCGAGATATCTGCTCGATTGAGCTTTTTTTGACGCCTGGGAATAACCGTGGAAGTTCAACATTTGACATTCCGAAGTCCCCCCTCTAGGTCTAATGCTTGGGGCAGGAGATTCAGAGACTTTGGAGCCAAGCAAGCCGGAGCCTCCTCCGGGAAGTAGAGGTCGAGATGCTACTTTGGAGGATCCTCTCTGCGCTGATGATCGACCACAATGACGAGCGTAGGCTGTGCTAGGGGCGGAGAGCTGCGCCAAACTCGAGAAGATCAGAGAAGGTTCACCCCCATGTTCATGTTCGGACCCCGAGACCCACACAAGCGCGCTTCTTCAGGAAGTGTCGACGATACGTCCAAGTCTTTCATTCGACAAGTTTGTGGAGCTTATTCCCTCATAGCAAGTCCAGTCGCTCTTCCTTTTTCTCCCGGACCTTGCTCGCTTCGTTCGCGCAGGTCAGCCCCGAAGAGAATCTTCAGAGGGAACATGGCGCAGAATTGAGCGATCGTAGTCACTCACTGACTGCCTACTCGAATTGAGGCTTCTATCCAATTCAGCCCGCGGTCGGAGAGCGTGATCGTGTACAGCTAAACGCCAAGTCGCGTACGCGGGCTGAATCAGAGCTGCCCCAAGCGAGAGTTGCGACGCTGAATTTTTTTCCGCGCTCAAAGTCAATGGTGCGCGTGACTCTAGTCGAGCAAGATATTTTATGATCTGAATCATTAGGCCTGCGGCCGGGATTCTCATGACTACTCGACCCTATACGACAGCGACAATGAACGGACTACCGAACGAGGTAAGTGGTATTTCGAACTCGACTCCCGCGCCCATTCCGCCCGGATCGGAGTCGTCGGGAACTTGCGGATCAAAATTGCGTCCGGGTTTGATAGCAGGATTGAAGGCTACGGACTAATCTTCTCGAGATTCCTTTGTACGTGAACAATTTAATGAGGCAGCTCCAAAACATTCCTCTCCAGCTGCTGAAGCAGATGTTGCTCAATCTGGACCCCATGGATCGCATGAACTGCGCTGCGACGTGCCGCCTGTGGGCAGACGCAGTGGCCTCCTCTTCGATGCTGGAGGACATCAAAGTTGTGATCAATGGGATCTCGTTCCACGAAGCCGTTCCATCTCTGATGCAGAGCAAACGGGAGTACACGAAGCTCGAGATCCGCAGAGGTAATTGCGCTTCTTTCTAAGCCTAAACGCTGGGCATGGATGCTGGGTACCGCGTACTACGCGCTCAAACGGGTCGGATCTTAGATAGATACCGTTCCCGCTTGTCCACACAAAGTCCTCGATAGTCTCTACTGAGAGAATTGATCTTCCGATCGGATCGATGCTTCAAGACCCATCCTTTCGATTGTTTCGCTCGTCGCATTTCCGATGAGTTCCATCGAAATTCAGAGCCGTATCGGATCCGAGCTTGGTCAATGAAAGTATCAGTTATATGATGACACGTCAGGAAAACTGATCTTCCTTCCACAATGAACGGGATTTTAAATCTGCGCGGCGAAGAGATCTGAAGATCTCAGCGTGGAATTCCGCTGGCCGCGCTTCTTCTGTCCCTCGATCCTCCAGCATTCGAAATCTCTTAATTTTCTTCTGCACCTTAGCCAATCTTACCGAGTTGGACTCCTGCTTCTGGACCAAGATGTGCAAGAATCTCCGCAAACTGGTCCTCGATCAATGCTTATGGACCGACGAGGTCTTCTACTCCATCCTCGTACAGTGCACGGAGGTGGAAAGCTTCGAATTCGGAGGTTAGTTTCACGTAGATCGGTACAACGATTTCCACAGATGCGGAACGCTTAGGAAGATGAACGGCATAGAATGCGATTGGACCGACTCTCGATCGGTTGTGTACGGAAGCGGACCCCCCAGATCTCTCGAGGTCCCTTCGCTATTATTGAAATGAGAAATACCTTCTAACTGGAAGCATCACCGCCCGCAGATTTCGCACTGATCGATTCGGTCTCCTTCGAGCTGCCTGAAGAAATCCCTCTTCAGGAGCTCCGCGACAAACTAAGGAAAGCCAGACATCTGAAGCTCCGAGTGCCGATGTCAGAGTCGACCCTGGACATCTTCCTCAAGCTCATGCCCGAGTTGACCTCCCTCTCGCTAGATGAAATCCCCGGCGAGGGCGATTTCGCCTTCCGCAGCTTGGTGCCGTGTTTCACAAGAGCTGAGCAGAGATTCACGAAACTGAGCTTCTGCATCGAGAACGTCGAGGACCAGACGATGAAGGGTCTCATAGAGTCGTATGCGGAGTGTCTACAAGAGCTGCGCTTGGTCCCGTGCTTCGAATATTACGAGACGCTCAACGCAATTCAAGATTGTACCAGGCTCAGGCGTCTACATCTAGGCCAGTGCGCTATTCTGCAGGACCCCAAGCTCGAGCGAATAATACTCAACAATCCCGACTTGGAGGTCCTGGTTTGCGACAACTCCCATCAACTCGAGAAAATAGGCTTGAGGGAAATCCACCGACTCAGGAAACTCAGGCATCTCTGCCTATCATTCGCGAAGAGAATTCCAAGTAGCTCTCTCTGCAACATCGGGAGGCTGCCGAACCTCCAGCACCTGGATCTGAGGAAAACTCATAGCGATCTCAGGTTCTTCCAGAGCATCGCATGCCTCAGAGAGCTCCGGGTACTCAAAGTTGGTTCGACCGATTTCACGTCGGATTGTTTTTCTATAATCGTCGAGAACTTTGAGAAACTGGAAACCCTCTTTTTCTCAAAGAGCGACATGCTGAGTGATGAAGACGGGATCAAGCTTCACCTCCTGAGAAACCTCAAGGATCTTCGTTTCGCGCCCGGTCCGGCTACCACAGACAGGACGTTCGAGGATGGACTCGGCTCACCCTACATGATGCGTCTCCATTTGACCGGCTGTGCTCTCACAGATTTCGGACTCGAGAAAATAGCAGAGCATCACGGTCATCTGAGAGAATTGACTCTCTTCAAGTGCAATCAGATCACAGACGCCGGAATCGCTGTACTACTCAGACGTCAGCCTTATCTCCGGAAGCTGGTTCTGATGAGCAATAGATTCTTGACGGAGAACAGCATCAGAATACTCCTGGACGTGTGTCCTCGACTGAAGGAGCTCGAGGTCAGATGCATGAGCGACGGCATGAACTTCATGCTTCGGGATAAGAGACCTCAGCTCGACTTACGCGAAGCACACCGAAGACCTCGGTATCTTTGAGGCCGCCGCTTCGACAGGACATGGGTCGCGGCGGTGACCCCGCTGGAGAGGAGAGGATAAACCTCGTCCGAGGTTTTCTGGGATTCATTCTTATCAAAGCTATGGCTGTGTTTCTCTGAGAAGATCAATGTTGGAGGGTCGCATCGAAATCGTTCCTTAATAGGTATATTTTACAATAGACAGATTAGTATCCTAACTTAGAATAATCTTATTATCATTTTTTCGAATCGCCGAGCCGTAAATGATATCATAATAATAATATATCGTCATTGATAGAGACAATAAACTCCAAGCCCTGAAACCAGTGAGCGTAAATTTTCCTCTCTTCTAGGCTCTTCTAGGTCATTCGGAGATCTCCGCCCGCAATCACGACCTAGCGTTTATAGAAAATCTTCCGTGAAGTAGATTGGCTTTGTTCATTAGGTGCTTCAGGGCTCAACGGACCCTCTGGGATATGGATTCCACCCATCTTAGTTTCTCTCACAATGTATGAAAAGCACGCTGATGCCTACGAACATGCTTGGTTCCTAGAGCGCCAAAGAGAAATCTCGCAGGACGAAGTTCCTTGGAAACTCATCGCACCCCCAATCGGTGGGCTCTCTTAGAGCCTGGATGCTTGGGCGAGAATCGATTCGGAAGTTTGCAAATTCACTCAGATCAGTTAGTATCAATCATATGATGAGAAGAGAGTCAGTCCGGATGGACTCGATTCACAGTAAGACAAAACGAACTCGCCTTCGACGGCACTTGCCGGCCATAGCCCTCCGTAAGTGCGACCAGGATCTCGGGCAGAAACTCCTCTTAAGTTCACTTTCTGGAAACCATTAGCAATGAGCAATGAGCTCACCAATCTCGTCGGCCCACCAATCACGAAAAGCAGTACCCGCGGTCGTTCAACCCTTGAGGAATCGGATTTCAGGAACGATTTCCATTCTTCCGCGATCCTCTCCACGCGGGCATCAGAGAGATCTCAGGCATGTACGAACTCGCACAGAATTCGCGTCACTTCCCTGTCCTCTGGGAGTTTCCTCTTACTCGTCTCGCCGGAGCTCGACAAGGCCAAATGATCTGTTACTCGTCTTTGACAACGAAATCACGAAGCGGCATTAACCATGAGCTATGATTCTTTCACCATTCTATCCGCGGTACTTTGGAGCATCTATCTCTTGCTGTCGAGCGACCCGCGGCAAAGCGCACTCCGAGGGGGTGGTTTCTCCACTCTCTCTGGGCGATTCCTCGCCGTATTCGCTATCGTAACCATCTTTGAAGAACTGATCCACTATTTCTCTGGCGGATTACTTCGCGGAGGAAATCCCGCGGATCGGGAACCTCTCCCAGGAGCTTCGGATCGAGCTGAGCAGCCATTGAGGGGAGGCAAACCAGAGCGAGCCATTGCGGATGAAGAACAGAAACGTGACGCATCGAGACACCCGCCGGCCGCGAGAGCGAAGGGCGATGGAGCTCCTAAGCTACTCACGAAATGGCAGAACGTCATGACCGAGCCCACTATCGATGAGATACGAGAGCGGATCCGCATCAGGATGCCCCTCTCTGTTCTGCTTGCTGGACCAGAGCCGACTCTCATGCACATAGAGGAGATCCTGACCGCCTATAAGAAGGCTCAACTCCAAAGGAACTCCCTGTTCGTAGTTGATGAGTTCGATCACTTGGTGCCGCTCCCTTTAGTCATTGACAAGTGGAACGAAGCGAGAAAGCTCATCAAACTTCTCGTCAAAGATCCCCACGGACGACCTAAGTTTGACATAATTTCCTCAGAGGGTCTGGCGTACATGTACTTCGCCGGGGTCAAGCTGCCTCCTTTGAAACGATCGATCGACTATGTGATGGCTCTGGTTAGTCTTTCGGAACTTATCGAGAAAGGATTCGAGCTCCACGACGAGGGAGGGACCAAAAGAGTGACCTTGGACGAGCTCAATGCCTTGTACGAACGCTCGGAAATCTATGTAGCGGCTGGCAACGTTTGGTTACCTCTCACGTCCGATCGTGTTGAAATGTACGTCGCACGATACCCTCAAGTATATTTCGACGAGCAGTGGTGGCTGGCGACACCAGATATACTAAATTGGATACAAAGAAAGATTGCTGCAGAGAAAGCATCCGAACCTCCACCTCCCAGAATGGAGGGATCCTCGGCAAATACACTTCCGTGAGAATAAATCGAGGATTCTGAAATAATTTCCCTGAGATATCTGTAATCCGATAAGCTTCTTGCGACATTGGCGCATACCAATCATACGGAAGTCCCGAACGTTCATGGGGGACCGGTGACTAGACATGCAACCTCTCGGAGAAGGAGAAAAACAAGAATTTGGGAGGAAGTCTCAAGGAGTTGCATCGGCTCTGGAGCTCGGATTCTCGATAGCTCTCATAACTGACGTGAGACAAACGCACTGTACATCAGTAGCGTGCATCCATTGCTCTAGAGAGGAATTGGGTCCGTACAGTCCCTTGCTTGCATGCCGCCACATGAGTGTGATTACGATCTAACTCCTGTGTCGGTGAGGTATGCTCGAAGATGCGAAGACCTATCTAAAGAGCGACTGTTCTCGCTTGGGACGGGCGCAGGGCATGTGGGACACAAACGTTCCAGTCAGTCACCCGAGAGAGCACTTCGAGGGCTAGAATCGAAAAGATAGGAACGTCTCCTCCCTGTCGGTTCTCCGAAGGAGGAACTGGCTGAGATCTTGTGCGACTTAAACACAATCCCGAACAACTTTTGGTGCGGCTCCGAGTGACGCTTGGGACAGCGTACTTTGACTTTCAAACTAGATCTCTTAATGGAAATCCGTTAAACAGGCCCCCTAATGGAGCTGGCGGGAGTTTCCAGCCGACGACGCGACGCTCACTACCGTCCGTTCGACCACAACCGATAGCACAGGGGGTTTGTCCGGATTTAATAAACCCTATGACAAATTTTTAGACTCGTCTCATAGAAGGTTGGCGGCGCTCAGGAACAAGACCCTATATTCCGAAATTGCTCGCAGAGCTGCCGGAGCTCCCGCATGACGAGAGCTCTGTCTAGAGTCGATTCTGCGGACGATTCCTCGCGGAGCGGTGGATCACTGAAGAGATCGAGAACCAAGGGGGAGCGTTTGCACAAACGAGCGAGGGTAACATTATACAGATGAGGCTACGAAGCAAGAATCTCGAGTCCAGGAAGTTTTTAAGTGAACGTCGGGGAGCGTGGATTGGTGAACGCACTCGAACGTCGATTTTCCGCGCAGAGTGAATTGCTAAATAGATCTTAAGTTAGGTTGACGTCGTTGACGGCGAGGTCAACAGCCCTTGAAGTCTATCAAATCTCCTCGGAAATCAACGGGACCGTCGAGAAAAGGAAGGGGCGGCGGCATTTGCATGTTCAGATAAAACCCCGGGTTGAGCGGTTGAAGGTCTTTCGGGGAAACGAAGGAGATACGTCAGAGCGTCTGCCGCCAGCAGTCTATCGGAGGACTCATGAGAAGGGGGCGGGCCGACTCTAAACACCGGCTCACGGCCTTTAAAGCTCTTCACTGTGTTTGGGGCACCTTTATGTAGCTAAGAGTCTCGGGTTAGCGTTGGAGGCTCAATAGTTGTGAGGCGATTGTTCGGTGACAATGTGTTCAAATTTTCGGGCTGTTGTAGCGGACATAGACACATTGTTCTTCGTGTGTCTCCACAGGTGTAAGCTCGCTGAAAAAACACGCATCCTTATCATGCAAATGTTGAAATTGCATGTCTTGAGAGACGCGGGGCTTTCCTGCTCGGGAAACCAACTTCGATGTATCGCAGCTGACACTCACTACAGGAATCAGACCCGATGCTCAGCGTGACAGCAGCAGGCCCACTGATGTTCTTTACTTTAGCAACGAAGCACAAAATCATCGCCCTGGGATGTTTTTATCTTTCTATCCTTCATTTTCTGTCGCCTCAGATAGTTGGAACTCATTCGCTAGACTCGAGAATGGAATATCTCATGGAGATTGCATGGAGGAAAGAGGACGGAAAAACTCCTGACGCCGCCAGGGAGAAAGACTCCATCAAGGAGATCCTGCAAATTGAGTGATGCTCACACCGATCGCATGAGGACTTTTTCTTGCCGAGATGCGGACGTCAGCCACTCGCGCCGCCGTCCACTCTCGACAATGGTCATAACTAAAAATCCTTTCTTTCCATTGTCGGATGGCAAAACGGGCGCAAAATAATGAAAGGCGTCTCTCTTCTGAGACACCCGCGTGTCATGACCATTAAACTTCGCTTCGAGGCTTCATTCGGTCTCCAAATAAATTCCTGCGTTCGAAATTTTCCGTTTTTGGCGCCGCCAAAGCCTCGCGCTCCGAAAACTCAAGTCTGGGAACAGATGATCGATAATTTCTCAAGAGCAGCCGCAGAGAGGCGCGAACTATGAGCCTGGGGACATTCGACGATTTTCAAATCTATTCGGGATGATTGAACGAGAAAACCATATCTCGAACCTGTCGGAGGCTCGCGGGCAAGGGCAGTGAGCGACGAAAACGTGCGAAATTATCATTTGGCGACGCCATCTGCCAAGACGCGCGTGGCGTTGCATTGGACAGTGGAACGCTCTCACGCTCGCAAACAAGCGCGGGCGACGACTTGAGCCAGGTGAGTCAGAAGTCATCGGAGGGTGGAAACGCTCTGCTCACACACGCACAGAGCTCGCTGATCGTCTGCTCACGGTAAGAGAAATCGCGGAAAAAGCAAAGACGTGACGCGAATAAGGCCTCGAGTCGCCCTCGTTAGCCTACGGAGAGAAACACGCATACCACTTATGAGCACTAGGAATGGTTGTGCAAGTGTGGAGGAGACACCAGACGCACGTGCAGATTGTCACGGTCCGCATCTAATGCATCGTACGAAGCCTCGTCCGGAGCTCTGGCCTGAATGGCGAGGCAATGACGTTGCGCCAGTGAGGGGAACAAGTTTTGCGACGGCCATTTACGATGGCGCCCTTTGTGTCACTCCAGACCGGAGTCATCGGTTTTAACTTCGACCAAAGACTAATCAAGCCAACTTCGCTGCTTAATCACGCCCTCGGAGCTTGTTCTGCACCCGAACTACGTTCCACTGCTCCTAGCAACTCTCGATACGTCTCGTTTTGCGAGGAACTCCGATAATGAATTACAGCATCCGAGGGCCAGTTTAGATTCAATGGAGTTCTGGGTTTTCAAATTATTCCAGTAAGAAGATTCGATGGCCGAAAAGTCTGTTCCGGAGGGAAGATGGCTGGGTGACTTTCAAGAGCTGCGGAGCCTTAACGGAGGGTTCTTCTGTTCTCCCAGATAATTCGAGCGGCTCCTCATGAATTCGGAACTGGAAAACGTCAACGGAGTCTGAGCTCACACATCCCATGACCGCATGTCGCGGACTGCGAGCTCACCTCTACCGATCACAGCCAGCATCAGGTGTGACGAAGGGTCTGCGACCAGAACTTTTTTCGAGCCTACCAGACGCAGAGCCTCCGCGCGGATCGAGAACTTCTTCGTACACGGACAGACTCTCGACTTCAGCTGGTGGGATGATGCGCGGCCCGGCAGACCTCGCTGACCTCCGAGAGAGGGGAATGATATCCCGCATTTCGAGGGAAGAAGATTATCCAAACCTCATAGTATGCGCATCCAGGACCGCATTCGATAGAGGCTTGCGCACAACCCGAGGGAGCTGGATTCGTTCCACGTTACGTATGAACTTTTCGCTTATCCGATATTTCCCGGTGTCATCAGACGCCCGGGAGAATTTCTCGACTGCGAGATTCTTGCTCTTAGCATAATTGAATTGTCCAAGGTAGTCCGAGCGCTATATATGTACTTGCCTCCTATCTCGGACGTTCCCCGATGGTTTTTGGTAAGTTCACCTCCATCAGAGGCAGCCTCGCCGCTCTCTTCTCGAATATATGCACGTAGCAAACAAAGCCGAGCCTTTCCAAGGAATTCTTGGCTGATTCAAGTGCACAACGATGTATGAGACTGCCGTGTTCCCTCTAGATATTCGCTCGCTGTCGCTTGCCAAGAGCAGGGCTCAGGCATCTCTTCATTCTTTTGCCTTTTTCCTTATTCAATTAAACTCTGTGCTTTTGATTTTAAAAAGCAGCCCCTGGTATTTTCCCCTCGGTCCCATTCATCAGACGCTCCCTTGCGTGCTTGGGTTTCGCTGGGCCGGGCCTTTCAGTCGCCTCCGTCTCAACGCCTTTCTGAGTCTCTATTTTCCTTCGTTCGCCCTCGTTCCGCTATCTATCCGTTCTCGCACGCTCCAAACCTCCGGGATTTCGTTCTCGTTCCCTCGCGTCGAGCAATGGAATGCGCTGTATCAGTGCGATCAACCAAACTCCGTCAGAGGGAGGAAAGGTGAAAGCAGGAACATTTCAGGGCGACGACTGAATTTCTCTATGATGATTAGCCTTATTGTCCCTACTGTCGGCAAGATTCGCTCGTTGTCGGGCTTGGATACCGGGATCTCTCACAGGCCGAGCGGGTAGTGGGGCGAGAAACATAAACCTCGATCGTTTTCCTTGGCCTTTCATCGTCACGAAGTACAGTCTCCATCGGGAGCATTTCCTAACGTGTCATCGCACACTCGTCCCCCGGTTATGGGACAGGCTGGCGGGAGATTCGATGATTTCGGACATCCTCCTCCGGCTCCTCACATGAAGAATGCTCTCCCACGCGCGAGCTCCTATGAAGTGGATCTGATTAAGCGTAGCGAGGATCCTCACGCCGAGTGTTCGAGTGATCCAATCCGAACAATCCGTTCGTTAGGTGGAAGGGAGTCCTCCTGATTTTCGCGTTCATACGAATCTGGTTCCGTAAGTACGATGAGCAGGCTACGGATCGAAGCAGGACCTGCTCTTCAGACTGGGGGCTGCACAGTAGGTATTGCCCCGATCTGTCATTAGATCGAACGAGCTCTCTGCTGTCGGAATATTAAACACCATTGCGGCCGTCGACGGAAGGGAGCGGTAGGAGGGCTCCACGGTTCGACGTTGCTAATATGAGCCTTCATTTCTCGGTGCATTGTTAGTTGCAGTATGGGAGCGAATTCACCGGGACAGATGAAAACGTGCGGTGAACGACTGCTCGGACTACTGAGCCTCCCGGCATAAGTTGGCGACAGGCTCCGACTGTGCTCCAGGAAGACGAACAGTTTCATCGCTCAAGGAGCATAAATTCGCGATTGAGCGCCGAGGTAATCACCGCAGCGACCGGTGTAGATTGAGGCTGAAGGCGAGGGAGGGAGGCTACTGGGAGAGATCCGGAGAAACATCCAACCAGCCCAAAGCTCGGAATCCATTAACCCCCCGAGCTGCGATAACAGCTCTGGCGAATCTCTTCCCTTTTCCCTCTCTATCTTTCGAAGTCTTCCACGCTCTCCCCTGTGTTCTCGACCCTGATCATCATGGAACAGAAACAAAAATGGATAGTTTCGATCACACCTTAGGGACTTCCGAGCCGAGCCGGCGGTGACGTGACTGGTCGGAAGCTTCAGACGTGCGGCGCTTCCACGGTGGCCTCTGAGGCTTTGACTCCGTAATTAACAAAATAGCTTTTAATTGAATATGTAATACAACCCCTCTTCCTTCTTATGCTCATGCTCTATTGGGTGCGGAGCGTTTTATTATCGAAGTTCCCCGATCCAGTCGGCGGATGGAGTTTTTTTTCCATCGTTCGCTCGTCCTGGAAGGTATCGTCGACAACTCGCTCGGTGGATCGTCCCCGGATCTTCTGCAAATCACGACCGATGTATGTGTGCTCTGGCCCGCCATAGCGCAACCTACGCGGAGCTTAATGAAAAATCTTGTGGACAAATATCGTGTACTTGGTCAGGGAGCATCCAGGAGCATGTCCGCAGGGGATTTGAACTCAGTGAGTCCGTCCTTCTCGTCTCCGTTGCTTTCAGCTTCTGCAGGGCCCAGCCGACCGACTGCGACTGCTCGTCGAACGAGGGC
This sequence comes from Galendromus occidentalis, assembly GCF_000255335.2. NCBI lineage: Eukaryota > Metazoa > Arthropoda > Arachnida > Mesostigmata > Phytoseiidae > Galendromus > Galendromus occidentalis. The sequence goes on along the minus strand of NW_003805489.1, from coordinate 967,514 downwards.
CGGGGAAGAGTGCAAGCCAAGCGGAAGACTTCGACTTTCGATGCAGTCTTCGAAATGCACTCACGGCTCAGAGCGTTCATTCATGGAATGCGATCCAATCGTTTCAAAAATCGTCAGCGGAAAATCGCGAATGTATGTATGTACTAGTCTGGTGGATCCCCAAACGTTCGGCTCGCCTCGCGTTCGGCTCGCCCGGCTTTGGATCGAGGCCAATCGCTCTAAATCCGAGGGAGCTCGTTCGTCGTCCTGTCGATTCTCTAGATATCAGAATCGATTGTCAAATCGGCGTTCCCATCGAACGAAGGAGATCTGAATATTTCTTTCCCACGTGCTTATCAATTTATTGCGGAAACATGTACATCAAAATACCCACAGTCCATCCCGATTCCAAGCCATCACCCACTGGCCTTGGAGCTTTTCTATACAAAAACGAGGATCGGTTCCGTTTCACGAGTTGTGTCTCTACATTCGGTCTAAATATAGAATAAGGTCTTTATCGTTGACTCATCTCGAGAGACACGAACGCTTACAACGTTAGACGGGCTCGAAGTTGAGTGTGCGGCGCGGCGCACGAATCGAGCTGCGAATGCTTTCTTCGAGGATTAGTGCTCTCTCGTGAACCATCGACCTTTTCGGAGAGCCCTCACCGCCTCCAAATATTCCCTTAGCATCCATCGAAGCGTCACGGGAACCGGGAGGTAAAATGCAAAATTCCCCAGAGCACTTTGAAGAGATCCTTATCTCATCCAGAATCCATCACGACATCCCGGAGCTATACCCTGTGCGAACTCCCCGCTTGCGCGAAGCGAATTTCGTCGGTGGATTTATCTTAATCGAAACGGGTAGCTAAGATCGATCACTTCAGGCAGCTTGGCGCAAGCCACGCGCTTGGCTACTGAGAGAGAAGTGCCGGTGAACATGAGCAACATCTTCCTCATCATTGAAGACCTTCATCGCATTGAAAACTTCCGCGATTTCAGGACGTGCCCTGGAATAGCATAGACAGCGTTTTAAAGCGTGCTGTCAGGAAGGATGTTGAAAGGTATGGCGCTTTGGAGCTGATCCGTTCCATCTCCGCTCACCAGATGACTCGGAAAACTCACATATAGTATTTGTCGGGGGCCTCCATCCCGTTGAAGGGAGTCTCGAGGGTTGTTGAGTACGCGCCGAGGGAGTCGAACATGAGCCAATCGCCAACCTGCGAGAATTATCCGAATCTTAGACGGAGTTCCGGGGTGTGATAAATTCCAATAGAAAGCCTTTCGTCTACTTAGAGTATCTATATCGATTATTTCCACAAGCAGCCGATATCGAGCATAGCCGTTGTAGACACCCACCTCGAGCTCAGGGAGAAGGCACGATTGCTTAATTTTGTCGACGCCGTCGCAGGTGTTCCCCCAGATGACGGTTTCGCAAAGCTCACCCGAAACCTTGTCATCCTCGAGGCAGAGAGGGGAAACGCAGGCGTCGGTGAAGAACGAGATGTTGAAGGATTTGTAAACCGAATCATTCACGTAGTATTGTATGACCGTTTTGTTGGGCGACTCCTTCTCCATGGGTTGCGATACCTGTTCGAGAAAGAGAGGGCGATGAAGAGAAATTATTATTAGCGATAGAGGGTCGTGTGGCCAGAAACAAAGCCGACGATGGTCGTATATCCGAACGCTTGTTTTCCTCCTCTAAGTGCGAACAAACAGAGAGACCCACGGAGAGTGGGGACTCTATGAGCTTGGGGATGGCCATTGTGGGGATCAAGTCGTGAGACTCGGTATAATCTGATTATGTTCTTACTTTCTTGCCGATGATCCTGGCGCAGAGCGAGAACGCCGACGAAACGAAGAATGTTCCCGGCTCAGAGATAATTTCGAAGCCCGCTCCTTTCGGGAAGTTTGTCTCGAGCGCTGCGTTGATAGCGTTCGATGTTTTCTCGAAAATGGGTTCGAATCCGTGGTATCCAGGGTAGCCGCCTCCGATGTCGAGGAATCTAGAATAGCGCAAGGGGTTCGGTCAGATCCCTGGTCAACCCCAAGCCTTAGTTATCCTCCGACTCGTTCCCAGCATATGACACTGAGTGGATCGGTCAGGGATCCTGAGCAACGTGATCGATCAATTATCTAGGAGCGGATCGAGTTGGAACTCACTTCATGCTGAATCCGATCTTTTCCCCCTGATCGCAAACCCGTCGCGCAAAATTCAGAGCGTTCGCGTAGGCGTAAGGGGACTGGTTGTTGCATCCGACATGGAAACTGACTCCAACGACCTCCAGTCCGAGCCTCCGCGCCTCCTGCGTGGAGGAGCGTGTGGTTTAGGAAGGACTCGAGAATAGACTTGGATTTTCATGAGCTTCGAACGAGCATATCAGTCATCCTCATTACCTGGAGACATCGGAGGCAGTCTTCTTCCGCGGCGCCAAACTTGAGAGAAAGTTTGAAAGTGCTGTCGCTGTCGTCCACCTGCGTCGCAAACTCATATTTAGAGCGGCGAACAAGCGGAACGACCGCTTCTCTCGTGTGGACGGAATCGATAACTGAGCGAAAGCAACAGGACTCACTTTGAGACGGAGAACGCATTGAGCCTCGGGATATATGTCGGCGATCTTCTGCAGCTCTTCGACGCAATCAAAAGTCATTTTGCGGACACCTCGAGTTTTCGCATACTTGAGATACGAGGGCGCCTTGATCGGATGAGCATAAATTATCCGACTCGGTGCAACGCCCAGAGACAGAACCTGATGGATTTCGCAAAAGTCTTCAATTCTGACCAATCTGCTCCAATGAGCAATCTTGGAATCGTTCTCCACAGAGTGACTATTCTCAACAAGACACAAAATGCCGTCCTCAAATCGACCGACTCACCTTACTGATCTCTGCCTTCGAAGCACAGTCGAAGTTGACTCCCAAATTCGCGAGCACAGAAAGCACAGCCAGATCATCGTTGCACTTCACCGCATAGAATGGAGTGACACGGGGGCAGCTCCGTCGCCATAAATCGACCTGTTGCACGTACAACGATTTGTATCGAATCGTTTCTTCGAGGCAAGATCGATCGCAAGCTCGAGGTAAGTCAATTAGGCGAGTATGCCGCCAATCTCACCTTGTATTTGATGTCATTGAGGTTCACGATGTAGAATCCCCTGTCGAGGGTCAAGTCGCGCTCAAGATGCAGCTGGTGAGCGTAGTCGCGCTCACTCATCTCTGAGGTGCAGAGCCGAATGGACATCGTGAGGAGTTCGTGAGCGATCACAGTATTTGATGCGAGGGATATCCGAGCAGCGCCGAGAGAATATTCTGCAGTTTCGGAACGTGGGTACTTTTGGAGCTCGAGTTCTCTTTGGAAGGAGCTGTTCAAGTGTGGAAATCGAACCTACTGACAGCGTGCTTATATAGTCGGTGCAGCATATTGTAAACGCGGCCGTAAAACGATAATGAGGGGTCGATCTGTACTGCTCCCGCGTTGACATCATCGTAATTGCACAATATGTAAAACATCTCACCGCTCTGACGTTACATGATGTTTTCCAAGTTGACGGAAAATGCTTGTGATTTTTCTCCGCGTTCCAGCATCTTCCGCTCGCGATGGAAAATCAATTATCTCAGTGAGCCACGAGCTTTTCGAGCGCGAGATCCATCCTCGCAAGGGGTATCCGCTGGAAAATTCACTGACGAGCCAATCACGAAAATCTCCGTGAACGAACTTTTCCTCGGTCTGAAGAATGTAATGTTGAGTTCGCTTTCGCGGCTGCTTTGGTCTGATAGTCAAACTTTTCGACTTAGACTTGCAATACCGGTCCGATTTCGGTCTCCGGCCGTCGAAGTTCCAGCAGATCACACCTGTCTGTAGGCTGAGCACCTCGAGCACTCGATACTGCTTCTCTTGGATGGAGGTGACTCGATCTGGCCGAGCCATTTTCCGCTCCTTCCAATAATTTCTTGGAAAATCGGGAGACGCCACGAAGTTCCCGACTAGCGGATTCGGCGAATTAGAGAAGCTCAGGTCTTCGCCGCTCCACGGGGGATGTTGCCGAACTTCACAAAAGACCGACACGAATGGCCTCTTTGAGAGCGCCTGCTGTGACCTCGCGCGAACCCGTATATTCCGATTCCTTTTTCTCGGAGAACTGTGATTGGGGGTTTCTCTGCGAGCGCGCCGAACGAGCTCTTGCGGCTCCGGAGGCATGGAATCAGGGCTCATTCGGAACAGCATGGGAGCAATTTCGATTTGAAATGAAGGGCGAGAGCATCCGAGGCTCTTCGACCTCGATCATTGATATTGAATAGCTGTCTCCGAAAGCGCTTCCCATTCAAGAGAGAGCGTTCCTAACTTTCTGATTCATTCATCGCTTCTGTTCGTTTGCGAAATAGGTTCGTCCTCTTGATTTCGAGTTCTCGGCCCTCTACGCTTCATTCCGAAAATCATCGAGGCTAGATCGACTTTCCTCATTGTCGCCGCAGTTTTTCCCGAAAATTATTCGCTCGGATGTCACGATTGCAAAGTAGGTTCCAGCGCTTGCAGGAGCGAGGTATTCCGAACGGATTCCACTGGCCCTTAGCCCCCTTCCCCCTCTCTCATGGGGGAGCTACAACTCGTGCGAATTTCGAGACGCGAGTCCTGTACTCGATTCTAGGACACGGAACTTGCGGAGCTGAGCAGTTCTTCATTACTAGAAACCCGCGCTTGCGTAGCTTTGGCTCTTCCTGTGTGCCTCGCTTGCGGAGGGCACTCCATGGCGCGGCGGATACTGGCGAATCCCGCCAAACTTTTGACATCTCACGCTGTCAGGTGCTTTGCAGAATCTTTTTTTCGTTGACCGTCATCGTTCTGGCAGAAACCCCATCAACTCTGGGTGTAAATGTTTACTGCATATGAACCGGATACACGATGTCAACTTCCAAAGGCCGTTCGCTGACGAAAGTTCTCAAAAGGCGTCTGGCGTCTTGCAGAATTATCGAGAACGGTCGGCTGTCTCACTCCTTGTACCCCCTTTCTCGCCTCGCTTTCGGCCGTGGGAGCACGTGCGACAGAATGTTCCTCTGCCGATTTGTCAACAGTCTCGCGCAGAAGTTTCGCTGGCGAATTCGGAAGCTCCTCACCGAAAGTCACGAGAGCTTATCATGCGGAACATCCTATCGCGAGATGACTATCGGACACAGATAGGTGAGAAATCGTTGCTATACCTTTGATCCCAGGGGTAATAAAGCGATTAGAACGAAAATCACAATGAGCTTTGGCGACTCACGGCGCCATGAGACGCCATTCCGCCGCCACTACGACCCGATCGCATATCGTACTACGGCATCTCCGCATCGAAGGGTCTGTCGGGTCATGGGAAACTTTATCCCAGACTCATCGCTCGTCAACGTTCCGTGTTTTCAGGCTGTCGGTAGCCAGGATTCGGGCGCGTTCCCCTTCTCCAACTCCCCGACTCGGAATTCGCAATCAGAAGCTGATGCCGTAACCAGAATGGAATTTTTCCTTTCTGGGAATACGGAGTTCCTCATGCTCGTTTCTGGGCATCGACTGAAGATTCTGTTGCCGTCTCTCTCTCTCTCTCCGGTCCGACATCCGACCGACCTCTGCGAATGCCCGTAGGAAAACACAAGGAGGCCAATGGAAGATTCTTGTTTACCATCGGGGAAGATTGTTATCGTGCTGAGCATATGGCGTCATGTTATCCTTTTTCGGACCAGCGATCCAACGCCTAATTGCGTACGTCGTGTCAGCACACAGCAACCTTATCCTGATTTGTCTACCCATTCCGGCTGTCAGGCTCAGGATTCAGCAGAAATAGGGGGAGAAATGCTCTCCGAATACGGTGACTGTTTTCGGGCTCGACTACGGAATCGACGCGTATAATAATAGATCCGTGTTGCGCTTATTGATTCGAAATCGTTCATGGCTCCGGAAATTCTCGAAGATCGATGTCCGACCGAGATCTCTAAAGATTCTCAACTCTACGAACGACTGTGTGTTTCGCTTCCTGAGATCAGTGAAGAGAGGGAGGTTTCGACCAAGCTCCGTAGTGAAACGAAATGATCATGGCGATGTGACAATGATCACGGATCAGCATCTGTGAATAATTTTGCTAGCAAATAGAAATGCAGCTGAAAGCATTCCCTCTCCGTGGACCATGACGGCAGAGATCCGCGTCTAGAGACGTGCAACGACAGTTTTGACTAATGCCGGGCTTTGCGTGCTCCGCTCTGGGAACCCAGCCGCTTCGTTGACGATTGTTATTAAAACTTGCTAACGGCTTGAGCAACAGGGCGTAGTGCTCACTGTACGAACTTGACGGAAGACTAAGTTTGACTCGCGAAAGTCATAACGCTAACGCTCGTGGATTGCTCCAGCCCTGCATTTCAGAATTCTGGAGACCACTTCCGCATCAGGTCTCGCAGGGAGCTCGGAATCAGCAGCGACCCGTCGGCCGCTCACAGGAAGTCTTGGCTCCAATGACAGCTTCGTTAAATGTTCACTGGGCTGGTTCTCGATCGAAGCGAAACTTTTTTCAGAGAATGTTCGCTGTTGTCACTCACGGTGCCCCGACGGGAAAACCTATCGACGAAATTAGATTAGCGAAGCATAGTCCAGCAAAAACTTTGGAATACACGCTCCGAACGCTCCACTCAACGTTGCACCATACTACGTTCGGGCGGGGAGTGCGAAGACAACCGTTGACACGACGGTTTTCTTCTGAGGCTTCCCAGGGTTTCCTCCGAGGGGGGGCAGCCGTTTCGCAACTATCCCGGTCTCGAAATGCGGAAGCGAAACGTGCGATCGTGGCATGGCGAGAAATGAGCTTTGCGACGGAGCGTGCCAATGCTGCGGCGACGGCGCCACAGCGAGTGTGCCCCTTTGGAAAATTACGAAATTTTATTTATACGCTAGTACGCATACGTTTCCGATCACTCTCTGCAAATGTATCGATTCCGGGTTTGGGATGATCGCCGGAAAAAGCGAGCGATAGCGTGTTTTTGGCAATCCTAGCCGTTATATGTCATGAATATTCACTGCAGGTCTATAATGCAGTATCGCGATGCTAATAATGACCCCGCCAATGAGTTTTCTACGCCATTAGAAATCGCGTAGAGCAGTGAGCACCGGAACTCTCGAGGTCCGAACGTTTCCAAGAAAGCGGTTCCGATAATGTCTCGGTGCCCAAACCTGTTGTGCCAAAACCGAGATTGTGTACCGGTAGAGGATTGACGGAGCATCGGCTTCAAGGATCGGGAGGATCTGGTTTGAAAGAACAGCCCGATCGCGAACCAAGCGTGATATTCCAAAGGATTAGGAGTCAATCGAGTCCTCGCCGCGTCGACCCCTATGGGATTCGGGACGTGTACTCGGTCCGGTGCAGGGCGCGTGTCTGCACGTCGGTCGCCGGCGAGATCATTTAATTTGCCGTCGAGTAGCAAACCACGCGTTCACAGCCCTGTGAACACGAGCAAGCATGTTGGTGGTTCTGATCGTGTTCGCGGCGGCGCACGCGGTCATCCGACGGAATTCCGCATTCGGGCCGCCATTGGGCGCAGGTAGGAACGTATGGAGCCAACACAGTCCGCTGGAGGTCACAAAAACGCTAAACGACCGCTGGATAGCGAGATAAGTGGTATGATGTACACGGGAGCTCCCACAAACAAACTACCGCGAAGAACAGAGGCAGCTAGCTCGACCGTTGCCAGTTGTAGCCATTAACGGAAAAAAGAAGAGGCTAAAAAAGGCAATCCAGATCCACAGACGAGCACATGAACACAAGTGGGCGGCTCTCAGTTTCAGGACAGCCATTGGAAGGAGGAAGGAATAAGAGCGCAGCCCAGAGAAGGTGGGAGTAGTTTTCTTCTTTTGCCAAAGTTCTACGCAGTGAAGCGAGAGTGCTGTGTGTACGCTCCGAGCAATACATAGAGTTGTCTCATCCGAAGCGTTGCGTCATGGGTAAAGGAACAAAGGTATTTGAGTTTCCAGAGCGGTCGCTGTTGCTCTTTGGACCTCTCGAGCGAGATGTTCCCGACCTTCTGAGAGGATTCAGGCTACGGGATGAACTTTCGAACGCAATGTGGAGAGCTCGAGATTTCTTCAATGATCCGAGCGATTGATGATATTATTGAGCGAAATTCCTCATGAATCATATGGACTGTTCTTTACGTCCAGGTGAGAGGGGTGATCTGAAGCGGGACACGGATGTAAACGACCGACGACGAACTTTTTCGGAACAACTGAGTAAGTCGTTCGCTTTCAAGAAAAGGTGCAGGAACACTCTGCCTTGGTCTCGGGGCCAGATCCCGCTTCACGAATGTCCCTGACGAGAACCATCCGTCTCATCCGTCATTGTTGTTGTGAAGGAGGTCATCAAGGACGACAAGCGATGCCGATTCCGAACGTGCCCGGAATTCCGAAACGATTCTGCGGAGAAAGGACACAATTCTCATCAGACGCGATTATAAGCTTTCTCGGCGATGCAACCTCACGAATTTCGAATGCTGGAGTTTGAGAAGAAATTGGTCGCAAGGCGGCTCTCATGGACGGTGCCTCGACACCAGGTCCACTACAGGGAGCATTCAGCCCATGAGCGTGTCTGAGAATACGGGGACACGACGAACTTCACATCGATTCGAGAATCAGAGGCTTTCGCTTCGAGAAATTATTGTCCGATGAGGATCAAGGACCTCCATCAAGGTGGAATGATCTCGCGGTCAGGCGACAAGTATTTTCGAGACCCGTGCCTGAGGCAATCCTCAATGAAACGCTGCAATCGGAGCCAACGTTGCGCTGCCGAGAGGGAGGAGCTCGAAATACATGAGGAGACTTCGGTGAAAGCGACAGATCAGAGAGAGCTCGGAATCCACTGCCCCTGGGCGCTCGGAATGCACCGCTTCGGCCGTGATGGAGCTCGACGTCCGTTGCTGAAGAATGGGTATCAGATGGCCGCATCCTCTCTCATCCCTGAACCAGGTGGGGCGCGCATAAGTCCACCAAAAAAAAACGTACTCTCTGTATCTCACGTACGAGAGGGGAGCTTTGAGGGTTCGTGGAACTACGTCCACAAGCGAAATGTGACATTCGGAAAGACACGTCACTCACCAACTCCTCCCTGCTGCCCTTGTTACGTTTCCTCCTGACTCGGGAACCTGACACAGCCCACGCCCCACGTCGGGGCAGAGATTGGCCGCCGGTGTGCTTGAATTCCCCGTGAGGTGTTTCTGGGCTGAGTCGTCATGAGGATGTGCGAAGATATCTCCTGACATTGTGGAATAGCCCTGAGGACTAGCGAAACCACCAGATATGTTCGGGGGTTGGCTTTAGGAGGAGTTTCGTGCAGTGTATCCTCGGTGACAGATAAGATTGTACGTGAGTTAACTTCCACCGTGATGTGGCCGGCAGCGGTAACTCCACGCGACCAATCCGGGCTCGCGACACCGCGAGCGCGGAGGGAAGATCAATTAATCTCACCCGCGAGCCCACGGTTCGAAGCCCTATCGTTTGAAAACTCTATTTCGATTATTCCCCTATATACTCACTCGATCTGCTTACAGCTTTTTGACAACCGAAGATGTTGAGAAATACGGAGATAGAATTCGGATAGAGTTCCGAGGTCCGATATCTCTCCAGGTGCCCCGCCGATATCGGATCGTCTTTTGGAGAAAAATAGCGGCGGTAGAATGCGGGCAGCCGGGCCGCTGGTGTGGAATCTTTCTTTTTTTCGAACCTTCGCGTTGTTCGAGGATCTGGAAGTGAACCGAGCGAAAAAGATTTTTTATCAGTCGAGATTCCGCTCCACAGTCCGACGGACAGGCGGCATTGCTCCCTCGGTCAGATCGCTGAGCACAATCAACTTTTCATGGCTCTCTCCGCTTGCGTTTTCCTTTAATGCAGAACACGTACGAGGAAGCGGTGGAGACGCTTGCTGCGCCATGCTGGCGAGCCGCTTTAAAATCATGCAACCACTAACGGAGACTTTTTCCAGTTGCTCTGAAGGAGGAGAGAACGTACGTAAACGTACGTCAGGCGCGGCAACTTTTTCATCTGCTCCCTGGTCTCGCAGTCCCAACCGAGCGACCACTCGCAGCCTCGGGGACTCACGGTCTCGTCAGCCGCCTTCCCGGTGACCGAGGTGGCTGTGACGTTACGCCAAGTTGCGTCCGAGACGTCTCGCAAGAAGAGTTTTGTTTGCCCGAGTTTACGTCTGACACATTTGAATACGCCCTTCTTCTCTTGACTTTCGTTTTCTCCCGCTCCGCTGCTTTCCACTCATTCGAGCAGATGGAATCCTCTCGGAACTGGTTGCGGGTCGTTCCCTTCGACACCTAAATCCGTCGGAGCATCGAGGTACGACAGAAAAAAAAATCCCCAACATTCTCAGAGATCGGAAGTGATCGCACGCATTCGTGGAGGACTTTCCGGAACGTGCACATACTGTGCGGATGCCATTCAAGGACCTGGAACGCAATCATGGGGGTTTCCAGGTCTTTAGAGAAGGAAGCAGTCGTTCTAACTCTCGGGGAATAAGCAGAAGAGTCTCGGCAGGGAAACCTTGAGCGGAAGAAACATTTGCTTGATACGAGCTCAACACGCATCCGCCTCACTGAGAAGGAAACGTCTGAAACGTTCAATGTCGGCGTAGCCCTTCTCGAATGAGAGCTGGGGAAATGCATGCGGCCTCCGCGGGTGGGCCAAGAGTTTCTCATTGTTCTCCAAGTCTCTGGAGCAGCTGCTCTCGAGGGAGCGCTCTCTCACCAAGATCAGCGTCAGGAACACCTCCGGACAAAGGTTCGGAACAATCGACTTCATTATTTCCTTGCCCTGAACGACGCTTAGCAACAGGGATATAACGAGAAACTGGACAATTTTGGAGATTACAGAAATCCGCGGAATCTGCGAGAGAATCCGCGGTGGATTCTCTATCTGAACTGATATCCTCCAAGAATGCGTGCGATCACTGCCGTCTGATATCCCGCTGCGCCGTTTATCCTTGGAACTCGAGATCTCTTGACAACGCTAACGGATCCCTATGAGGTGCCGGCAAAGTGCTCTATCGAGTTCCCAGAAGCCCGACAGGCGTCTCCACGTCGTTGATGAAGAGCGTTAACAGCTCAAATATGCTGATTTGCTTTTGAGTTCTGCAGTGGCCAATCCTCGCCGTTGCTGTAATGGTCGGTGACGCGGAACAGCTGACGAGGATGGGAACTCCTTCGGCCGTACCAACCCCGACGGCTCCATCATCAACGCCGGCAGCATCAACAGCGTCTTGACTCTCCTTTATTAATGCAAGCCTTAGATTCAATCGACGCGCCACGTTTTTGGGCATGATCTCATACCGGTTATCAGGCCGACCGGCCCACGCGCGGGCGGACAATCAGTGCAACACGCACAAATGTATCGGAGCGCGTCTATATATAAATACGTATTTTTCTTCTTATACGAGGTCGGTACCAGATGGCGGCTGGATCAATGCGGTAAGGGGAGAAGTGGAAAGTTCCCTCGGCTAGTGGAACCGGTAGTGAGATTAAACGATGCCGAGAGTTCCCCATCGGATCGTCTCCCGCCTGTGATCGGGTCCCAACCACGGGCTTGAACTTTCTCAGTTTCTCCTCCCTTCAACGTTATCTGACAACACCGCATTCCTGACAGGGCGAAGGAAACCGAATCTAAATCACGGGAGGCATGAGAGTCCGCGTGCACTTAAAAACCACCGCCCATCGCTCAAACTTGTCCTTTCTGGGAAAGGGGAGCCACGAGAGACAGGAGTGGGGGAACTCTCTCGGAGCGAGACTCGAGTTAGTGAGTTAGGTTCGCTGCGACAATTTGTGCTCCGTTGCAATCTCCAACTCCAACCGCCCGCTCGACGAATCGAGAGCAACTTCTTAGGTTTTTATGTAGGGACCCCACTCGAGATATCGAAGGGAATCATGGGTTTTCCAAGTTGTTGCTCGAGAGAGTCTGCAGAACTGCTCTTAAGCTGCTGAAACTGCGGCGGCGCTGGATTCCCTCCGGTCATTCCTGGGAACGTGCTCCACTAATTTTTCATGAGATCGTTCCTCTCTACCCCGAGACATTCAAAGCGCGCTTGCTGATTACACGGGTTTCGATTGAAGGACATCCCGTTACGGAGGTCTTCCAGGAGCGATCGAGGATCGCGGTCGAATGTGGAGCTGTTGCTGTTCCCGCGAAGCAGCCAAGAGCCGACCCCGCGGTCAAGGGCAGCAATCATTAGTCTGGACGGGTCCGCGGAAGCCGGCCCTGGTCGGGCTCGCTTTACTCCACGACGGGAAGCGTTGCCCCGCTGATTCATTCAGAGCAGAGCAATTTTTTCAATTTGCTTGATGGTGCGGGCTCTCCGGATCTGTCTGACGCCCCTTTTACGGGGCGTCCTACACGGCCGAGCGGAGGATCTTCGATATCGTACTCCATTACAGTTTTAGACAGCACTTCATCGATTACAAGTTTTCCGAGGGGGGCAAATTAATACAGAATGAATCTGTGACCCCCAAGTGAGTCGCACGAGTTTTCACGAAGAAACTTGTGGGAAGCTAGACACACTTGCGCTTCGAAGGGATAAGCCGCATGCCCGGCAGCAGGGGATGCGGGAAAAACCCATACGTCCGAGCGGAGGTGCGTGTAGAGACTTTTCCCGAACGACTCAGAGGTCCGAAGCGAGGAGAGATCCCACGGTGGGACCGGAACGAGGATCTCTTTCTCATCGGATCTGGGCCTTCATCGAGGAACCTGATTGAGATCAAAGTCCTTTTTCTGGACGTTGTTCCTCCGAACCCTGTATCGATCGCACGCAACTCTCTCGGCATCTGCCCGATTTCGGTAGACAAAACGGGGAATGCCAGCCTCGACCTCCGCTCCCCGGAAGGAGAAAATGGCTATCCTTCAAAACCCGACTGAAATACCACCTCCCAAAATGAGTCAAGTTTGGAAGCAAGGTTCGCTTACAATCGTCTCCACCTGCCGTTCTCCTCATCAGGTCGACTTCTGAATTCGTGTTCTCCGATATCGAATCAAGGAAGCATCTCTCGCGACCGGATATCCTCCGAGCGTGATGAAAGATACATAAATACTTCTCCGTGGATCACTGGTTTTATGTTGGATACTTTTCCTTTATTAGCTCAACCTCCGGCGATTTCTGTCGGAGGGGAGGGGGGGGGGGGGGAGGCGCGACTCGAAAATTGCCCAAACCTGGGGAGGACGAGATTCGCGTCCCGATGACGACAGTTTCCCCTCTCCTCCAAGACGGCGAGATCCATCGACGGATGAGTCAGATGACGGATATACAGGTTTCGAGCTTGAAGAGCTGAACAGATGGACTCGGGAGACGGTTTCTGACAGAAGGTGGACTACCTCAGCGAGAGATCCCAGCTCAAAGATGAAAGCCATTCGGTCGATCACTCAGTCAATGGGGGATAGGGTCGTCCATCACGGGCTCTGTGGAATTCGAGAGGAGATGGAACGCGGATCCACAGGAGCTCGATGGGTTTCGGCACAATCATTCCGTGGTATATCCACATATGGCTGAAGGTAGTGATCGCTCAACGAGTCTCGGTCAGTCATTGAATGCCACCTCTCCTGCCTGAGACTCCGGCCTCGCTGCGCTGTGATGGCGGAAATCCGGCCGATTCGGAAGCCGGAGTGACTGCTACAAGAATTCGCGTCACTCGGGGCTCCGAATCTTTGATCTCTGCGAATAATTTGAATATTTGAGTCGAGCTTGAGAGGCCGGGCCACCTCAATGTGACTTTCAGATGCATACCAGATTTGAAGTCAGCCGATCGTGTTCGGAGCAGATCGCGGGAGGGGTTCTCCGTCGCGAACAATTTGAGCGTCAAATCGACCGTTTCGGGCTCGCGGTCGAGACAGCCTTCGAACGAGACAAGGTCGGAAGAGTTGGAGGATACAAGGATCGTGCATATAGCGAGGAACTTGAGGGATCCCAGTCCGCCCTGTTGCGATCTGGTCGAAATCACTCATTGAGGGTGACAGCTGGTAGTTCAAGGTGGTTGCTAGAGGAATTCATTCTAATTGATAATGCTGGACTCATTAGGACTTCGACCAATCTCTCGAGACGGTCTCTGAACCTCCGACGGAAGGATCGTTGAATCGGCGAGGTGTCTGAGGGTCTTTGTCCAGGGGTGTCGAGTCTCGCAGCAGACGATTGCTATTGACGCTTCATACGTCTACGGGACTCGATATACATCGATCAAACCATTGTACGAAGCGAACGAGACGAATCTGAAGTTCAAGAGAAACCTTCGGGGGATACAAACTTCGATAAATCCATTCTGACTTTCTCCAATACGAGCATTGTATCGAGTGAATCTCAGCTCGGATTGCGGATCGGGAGTCTCAGTGGAATGGGAACCAGAGCGACCGGCTCGAGCGAGTCTCCAGCATATGAGTTCAGCCTATAGCTCCAGGCAGGCACGTTCCCATGATATGTATTTTTCGGACGAGAGGAAGGCGGCGTGAGGGTCTGGAGGATAGAGGGCTCAAGGGGAGGATGGAGAACAGTGCCCTGGGAAAGCAGGCCTGTGCTCGATTTGACTGCGCGACTCTCTGAACTCATACCTCACTCAGCTAGGGCCCCGATCCTCACTCCTCTGGTGCTGGTCTTTTGGCTCTGGAAAATCCTCGAGTCTTCTCGGAGAGAAAGTCCGATTGGACACGAACTGTCGGGAGGCCCCGGATTTCCCCTGGATGTCAATATTGACTCTCATTGAAACAATCGTCCTCTGATGTCGAAAGCACGAAATTGATTCGCGCTGGCGACCGTGAATGTTCGAAATCGTTCTTGGAGCAGGCGACTCGATGTTGAGCTCCCCCGAATTTCTCTATTCCTTCCTTTTCTAATCTTCGAGTCGGAGAATCGGCGTCTGCCTGTAAGGGGGATAGGTACTCAATGAGATACGGGTGAGTTGTCATCGACCTATTCCTGTCCTTCTGACACGAAACTTATCGCCTTCCTCGACAAGCAAGCGCAAAACTTTCGTGGAGAAATTCCGATGCCAGCTTACGTTTCTGTAGAATCTCCAAACGTCTCTGTTCGTTGTTGTACTAGAAAAACCTTATCTCGAATGCGACAGGCCGGGGCGGCAAGAAGAACTACATGAGTTGCGCGTAAATGAAGAAATCACTCGATAACATCCAGTCCGAACATGTTCTCGGCAGAGCGTGGGGATGTGCTCCGCTCTCTGATGTCGAGCTGATTGTCAATAGCAGTTGGAGGCTCTCAATAGAAGAGCCTCGCTTCCGATAAAGATATTAATACGAACACGTTGACCAGGGCTCTCATGAGAGCTCTGCGTTCGACGTTTGGCTCGGACCGAGCGGCGGGGACCGCTTGTTGCGTTTTTCCCTCTGTTCGAGCAGTGTTATTCAACAGACTGTCGTTGAATGGCGCCGAAGAGCTCGAGAATTAGAAGAGACTCGTACGGCGACCTTGCTCGGAGAAGAGCGTCCTATGACAACACAAACAGATAACTGAGAGCGTCCGATACTATTAGAAATCGATGCGCAATCCGTACCAAGATCTCACGAGAGAGAGATGGGAGTGGGAGAGATAGTTGGCTCGGATTGCTGACTGCCAGGAGGCAGCCGCTCTAGCCGCCGAACTCATCATTCAGGGAACCCGCTGTGAGTACTTCCAAAACCTTCTACTTTTTCATTATGCTGCGAAGATTCAAGCGATCCCCTCATAAATAATCGTTCCGCAACACTTCGGCGATGGAGTTCGAAGCGGAGCCCAATGAGCCACTTCGCGCTCCGTCGTTCCCTTCCGTCCTCCGATTTACGTCCGAGGCAACGTCCGCTAACATTTTTCGAGTGAAATCTGTGATCCCGAAGTATACGCTAATCTGTGAATGAGAACGGAGGTTCAGCAACGCGCTCCGTGATGATTTCGCGATAAACGACGGGACCTCCAGGGAGGCGCAGGGCAACAGAGGCCGCTGCCCGAGCGGAACGGAAACAGAAATGGCTTTGATTCCGTGATTTCTCCGAAACTCATGACACGTGCATTCCAGGAGTGCGGGTCGGCTCCAAGAATGGAAGAAAGCTCGCGTTCTTGAAACACGTCACGGCGATGTAGGTCGCGGATGTTCTCCCTGAAGACCGCCCGCCGGCCTCAAATGAGGCGTGCCGGCTTTGAGTGCGGCCTTTTGACTTGAAGTGGAGCCCTGAATTCAAGCAACGCAGGCAGATCTCTCTGCTTCCGTCGGAATTTCGCAGATTCTGCTGATTATTTCTCTCCACTGTCAAGTGTCACGCGTTAGCGGGTCTCTCGGCGCTCGAGTAGCGTGTGGAGTGGTAGTTCTAGATAGAGGACGAGAGTGACGCAGTGCTCGCGAGGGACAGATCTCCGGGTCGTTGCCCCGATCGAGCTCGAAGATGAGCGATGCGAAATATTCGGATCGCCCAGAGCAGGAGCATTCGGCCGCTGCTTAAACATTATATCAAAAAATCACAACGGAACTACGGGGCACAGCACGATTTCGAAAAAGGCGCGATTTAGAGCCACTCGTGCACGGAAGAACGTGTTTTCGGGAACTGAGTAATTTTCGCGGCATAGTTGTTCGGAGGTTCCCGCGATTTCAGCGCATAAAAAGAACGGCATCGTCATCATTCTAGTGACAAGCTCGAGATCTTCATTTGCAAGTTGCAAGCCGAGAGCGAAACGTGACCTTCTCTAGGAGGGTTTTGTCCTGACCGGTGTCGTTTGAACGTTCGGTAATCAATTCAGATAAGAATCTCTCGTCTAAGCCGATGTCATCCCCTTTTTGTTCCATAGGCCTCGCTGTATTTCCGGACACAAGGAATCGTTAATCAAAAACTCCACGGTCTAGGAGTGCTTGCGAAGCATAAAAACTAATCTTCGACAAGACGTCGGTCGCCTCTTCATTGTCCTTCCCAATCAGCCGCTCGATGATCCCACTGGAGGTAGCTCCCGTTGATGAAGTTTATTACGATGACTATAAAAATTATACCCATAACAATTTTGAGCTCTTTTACATGCGAAGGCGGAGCTTTATTACGAGGAACGATTCTCGAGTTTAGTACTATGCGATACGAACAACGGCCGATCGGGAGGATCCAGCAAGTTTCGAACCCTGGACCTCTGGCTAAGACATCCAAATTATCCTCACGGCGCTTCGCTTGATTCTAATGAGACCCATCGCGAAGCTCGTTTGAATCGATGGACAGCCCTCGCGTTAACGCTAAGAGAGTCTTTGCTAGAGAGCAACTTGTACAAACTGACCATCAGAATCTATCTCCCTCGCGCGAGCTGTAGAAGAGCCGTAGAGAAGGTTTTGTTGTTGACTGGCCTCGAACGATCGTTGAGGAAATGCCACCGGCTTAGCCAGCAGCACAGTTGTCTAAGAGCCGTCCGTCTACACTGGGAAATCAGGCACGCAGGCCGACAAGCAGCGATAGACCGCTAGACTGACTGACTCACTCCGTCGGAGAAGCTCTCCAGTCCAGATGGCCGGCGTGTCGGACCAACAACCGAGCGGTTCTCATTGTGACTGCGAAGTGTCGGGACGTGCTGCCGAAAGTGTTTTGGTGCTTCATTACAGTTCAATTGAGAGTCCCAACGAGCGGTGCGTTCGATTCTTCCTCGATGCTGCAGACTCAGCGGCACTGCCCTCGGAAATATCCCGACAATGATGGTTGTCGACAGATGAAGCGTCGGCGCGGTCTCCAATCCATCCGATGAATTCCCTGGCGCCGCATCGGGGGCCTCAAGTGTCACGTTGAATAGAAGCTCGAACGTCACGTTAAACGGTGCATCGATCGTGTCTCTCTCTCTCTTACCTCGGAACTGGAATTTCAAGCGAGCTCAACCGTTGGGGTTTAATAATTATTCCGAGTGCATCAGAGCCGCTCGGGCCCACTTGGACCCATTGTTCGGCGTGTCAACGACAACAGGAAAGACATGGCCGATATCATTATCGGGTCGTCGGCTTCGATCGTCGCTACGGTCGTCGTGCATCCGATCGACGTCGCCAAAGTCCTCATACAGATGCAGGGCGAGCTCAAACGGCGTGGACAATATATGGTCTATTACAGGAGCGTTCCTCACGCAGTCATTCAGGTGAGCTAAGCGCCCGTTTCCGATTAGCGCGGCAGATGTGTATGCACGCACTCCTACAGGAAGACCGACCTCGAATACATCTTGCCCGTTTCAATAAGCAGAGCCCAAGCATTGATCCCGCCCCGGCTGTCCTCGAATGTTTCTCCGAGCAGCGGAGCTGCGGGGATTTCGACGCTTACAGGAAGTCGAGAAAAATTTCAATCACGACAGTCACGAGCGGAGGTCAATCCAAAACTCCATGGATCCTAGTTTCGCCAAGTGAATATCTGAAGCCGACCTCAACGTTTTCGGTGGAGCTCCCGTGGAACGCTTCCCGTGGTTGTTTTACCCACGTGAGCGATCCCGGTCAAGTCTCCCAAGCCTCTCGATTGAGGACTTCAAGAGCTCCCGGACTCCGTGAAGTGAAATAATCTTCTCTGGGAACCTCGTCGCGAGTGATTGGCTCGGGGGCGTCGTACGGCGTACCTCGGAAGGAGATTCCGGGGGAGTGTATTACGGTCGCGTCTTGCTCGCATCGATTCAGTCTGGCTGAAAGCATCTCCCCACTGGTCCGGCGTATATTGAGCTATTTTAGAAGTGTCAATCTCGAAGATATCCAGCCGTCTCCTCTCCATTCGAGCAGAAAAGAAGGAGAGAGATCAGCAGCACGTATCGGCTGCTTTGTGAAAGATCAACGATGCCTCGTAGCCCGGAAATTCGGCTATATGGAGCATAATATCGAAGCGAGGTCATCCGAGAAAAATGTTCTCATGCAATTCTCATGCCGCGGAGAGCTTCAGGGCAGGAAAGTTCGGGCTTGAAGAACATGCCCGAACACGGTCAGGTGATCCGGGTACCGGCTTTGTCCAAGGTCTGCAGATTGTAGAGGAACCTGAGATTTCGGGGAACAAGGTTCCTCTCATCTGAATGGTAGGAGTTTCTTGTCTTCGGACCCTTTCCGCCCGAGCTAGAGAATTCTATCGACCGGCTCTAAAGGGGAGTAATACTTTTGGGAAACGGGTTCCAGGCGACCGCTGAATATTTGTTCGCTCTGCGCTCGAGAGACGGTTTCGCGGCGTTTATTCGCCGCACTTTCCCAGCGAGCCGTGAATTACCTCGGTTTTAATCTTAAGGGCGCCTCCGCAGCATGAATTCTCGGGAAGAAGCAACAGACGTACGTTCCTCCGCCAAGACCGCGATGGGACGTAATGTTTGTCAGACGCAGTTTCCCACGACGCCGACGCTTCAAGATGAAGAGAACCACTTTTCGAGTGCATCACATTAGACGTTCACCGCCTCGTTCAGGGAGAGGACGGTCGTCTTGAATCATTTGATTTATGATCTAAGCTGTCTGTAACAAGCGTGATAGCAACACCTGAACAACAACACTGCAACGGTACAGGCGCGAGCCTCTCCGGAAACAAATGCAGACAAAGTGTGCTCAATATGCTAAGGAGTACCGCTCCGGCTGACAAACTGCGGGCAGAGCACCTGCCGTCGCTGGAAATAGCTTCGGCGAAGCATTACTCGAAGGCGAAAATTATGGAGTGCCCGACCGTCATACCGTCTGACCGGTCATTCATCAAAATGGCCCCGGGATCCGACCCCGTCCTCTCTCGGTTCTGCCGCTCCCACTCGGCCGTTCACCGGCCTCCAGCGAAAAATCGGGATAATCTGGTCGACTGTTTGTGTGACTCCGCCTGTCGGAGCGGAAGGAAGCGATTTCGGTCAGCTTTTTGACCCGGAACTCGCCGGGAGTCGAGAACAAACAACGACCGCAATAGTGGGCGATCTCGATTTTTTTCATACGGAGAATGAATACGACATGATTCCACGGATCATACACATTTGTCTATCGAATCAAGGCCGAATGGATCGATGGTGAAGCCGAGAAGCCGCTGATACGTCTCGGCAATGATTCGAAATTCCCATCAAACTTACATATATATATATTCCTCTCACTACAGACATATGTAAGGGCAGAGCACTCGCCGGCAGAGTCATTCCTATTGCTCTCGAGCCAGGCGGTCTGTTCCGATCGAGTTAAAAATTCTCGAGGGCCGATCGGGCGGAATGGGGGAAAAAATTTGAATCGGAGTGCGATTTTGATCGTGGATCTGATTTGATGGAGGCTCCTGTTCACTATTTACGATCTCGTTTGCATCAGTGACTGCCGCGATTTATCGGGCTCTATGATCCACCGGTGAAACTCAGCCCGTTCCATAGCTCTCTCTGTCAGATATTCTCCTACTCCTTGATGAGTTCTTCGGTCTCTGGATTCAATGCCGAGTGTCGTAATTCTCATTGAACATTCGGACTCCGAAGCTGACCTGGAGAAGATGATACCCCTCATCCATAAGACGCGCGTGCGCGCAACCTCTGTATCTTGAGAGAATATTCGAGATATCGACTTTTTTTGTCCAATTCACACTGATCGAAGTCGTTCACGCGCCGGCTCCTCTGACGACGCGGGGCGCAATACCGGTCGCGAGGTGAAGCAACCATCTTGCAACTCCACGTGACATTGACGACGACACAGCTGCCGAACTCTCGTTTTAAATTAGCCTCGGATATTTGATCGGAAGAAGTTATCGATGAATTACGGGATTGCAGATGGTCCCTTGAATTAGGCACAATTGATTTGCGCGTTCGAATCTGAGGTTAAATTCACCATCCTGTTTCGATCCAGCTAATCTGCATACTTTCGATGCTGAATTTTCCGCAAAGGCCGTCTTTGTACCTATTCTCGCCCTAAGGTCTCATTCACCGAGCGGAGGTCGAAAGCCGCGGTGAGACAAGTTTGCCTCGAACGCTCACTGGTTGGAATATGCTTGTCGATTCGAGTGAGGGAGATCCTGCGACCGACTTCGGGCGGAACTATTTCTAACTTCATAAAACCGATTAGCTTAGCCCTTCACGGAGATTTCTATCGTTCATAATCACCTTGCGTGACGCGGGGACGGCGACCTTCCGAAATGTGATCTCTCAAGAGTAGAAGCGCCTCAGGTTGGTCTAGTGAGAACGGAAGACCTTGGCAGATGGTCAGATGCCCATCCGACCGCAAGTTTCGAGAGCCAAAACCTCTCGATCCGGATCTCGATGGAGCCGAGGGCTTCCCCTGATGGAAAACGACAAGATTTCCATCTCCTCATTCCCCGAAGTGATCGGCTCCACAGAGTGCCTCCGTCGGATGACCCCCGTCCGACGCGACGGAGTTTCCATACTCACCCACTTCGCCAGGTAGCTGTGGGGATCCCAGCGGGTGATGAATATTGATGAATTTTCCCGCGATGAATTACCCGCCACCGTCAATATTGCAATGGGGCATTCTAGTTCAGCTGCCTGCGGCATTTGCATCCGGCCGGACAACACACTTGGGATCCAGACCGCGATTTTCATCTGAATCGAGCCATCAATGCCGGCTATGAACACAGCGGATTCGCGCGGCATTCCGACTCTGACCGGGGACGGTGCTCGCGACTCAGGTTTTCGAATCGCTGGAACTCGGAAAAAATTCAATCCCACTGCGAGTTTTGGAGGGGCTCGGAGGCGTCATCGATTCGCGTTGCCCAGAGAGCCCATCATACAGACATCGGGGAGTCAATACGCCGCGCCAAGCAAACCGGCACTGAGCTCCTGCCGGAAACATCTGCTATATGCATGCTGCTGTGTAGGAACCATCTGCTAGCTCAATCGGAAGACCTATCGGAGCTCGCGATCGAGCCGCATAGCTCGCTAACTGGCTGCCTCGCAGGCAGACACGATAATCCCAAACAAAAGGTTCCTACTATGGAGTATAGAGGTCCGGGGTTCCTGGACGGCCGGAGGAGACATCCGCGACCAAAGTGACCAAGCATAACCTTCCTCGAGGCCGTCGCGAGGGCTTATTATGTAGAAGAGGTCTTACGCTTGTTCTAACCCATATGACGTCGTCCGCAGGTCGCCAAGTATGACGGAATCCGGGCCGTCTACCGAGGAATAATACCTGCAACGTTCTATCAACTCACATCTCAGGGACTCCGGCTCGGCCTTTTCCAAACGATCGAAGAAAGAGGCCTGACCCTGGACGAGGATATGGAAGCCTCAGTTCCTCTCAGCGCTCTATCCGGAGCCTTCTGCGGAGCGGTGAGCTCCTTCGTCGCCAGCCCGTTGTTCATGGTGAAAAATTACATGATGATCCGATCCTCGAGCGAAATCGCGGTTGGTCATCAGAGGAACTACTCGGTGAGTTTTTTGTCTGATGTACTTCAGTACCTAGAACTCGATCCGAAATTCTCATTGGCGATTTATGGATGGAATTATTATCATGCGCCCAGGAACGGAAAATTTTCCCCAGACAAATCCGAAACCGCCGTCTTTTAGTGAGTCACCTAAAGTAGTAGACTATGTACTTCGGTCATGCGTACGGTAGACGAAGGCTCCTCGCCCAACTGCTCGATGAACGTGGGAAGGGGGAGGGGGACTGGGGGCTCCAATGGAAGCGAGGTCGCTTGCTGGTTGAGTGAGTACCGACCATATTGGCTGACTCCATCCCCCCGTTCCCCCGTCGGTTCGTCCGTCCGTCTGTCTCTGTTCGTTCCTTAAAGAGGAGCTAGACCTTTATTGGATCCGCACATGACGCCCCGGCCCACAAAAACTTTTGCCACACAAAAACCAAGTCAAGAGTTTCCCTACTACTACTGCCGCTGCTCCTTCTAGTAGTATAGTAGTGAGCGGAGTCAACAACAGGGAGACGGTGGACCCTCTCTCCACTCTGAACTCTGAAGGAATGTGTCAGAAGCGTCCCATCGCTTTCCGATCCTGAGCATGCTTCTCGTGTTCGCTCCGGTGCAGAATGAAAAAGTATCGCGCCGTTCTCCTGCCTAGGCCTCGGTTCCATTCCGTCAGGAGACCAAAATAACGAAATCCGGCCGGAGTGACAGGCTCCTCCTCATCTGATGATCTCGCTCCGTGAATCACAGAACCATGATTCTCGATAATTTCGAAGGCGACCGTTCTGTGGCGCTTCCATTCTCACCAGCCAATCAGAAAATCAATCAGCCACTGTAAAGCCGCTGGGAATCTCCGGAGAGCCGGACAATTATCGGAGCTCCATCCGTAGAACGGGGTCCTTCCAGCAATCAGCGGTCTTCGGAGATCGGTCCTCGCTTTGAAGAATTTCCATCTTGCTAGATGGTATGAGGAACCGAGTCGTATTATCGTGAGACTGAGAGCACTTCACGATTCCGGAGTTCTCCTCTGATTATGGAGGAACCATTGACTTTCGGAAGGTAAGAGAAGTCTTCACGGTGACTGATTGCTCGTTGTCGTCGTATCGACGCAGAGTCGAACCGCGGAGAAAGCTCAGTATTTGTTTCGATTCTGTGTTCATTATCCGTTCGAGACACATATCGTTCAAGCACCGCAGCGGGTCGCTCGGAGGTTCGGGTCTCTTCTATCGGGAGTTGCGGTGAAAGCCCGAAAAGAGCACGCAGAAGTGTCAGTTTTTTTGGTCCTGAGCGCTGCCATCGATTTATACTTGGTATATCACGGTAATTGAGATCACGAGCCAAAATGGAGAAGGCGACCGATCAATTTGGAGCGCAGCTCGAGGATGCTCGCGCCATCCTGATAATAGTTCTGGGGATTATATTGGTTAGGACAGTGATTAAGGATATAATGGTTTGAGAAGGAAAAAGAAGACAAAAAAGAGGTATTCTAGCATTAATTCGAATTTCAAGTCAGCCATGTCTGTCAACAACACGCGGAATGCCCCGGTCGTAAGTGCCGCCATTCTTGAGGTCTATTTCCAAATGTTCGGAGGAAAACTTCTGCTGAATCCGCAGTTCGTCCTCTTTCCCGTCCTTACTGGTTGAAATGTGTTCAATGGTGTCTTTGAGCGGCGCTCTGAGCAGCGTCGATCATCGAGTATCGCGTCTGATTGTGAAATAGATGCTGCAGAAATGGAGAGCTTCTCTTGTGACTAAATTCCTCTGCGTGCATCTCTGCATACCCGTTCAGAGCTGACATCGTGTTGAAATCAGAATGGCAGTGACACGGGCCTACAGGGAGTACGCGAGCTGAAGCACCATCAAAATGGAATGTGTTGACGAGAGAGTCAATCATCTTGTCGGCGAAGATCATGGATATCTGCACATCGATATCATCGACGGGAGAGAGATAAGAGATGAATAGACCTTGAAATGAATTTGTACACGGTGGCCATACACGATGGAGCCTTGTTCTCTGGAGGAAGCGCCATCGAGAGGCGTGCATTTCATGAGGTGTATCCTGTTTTTCCTGCCTAATTCCGTGATTCTCGGTCCCCCGTGAGAATGAAGCTGAGGCCTGAGCGAGGGAAGGGCACGATACTCTTCCATTCCATGCCGAGGCGCGCGCTATGCGCATGGTCTTGGTCGGGAAGCGATGGAACAGTTCTGACACTCTCGTTCAAGCTACAAATTACAATCTCTTCTCCTGGAAGCGCATCTTTTTTTCTCTCTTTCTGTTCTCTCTCGGGTTGCTTGCCAGATCAGCGTCGCATGGTTTTTGTGTGGAGTTAATGCCTGTCAAATGCCAGGATAATAATATTGTCCGGGCCCCGAGGTCTCCCATTGACTTTGCGCGTCAGATCCAGCTCATCATACAGTCGACACCACCTGCTGGCAGAGAACTCAGACAGACACCTTAAAAAACACGGTGCCGACCCGACACCCTGCTCTGAAAGGGAAAAAACTCGGTCGGAGGGTCATCGCGCTGAATATCGCGAGCCGAGTTGACGGAGCTTGACGAACTCGATAGAAAGTTTTTTCTTTTTTCCAGAGTATGCTGCACGCACTCAAGGACATTTACTCCACTCATAGACTCCGTACGGGTCTCTGGAGAGGAACTGTCTCCAACATGTTACGGACCGCCGTCGGTTCTTCGCTACAGCTGAGCACTTTCGTCGGCATGAAAAATGTACTTTTTATGTCGGTGGACTACAACGAAAGGTAAATGGAACGGCGATGTGCGTTCAACCGCGGCCGAGTTTTTCCACCTTGTTATATCCACTCGGGACAGACCTCGCTGGGTTTATTACATTCCTGGAATTTCTCTCGCCGAAGGTTCATGCTGATAAACACCTTGCTCGCGGCTCTGGTTTCGTCGCTGATCACCTCGCCGATCGTAGCCTCTCTGGATCTCATTCGCGCCCGCATATACATTCAGCCTCTCAAAGAGAATGGGCGTGGACAATATTACAAAGGTAATTATTATGGATCGCTGTGCTTTCGAGGGGTTCCCGGCTCCTCCAGTGTACCTGCTGGCCCGTCGTCACGGCAAATCCCTGAGCCGAAGTATCTAAAATCCACCTGTGAACCCGCTGAAGGCGGCGCACAGCTCTCCATCCCAGGCTGAGAAGTTTCCGTTTTCTCTTTCGCAACCGCTCACTGTCCGATTCAGGTATCTGGGATTGCGCAAAACAGATCCGAGCAAACGAAGGCTTCGCTGGTTTCTGGAAAGGCAGCACAGGAGCCTTCATGTACGTGCTCCTCACGTCGATGATCACGCTGGTTTCCTGGGACGAGCTGAAGCATGTTCGCCACGAAAGACTCAATTCCCGTGATTACGTGATCGATTTTGGATACCAATGAGGCTGACCGAGTGACTTCGCGGCTGTTCGGCGAACTGAAGATGTGCTGATCCGAGTCGGCACCAATCGTTCGTTCTTTCGCCCGATCGAGGGCCAACCGATGCTCTGCCGCCCGCCCGCGAGCCAGTCCGACTGACTGACGACAGACTCGAGCTGCCGTGCCACCCAACGCCAAGAGTTTTGACGCTGACATCGAGTACGCTTAATCTACGCCGGAGTCCGAGTCAGCTCATTTCTCCGATCTGTCCGCAGCGCCTTGATGAAGCTTGCGGAGACATTCGAGAGCTTCTTATTTTTTGATTCCGGGGCCTATGCGCTCTCGATCGACTTTCGGTTGGCGATGTTTGAAGGTAGGATGCTATGAGGAATTTAGGGGGTCGAGAGTCGTCGGGGCAGCTGGGCGGGTGGGGGCTCGGTTCGGGTCAAGTATTACAAAATTTATTGCCGCGAAGCTTTCTCTCGTTTGCAAAAGGCAAACAAAAATTCGGCGATGCCATGAATCTTGGCGTTGTGAGGCGAAAAAAATGAGCCCCCCGGTTTTCCCTCGCGAAGGTCTCTGCAACGCCGAGAGGAGGCCCTTTGTTCTTTCTAGAATCAATAACCTTTTTTATACAAGGTCTTCTTCTTTCCTCTATCCTCAGCTCCGGTCGAATAAAAGGAAATCCTTACGCACAGGAAACATTGTTTTTACTCCTCGAAGGTACCTACAGTTAGCAAACACCGTGCGATCGACTGCATTCGCACATTTCGGCGAACAAAGGAGTCTCTTGATTTTGATTCGGCGTTCCCTCGAGAGCTCTCTCGCGACCGGAAGAGCGGGAAACTCCAGGTACGAGCGACAAATCCAGGAACCTCTCATCAAGCCCAGCAACTTTGTGCATCGCCTTTGTCGGAAGGTCGAGAGCCGGGTCTCGGTCGTGATACGAGACTACTCTGGGAATTCCGATCGTTTTTCTCTCTTCTCGGAGTGAGGAAAGCCGAAGCCGACAAAGAGAGCCGCGTATCTCCCGCGAAGACTCCCCAGGCTCCACAGCGGAGTCGTTCCGTCGGGTATCGATTCGATCGCTGCCGCACAATCTCCGAAAAGATGTCGGTCGTGTTCGCGAACAACCAAAGCTGAGCCAAGCAGATCTGGGGCGGCGGCCGAAAGACCCTGAACGAGAGACCTTCATCTTCATTCGACAAAGTTCGCTCCGAACAAAGTCACCATCGAATGGATCTAATGAGAAACGAATGCGATTAATTTCAACGTAGTAGGATCATCATGAATCGATATCTCCGTTCCTGGACTGACGGCAGTACGCCACGGCCACTCGGAGTTCTTATTCCTGCCTCCGTTCCTGGGACCCGAGGATTCGTTCGAACGGTTCGACCGGAGTCCCCGCGCATACGGCCGGGGTTCGACGCGGGAGCCGGAACAGGTCTCTTATTCTCGCCATTGTGCGGCAACGCAGGTCGGTATCGCGGAGGTCCGCTCGCTAAAGACATTCGCCATTTATGGCCCTGGCCGGAGCCACTTCCGATATTGCCGAGTTCTCCGGCGTCTGAGAGAGGGGGAATCGAACTGAAAAAGTCTTGTCTTGCAATTTTGCATCGGACAATACCTACCTAGCGACTCAGCAACCGAGACGAGTGCAGGCGGCGAGCGGTCGAGCGATACGGAGAAACTTCTTTTACGGAGTCACTTCGCCTCAGGAAGCGGCAATGGATCGCTAGCTCGCGGGGCGCGCTGTTGCGTCACGTAGTTTTCCTTCGCTGCAGCTCGTCGAGGTCAGAGTGTTTGTGTACGTTCTCGCTTATTTGTCTGCGTCGGTTTCCCGCCGCCTTCCGATGTTTGCATATTTTCCACCGAACGTATAAACTCTCGCAGCGGAAAACGTGCGAATCCGTCGATTTGAGGAAAGCGATTTCTCGCGTCATTTGTCGAAAACGCTTCAACATCTGCGTGGATGATTCGGAACGACGACGGGCTCCGCAATAGCAGTAATGTCGAACGGATGAAGGTCGAACGTTCAGGGGGAGAAGTTCTCCTACACGATGTTCTTCGACCACGAGGCGCTCCATTCTGCCGGAATGACCACGACGAGGTAAATCTGCGAAGGCGGGCTGCATTGGCGACTTATCAGCACACCGGCTGACTGACTGACCGAGCTAGCGACCAACCGACCGACCGACCAACCGACCAACCAACCGAAGACTGACTGACTAGAGGGAAGCTAGGCGGGTAGGATGAACGCCGCGAGGGATTGGCCGAGATGGCTAGGTATGTAGTGGTAGAAGTTGGTTTTTGGTGTTTCAGGTTAAGTGTGACACTTACTAACGGTGAGTTTTTTTGTTGGCGCGGCCAGCGGCACCGTCTAACGAGAGAATAAGTTTGGCATCGAAAAGACAGATGGTTTCCAACTGCACTTATGTTTGAGTGTGATAGGAGGACGACGGCGTCCTGGCGGCCCACTACCAACCCGGCTGGTTTCAGCCATAAATCTTGCGAGCCTGCTTTAAGCTCTTCTTATGAACGCGGCGGGCCTAGTTATGAGGGCCTTGTTTCGGTTCTGATTGAAGATGATCGATTCCGTCCGTGGCGTCGCCAACGCTGGAACTGTTTCCGGATTGGAGATGGAAGAAGGAGTCGGAGGAGTAGGAAGACAAATAGAAGGAAAAGGAGAAATAAAGAACGAGCACTCGGAGCGAGATGGATTCCGGCTGCTTTTAAGCGAAGACCAAATTGCTTCCAGCCTTTCAGAAAGCCATGCCGGTTCGGAGACGACCGTTTTGGTTCTGATCGAGCAAATCAGGTGCTTTAACCCTTCTCCATCCCTACGCTTCGTCTAAAAGGGTTGTCAATCAAAATGATCTCTATTGTGTTCGATCGTTTGATCGGAAGACCGGTCCCACCGGAGTCGGGCATGATCCTATAGCGCCAACCTCAAAACGAGATCCATTCGGATCGGGACTCTCCTTATCTGGACTCCGGTCGTTCACATTGCGTCGGAGTTCTCAGAGGTCATGGGTGAAGAGTTCTTTCCCGGGCAAACCCTCTGGATAACTGCTTTGTTGATGAAACAAGGTGTGAATCCGGGCAGCTGTTCTGATGAGAACACTCGCCCGACAAGGAGGCTCGCGGGGTCGAGTGTGTTTTTAAGCAACTCGAGGTGCTACATTGTCGGATATCTTGTCGTATTGTTGTGGCCCGAACAATAACCATCAAGCTGCTCGCAGAGACGCACAATAACTTCGGGTGCAACACTCCCAAGGACAACAAGTGGACAACATTCGCCTAGGAGGTCGTCTCCGTAGAGCTCTTTCTTCTCTGGCGAGCTTCCTGCTGTTAATGATCTATTCGCTCCGTGATAAGCAGCGAGAGCTTGAAGGAAAGTAGAGCGAAGAGCGGGCGAGAATTGTGGAGACAACGACGGGAACGTGGGGGAAAAGGGGGGGGGGGAACTTCCCCGACCCCCTTCCCGCACACCTCTTGCTTTGCTTGGCTGAGTACACGGCTATTGTCCAGCAACGCTTTTTGGAACGTTGTCGGACGCAGAGAGCCGAATCGTTTCGCCTTTCGACAACTCCACCCACAGTCGTCGGATCTTGTGGAGATGATTGATGGAGCAAGTTTGGCTCCTTACGCGGTGCCGGCCTCACTGAGTTGGCAGCGTTTCGTCAGTCGGTCTATCTATCTATCTGCCAAGCGTCGTCATGGGCCTAGCTTTTTAGCGGCCTAATTTTGCTCGGCAACTACTTTTTTCCAGGTCTCCCCCTACACTCGCTCAGTCACTCAGTCAGTCAGCTTCTCCCCTTCTCCCCCTCATCCCCGCAGAGTACTCGGGGAAGATGCAAAAAGTTTTTCAGGGAGGTATTCTCGCTACGACTACCTCCCTCCTGATCTCCATGACGAACTCGACGTGGAACCCCTCTGAGAGCCTTCCGTTTCTGAGTGAGACGACTCCGTCGACGACGACGACAACAACAACGTTTCCATGTCTCTGTCGCTCATTTCGGTTTTCGACTCTACTGCACGTCTCCCCCCTCAGACGACGGCTCTACCGGACTCAATGCCAAGTCGACGATGATACCCTACCTGGCAGGATCCACGAAGCGAGGCCTAGATTTCGGCCGCTCTGTATGCTTAACGAGCCACGACCTGTGTGGCTTAGCCTGCAGGGTGAAGGGTGTGTCCTCGGGAAGCTTTTGTCTACTCTCTGACGGACCTATCGTGGTAGGAGCCATCCTCCCAGATTATGAGATAAGTCGCCGCTCTGTCTCGAATTCTCGACGACACGATCGGTGACCACGGGCGGGTTCCTGCCGGCGACTGCTTGAAGCCGTATGTGTGCCACTCGTCGGTGGGTCTCCGCCCCCAATCCCTCCCGGTAGGTGAGTCGATTAACGTAACGCGTCGCTTTGACCCGACGCGTCAAGGGGAGATCATCGCAGAAGAAATTTTGAAAATGGAGGAGAATCGAATTGAACAAAAAATAGAGCAATACAGAAACTTCCAGCTCTCCGATTACATAAGGAATACATACGAAAACGTGCTACTCGCATCTGCGCACTTCCGACCATGGTAGCAGGGGAGGCAGCCTCGAGCATGAACGTCATCTATCAGGTTGGTCCGCGGAGCGCAACATCCGGAATAGCGGAGAGTGTTACTCATTCCCCGTGCTCCGTACTCCCATTCGCTCGGGCTCCCAGTCCGCCAACAAAAAGCCCTCGAGAGACTGCGCTGAACAAAAACCGACGTTTCCGTCGGGTATAACTAAGAGACAAAAGACGCAACGTCCGGGGGGAGGAACTGTGATCCTATTTCCAGAATCAAAGTCTGTTGTTTTTTAAATGTCCGATGATCGAGCTCGGCGGCTCTCCGAATGCTCCCGCACTCCAGCATCCGGTGTCCTCTCCGAGCGAAAGTGACGGAGGGGACGAATCCCAGAGGCTCGAGAAACTCGATGAATTGTATATATCAGTCAGGTGGTAATCCTACTCCCTCAGGTTATTCGTAGGCTCCGCAATCACCGCGCGAATCCTCTGTAGGCGAATGGAGAAGGAAGGCTCCGGGAGAAAAAAATCTACCCGATGCCCCTCGTCGTAGACGTGATACACGGAATAAGGACACTGATTTGGCTCTGCCTCGTTCGCGGCTCGCTCAGTCGCGGTCCGTCATCGGTAACGAATTGCCAATCATTTAGCTGCTGCGCTTTGCTGGCGGGGATGTCGCAACGTATCGAACTGCACCGTCGCGTCGGGCCAAACGACGTCCCGGAGACAAAGCAGCTCTCGAAGATCGGATGAACGTTGATGCCCGCTCTCGCGTTTCCGTCGACACGCTTGGCGTGGGGGCCAGCGGGGGGGGGGGTCGTCGAACGTCAGATAAGGGCGGGAAAGTCCTCGCAGCAATTTCGCAAACCACTGAACGTCACGCCGAGGAGACTGTTGCCGCTGAGACCGGAGTCCGAATCCTAGATCAGGTCAAGCTCCCGATCGATACGACACCAGCTGCCTCTTCATCGGGCCGGATTCATCTCTCGTCTCGAACGATCAACCGAGGCCACCGAATCCGGTGCAGGATCATAATATTGCGAGGGAGGCTCGAAAACAATATGCGGCATGGGGAAAATCCAGACGCTGAGCCTCGACGCGAACACCGAGTCACGCGAGCATCCAACTAGCCTGCTTATCAAACACCCTCTGCGGATTTTCGGACGAGGAGTTTTCCGGCTGCGGTCCCCGCACTCTCAGATGGACGATCAAGCGCTGGTCAGCTGTTTGAACACGGAGCGGGGAACGACGCCATTCGGGAGTGGGACAAACCATGACATTGAATGAGTGGCGTTCATATGAGATTGCTTTAACATATGTTTGTCCATCCTGGTGATATGCAAACGCGACGGATGCGTTGCTCTTGTTGATATAGCCTTTGATGATGAGTACGCTGTAGACGTTCCTGTTTGCATTCAGCCGCTCGGCTTGGATCCAGGCCAACGGCGCGGTGGCAGCGAGTCAGACGCCGGCAACGAGCTGATGAGGAAACCGCAGACTCCCGAGGGCTGCCAGCTTGTGGTGATTGCGTACACCTTGGGCTCATCTTGGCATACAGAACAAGTAAAGTTCGGAGCAATCCAGTCTCCTGGAGTTTCAACAGGCGAGTGTGTTTGTCAGTCTGTCGCTCAACGGAGCGACTGAGCCCGTCGCCGATGTTATAGCTACTCCCGAGTCTGACTGAGTGAGT
This sequence comes from Galendromus occidentalis, assembly GCF_000255335.2. Classification (NCBI taxonomy): domain Eukaryota; kingdom Metazoa; phylum Arthropoda; class Arachnida; order Mesostigmata; family Phytoseiidae; genus Galendromus; species Galendromus occidentalis. The sequence continues at coordinate 935,612 of NW_003805489.1, read as the reverse complement.
GAGTGAGTAAGGCTGATACCGCGGCTGCTTCCCTTGAGCCTCGTTTCGCCCGATTCGACCCTTAGTGCGGGGGTCACAAGTCTTTGTCGTACCTCGACCGACCTTGCCAGCAGAATGCACACCCCAAAGAGTCGGAGAACCTTGTTTCGAGGCGCAAAGACCGGAGGGGAGGGTGAGGATTTTTTTTCATCATTCCTTGAATGAACCTCCGGCGCAGGATGTAAGTTGGCATTGGGAATTTTCTCTGATTCCGTGGATCGAGAGCGGATGGTTTCCCCTGGACCCATTCCTTTCTTAGTTCTTTGATTCACACGGGGACTAGTTCATTTACTCTTATGGGACTCGGGGGTCAATGCGCACAACTTGTGACATAGAGAGGAGCTGGCGAGCTCTGTTTCCAAGTTTCCGATGTTTTTTTTGAGTGCGCCCGCGTCCTTGTACGCTCAAACATGTCTTTGAGAGTGAACATATTGAGAAGAAACAGGACTTACTTGATCGCGTCGCCTCTTGTTAGAGTTGAGAGTATATGCCTTGTGGTGTAGCAGCGTGTTCGCTTCAATGCCTGCTTTCTCTGTTGTTGTGAATTTTTTTTATACCCCTGCGCTTGGCTGTATGCACATACGCTGCAAGACGATAGAAACAGCGACAGGGGAGAAACAGAGGGAGCGAGTGACATAATTATGCAAATAACCATACGACGGTGTTCCAGAAGAGGCTAGGCAGCCGATTTAAGACAGCGCGCGCCATCTCACGAACCCCCGGTTAGCCCGCGAAGCTGCACGAGACAGGATAACAGAGTCCTTTCTTTCCTCTGTTCTTCCGAGGGAGAAAAAACCCACGTCGAAAAAGCTTGCTGGGAGGAACACTTTCAGGAAAAAACTTCAATTACGAGCCACAGATTAATTGCGTATCCGCCCGAGCTCTCTTCCGGGTGGATTGCGTGGTGCGAATATTCGTCTCGCGGAATTAGAGGTTCCACTCACTCGTGAGTCAAAACAAGGCATAGGAACCGCATGCTCAGACATATCTCGGTTTCGTACTGTGTTTGAGCTCTGCACGCCCCCGACACGCTGCTCGACTGGATTTAAACGAGTCGTGTCCGCGAACAAAACATACAACTAAACGTTCTTTGACTGCGTCTCTGCATCCCTGGACGCAATTAGACATCTCGCGAAGCTTTTATGGTCAATCCCTGGCATGCGGCACGGAGCCGCCGGTTCAGCTTACGCGGGGTCCACATCCTACAGCAAACAATCATGCGTATACTTGGAACAATGGTCTGCGAGACCGCGACGGAAAAGTTCCGACGTCAAACAGGACGACAAAAGATACGTCGCCACGCAGGAAGTACAATAAGTATGTAGTAGCGGCCCGCGAGCGTGCGTCGGCGGCGTCGCGCGTAGATCCGTGCGGGCTCGGGTCTAGGGGAAGATTCGACTTCTTGTCCGGTCGGAGCAAATACTACCTCGCTAGGTATGTATATTTATTCTAGCCAAGATCCATACGATGCGCACTGTTGACACCGAAGGTACAACCTCGACGGGGAGTGTACGGAATCGGCTCAGAAAATCCTTGCCCCGCCCATCCCGTTTCCCAGTTCGTCCCAGCTCATCGAGGAAGCAACATGGAAAACAAAGACAAGTGTATGCTCACCAGGAGGGCAGAGCGAGGTACGAGCGTCTATATTTACAAGGAGCTCCCAATATGTGTCTTCCTTGGATCGGAGCAAGAGAGCTCCTCCGCTTCCCCGGGACCTGGGCGGAGGACCGGAATCGATTCATAGACTCACGGAAAAATTGTCAGAGCCAAGGTCGGCCGAAAGGTCCGAGCCTTTACTGCAGCAAGGCCTTTTTGGGAGCGAATCGGTTTGTCTTCGAGAATGGAAGAGCATCTTGTCAAACGACTTCTTCCTCCCGCGACCGAGCCCGAAAACTGTCGAGGGAAATGAAAACGAATTGCTTTCGGCCGGGGCTTGTTTTGGTCAACAGTCGACCTTTCTTCCCTCGTCGACCTCTTCTTACTTATCCGAACGTTAGTCTTATGTTAGTCTTCTCCTTCTCGGGACCTCTTGCCATCCCGGCCCTCGATTCTCCGCCGACGCACGGCACTCCGAGGCCTCCGAGGCGATATCGACGGTCTGCGCCGCCGATTTTCTAATTTGTCGACCGTCATGTGATTCGAATTCCGTTATGTTTTTTTGAATGGGATTCCCGAGAGCCGAATCGTTGTCCGGTCAGTTTCGAAAGCCGCGGTCCTACGAGTCTCGAGAGAGGTTCCGGGAATTCGGGGGACTGCATGAACAAACTGTGGGTCCTAGAATGTGGATTTGTGCGCAGCTGATCGGGGCAATTCGTTAGGCATTCGGCTCGTAAACTCTTCAAAACCCGTTACTCCGTACGGTGGCCGCTCCGTGAGTTGCCTCCGCCGCCGCGCCAAAAGTCATCTGGATTCGATATTGGAACGGTTTTGGGAAACCTCCCACCCGTGACACCGTGGCGGCGAGGAAAAGTCTCTGTGCGCGTCATTGTTCGGTAGAGTTTCAGAAACCATTTTGTGGTTTGATTCGATCGTCGGCAACCCCCCGCAATAGCCGTGTTTGGGCCTCCGGGAGCGTAGGAGGCATTTCGCATTCCAACACCTGTATGAAGTTGGCTGGAGGATGCGTTCGCTTCAGAAGCCTGTGCCGCGGGAGTTTGGCAATAAGACCGGATGGATTCCAGCGAACTGGGTTGAAACACAAAGCACCCGATCGGATTCCATGGGCGAGAAGTTACTGGTATGCGGTCGAGGAAAGTTGTGATGAAGTCCTGACTCCAAGCTCATCGGGGAACTCCTATCTCCGACCCGTGGTATTCGTACGCGTCGGCTGCTCGAGGAAGACGAAATAATTTAGATCGGGGCAAGCCATTCGACGTCAGGCATGGAGAATATGGAAAATGTCTTTGAGAGCCCCTTAATACACGACTCGGTATGCCCGTCTCACGGATTAGCCCACCATCGTTTCTCTCTGTTCCGAATTCTTCCGACTTTCTAGCGCAGTGCGACGAATGCCGCGGAGTAAAGCGAGACAGGCTTTCCGCGGGAGATCCGTGAGAGTCTTATGAGGATTCTCTTCGGATCCTTCCCGACGGCGTTATAGGTTCTGTATTGAAGTCCCAAAGCTCTTGAGGGAAATCAATAGTCTCCGCCTGCATCGGAAAGAACAGAGAACGTATTGAGCGAGTCAGTCGACTGCTAATATACGCAGTTTCGGTTGCGAGCTTTTAAGTTGAATTTCTCTTGCGAAACCCGTCGCAGTGTCGACAACGTATTGCTTCTGCACTCCACTGAAATTCAGCAACTGCCCCAGAAGGATCACCGTCTCGTGGAGCCTAATCAAGCGCCTTCGGCGGGTCGGGTGCTTAGCGTGCACGCTATTTTGCAACCCGTTCGTATTCCACTTCATGGATGCCCCTCAAACTGTGTCCAAGGGGGAGCCTCCTAGCGAGCTAGAGTTCCGGAGCTCGCTGATGTTTTTTTGGGCTCGAATTCGGGATTTAGGTGCCGGGCTTACAAACGTTTTAGGGGGAGATCGCACTCAGCCCTGATCGTGAGGAGCAGCGCTACCCTCCAGACTGGCTAAAATTCGAGATTTTGAGGGACAAGAAGGGGCCCGCTCTCGCATGTACCTCCTGTTCCCACTGGTCGTGCTAGGGAGACCAGAATCAGTGCTTGCGGAGGTTCTCAGTGGCCACCGGAATATTTAGAATTCATGGGATAGGCAATCGGGAATACCCTTGTGAGGTCTCGAGGGTAAGCATCAGGCGTCAGTATATCGAATCGAAAGCAATCTGTTATTTTTCAAAACCAGGACAACGAACTCCCACCATTGTGCCGGATGAGCATCAGTCAACCCCCCAACAATCGAATTGACGGGATGAATTCAGGGAAAAGTTTTCGCCTTATTGACCATGGGCACTATCTGCGAAGCTGTGGAATCCGATGAATCCGGCCAGGTCGCAGAAACGATCAGAGCCCGCCGACACAGGTCAAGGTCTTTTCTATCTTCTCGGAGGACTGAACCGTCCGACTCGAGAGGGTCAAATCGAAATCCCGCTTGAATTAGTTCTCTTTCGCCTCATATAGACCTACGCTGTTCTCGTGACTTCCCTCCGTTTCCGAAGTTCCGTCCGCTTTCACTTCCAATCCGTTGCCCTCCAAGCTCAATTTCCGATTCGAGGATTTTGTTCACTTCTCCTGAGTACATTGTTCTATTCGACGCGAGGACCTCTCTGCAGGTGGCGAGCTTGCGGCCCGTTGAGGGGGGGAGCAAACGAAGAGATGGGCGGGCGGGTGGACGAGTGGCCTCGCCGTAATTCCCATGGTCGGCCGAGAGACATTCTCTCTTTTGAGAAAAGATCCGCTCGGCTGCTTGTGCGAACTGGACTCACTCAATTCTCAGGAGTCCTGTAAATCGACCACTGTCAACCTGCCAACGGCCGAGAGCGCTACCGGTCGTAGGTGAAGATAAGAATTTCATTAATTACGTTCGGTACAGCTCGCCGCCGACTCCGAAGCTGCTCTTCTCTCGCAAAAGGAGACAAAGCTATTTGGGCTAAGAATCTCTCGGTCGCAAAGTCGACCGACACCTCTGTCCGAGCGAGTCGTTGCATTCGAGCCCACCGAATAACCCGCTATTGTACCATTGTGCTCAACGTTAGGACTGCTTAATGTTGGTTGTAGATGTTGTGCCTATGAGTCCATCGACTCCGGTCTCCTCGTTGTACCGGGTTCATTTACGTCGGCGTCGGTCGTGCCGGACTGTCCTCAGCGTGGCCAAACCGCGAAGGAGCAACTCATCTGGCCAAATCATAAAATACGGCCGGAGCCTACCACTCGAGGCTCGAGTTCTTGCTCGGCGCAACGTCGCTCGCTCGACCTTGGCTCAAGCCACGCTCCTCCCCGTCTCTCGTCTTCGGGGAACGGGAGTTCCGTTCGGAACAGGACTCCGTACATCCTGGTGTCCACTTCACTTCAGGACCTCATGGATGAGATTCTCGGCTATTTTTTGTTTGGCTTGCCGCTCGGAACGCACGAGAAAAATCGACGTGCGCCTCCCGGAGAAACGGTCGCAATTCTCCCGGCTGACCTCCCCGTGCCGTTTGACGGTACCTGGGCCCATCTGTGTAAACCTCATATTTCCTCATGGCCCGTCGCAGATGTCGTCGTCCAAATGTTCAGCTTAGGAGAGAACTCGCAATCAGCTGTAATTCGATTTTCGCCAAGATAGTTCAGGTTCTCCTGGAATTATTTGTATCGGTCTCGACTCGAGGCTCTTGAACTCTCGTCCTCCTGCGCAACTCCGGGAGCAGCCGGAGAGCTTCGCTCACTTGCGCGTGCAAAGAGACTTGGAACTCGAACGCCGATAGAGAAAAAGTTTCTCGAGTAATAGCAGGTATCGAACTCCTTAGAAGACGGTCGTAAAGCAAAAAAGGAGACCACTTGACGACTTTAACACCGCTACAGCCGTTTCTGATTTTATGTCCAGCCTTAAAGAGTGCGGGCTCCATTCTTGACCCGCTTGCTCGACCGTGGACCAGTCGCGCGACTACAGGCCCGCTCCCTGTCTCAGCCTTGCTGCTCCGACGACAGATTGCACCGATGTAACGAGCGGTGGACAGTGAAAACAGATCGGGGCTCACCCCCTGCAGACCAAGCGGCAACTGTGTGTGTGTTGACCCCTCGTCCAGTGTTGACCCTCGAGTGTGTGCAGCCTCATGCACTTCTCACATTCGCCAGTCGGAACACTCGTTTGGAGTTGCAGTATTCGCTCACGAACGCGGAAGGTTCTTCTTCGTTTTGTTCTCCTCTTCCAACAACTAGAGTCGGGGTTAGAGCGAGCTGCTGGATGTTGGTGAATATTCGGTTTGCGAAGAGTTATTCGCTTTTTACTGCTTGACGGGGAGCTGTGTAGCAGGCGGTGTCGATGCTCCCGAGCCTACGGCCGAGGTGCCCTTCTGCGTTCCCGATGCGGCTCTCCTACTCGTTGCTGCGTTTCCTGCACTCCGCACGATGAAGGTAGCCAACGACCGAGACAAGCAATGCGTTGAAATAGGACATTAGAGCATCTCATCCCGAGCTCCTCTGGACGCCTCCTTGATACCTGACTGACTGAGACGAACGATGAGGTCCTCGAGCCGTGACCAACGTTGCCGAGCTCTCGCATGAGCGCGCTCTGGTGGAGTTCCAGCCCGAAAATTCACTGTTTGGCCGCATCGTAGCCTCCAGCCCCTTCCGTGGTTTCCCTCTCTCTCCTTCTCGAAGCATCCGGTAGCGCTTTCGAATCGCTTCGGCCAAGATGCACGGAGAGTTCCTCGTCGGGAGCTTATATAAATGTACCGGAAAATGCTCAAGCAGTTTGCTCCGCGAACTGGTCTACTCCGCTCGCTCGCTACCGCCTTTCACCGCCGGCTTGACTTGCTTGGAAGTTGACGATGAGCCTCGATACGCGCCGCGGTGGGATATCCCGAAGTTTGCTGTATCTCGTGAAATCTGCTGCCTCGCATCATCCTCATATGCATCGAGCGGGTTCTTGATCAGAATGTTGACGCGGCTCTGATAGCGAAACGACATCTGTACGGAATGTTCGAGGCGAAAACTTTTTCCCTCGGAAGATTTCCTTCCTCTGTAACCTCTGGCGCCGACAGCGTTCTCGACGACTTCACTCATCCTTCGCAAGTCGAGCGAAACTGAGTGGTTCGGCTCTGTCGCGTGAGATATACTCCTCTTTCCACTGATCGTCCAGGAATCAGCTCGTGTAGACGCTCTGCATGACAGGGAACTTCTTAACTAGGAGGGTGAATGATACACTAGGGTAAGGGAAAGGGGCCCTCTTCATGCCGAGGGCTATTCCCGGGAGCATCTGCATCGGTACTCGCGGGTTTGTTTGTCGAGAGCGGAATTGCAATTTTTCGAAATGCTCGTCTGAAAATTTTGCTATAGGCACCGGGCAACATTTCAACTCGAGATATTTGAGGGACCATTGTGCCGATGCGTTCGCAACGTATAAACAGAGTATTCTCGGAATCGTCTCCCAGACGAATATCCGCCATCGATCCGTCTGTTGCCACGCCGTACATGTGAGGGTTTTGAAGGAGCTTCGTGCGCGGAGCATCTCGCCCCCGCGCCGACAAGTTGGGAATGCGTTGGAAAATCGCGTCTTGCGTGAAATCGTTCCCGAACGAGAGCATCCGGACTGCAACCCGTCGTTGTCCTCGATCGAATTTTCCGCCTACGGGCCGCCATCGCTTCAGCAACAACATTCAAAGGGTTCCCGGGATAGCAAACCGGTCCTAGAATTCAACTAAGGCCAAATGGGTCAGTAGCCCGCCCAGATTGGCCAAAGAATCACCATCCGACGGAGATGAGTTCATCGCTAGCCTAGTTTTGGAGGAATCGCGAACACCGCGTTAATTCCTCACCTTCACGAAGTCGTCGATGTTTTCTACAATCCATGGCCGCGCCCTTCACGATTACGCGATGACCATGATAATACTTTATGGTTTTATTTTGTTTTACAATACTTCGTGTTCCTCATTTGATATTTAGTGTCTCAGAACTCAATGTGTCGAGAGGGGGTCTCTTGACCGGGAGACCGAGACATCCGAACAACTGAGAGCGACAGTGATGCACTCAGAAGCAGTTGATGGAAAATTGGGATCCTCCTCTAATACGGCGACGCCAGGGGTCGCCCCAAAGCGGGCATTCCATTAAAGCTCTCCCTTACTCCTTCTGCGGTTGTTGTCGTTGCTGCTGCTCCCATACTGGTAGCGGCGGCGCTTATTCGAGGCCGACACAACCACTAACGTTGTTCGTTCCATTTGTTGCTTCAACTTACGTTCTGTAGAAGACCACTTCAGTTGTGGGGGACAGGAGGGAATAAGAGTGCTTGACGACGAAAAAGGGATGGTCGAACAGACGCAAAACTTTGTGGACAAAAGCAACTCCGCAGCGGAGCCTCCCGCAGAAGGTCTCGACTCCTGATGAAACAATGCTCGTCGGCGGACACCGCTCATTCATTTACTCATCATTCAAGTACTGCCTCCCCGCTTCGGATGTCCCAATAAATTGCTCCCCATCCATGCGAGCTCGTATACGACAACATGGGAGCCACCTGCATCGTGCGTCAGATCTCTCCGCAGGTGGGAGATGGGAATTAATCGAGGTCCTCGTGGCGAGGACGCGGTGAGTTTCCTGGACAAACTCCATCGAGACCCGATTGCTATCGACCTCGCTCTGAGCGGAAGCTTCCGTGAATCCAAGAACATCCGCCTCGAATCCGGAACATTGCTCGGAGCATCTGAGCGCCACCAACATTCCTTGGAACTTTCGCCGAAACGAATAGTTGGATGGACGGAATAGACCGGATCGCCAACTCCGTCCAACTATTCCCTCGCTCGGCCGTTCTTTGTACTCTTTGGCTTGCAGCTCAGGCCTATTTCTATTCGTAATGAGGACAAAGACATATTTGGACTTTTCCATCTCTATAGCTCGCCGCCAGCTGAATGAATCAACGGGCCGGCACCAACAACAATAACTTTCCTACCAGTTCATGAGGACAACAGCGGCGACGGCTACGACAGAGACGGCCGAAACTCCGGCAGTCATTGCAGCTTCGCGAATATTCGCGCCACGCCATATCGCTGCTCGCCCCCCACACTGGCCAGCGAGCGAGGTCGTCCCGTTACGCTGAGCTCCTGACTGGGCGTCTCGAGCGGTGGAAGCTTTGAATCCTCATTTCTCGACGATGAGACCACTACCATTTCCTTCACGGAATTCAGTTCCTTCACAGCACGGAAATGATTTCGACAGAGGCCTGGCAGCCACAGTGCAAGGGGAAGCGCTTTTGAGAGCCGGCTCCGACTTCACTCTTCTTCCCTTTTGACGTTTTGCCATTTTACTTCGTCATTTGATTGGGGTCAGGGCTATGATGCACTGCGTTGCCTTCTCGGGGTATCAAGTTCCATGCGGCTCAGAGCTCACAGCTCAGTCCCCTCAAGCGAGTCCCTGACCGTCCTCAACTGTATCCGGAGGACGGAAACTGTCGTCCAAGTCGCGAGGAACCTCGATATTTGGCGTCGTGCTACGAATTGCGACTGCGGTATCTCGATCGAATTGGGCGGGGTTTTCCACTGTGAGACCCTCGTCCGGAGAATCTACGTTCTCCGGTGTGCCACGGACCTACGATAATTCCCTATTAGGTCCTTGCAATGAATTCCACAGATCGGTGAGCCACTGAAGTTCCGATTGGATCGGAGGATGATGGGAGAAATGTGGAAGTGTCAGCTCCGTCGACAGAGTCTGCGGCTACCATTGGCTCCGGCTACAGTTTCCTACTCGAGAGACATGAAGCGGAGTAATCAGAAGCGGGCGCATTCGATCCCTCGCGAAGAGCTACGGGGCTCCTGGCCTGAGTTTCTTATTTCCGCTGATGGCTTCACATTCCATCCTCGCAAACATGCGCGAATTGCCATGGTGGGAGTTAAATTTACCCACCATGGTCAGAGCGAAGGAGCGGCTAACGGATGCAAACGACATATTCTCGACGGCCCGGTCAATACCCACAGATACGGCGTATAATGATTCGCTGCAAGGATTCCTCTGACGCAGGCGGTGGTCTCCAAGAGGATCGTCACTAGCATACCGTCCAGACGGGTTGAGGATAGCCAAACGGGTTGATTCCGCCAGGGATGAGTTCCTTCTCAGACAGAAAGCCTCGAAAGGCGTGAAAGGGGGTCTGATCCGATCCAAAAGCTACCAAACCCTTGATGAATCCATGGAAATTATTTCCCCCATCCGGGTGTCGACGGCGACCTTGGCTCTCGACACAAGGAAACGTCAGGATCGATTTTTCGAATGCGTGATGTCCGGTGATCAGCTCGGGGGCGGGAACGAGCTCGCTCACAGAACGGTGGACAGGAGCCATCCTCGAACCAAGGAGCGCTGACATAGAGTTTCTGGCGAGCCTTATGACGACTTGAGTGTGAGAGATTACCGAGCGCTGAAGAAATAATTCGGAACGCTAGAGAGCCCATAGGGGCGGAACAAACTCCGCGAATGCGATCTCGCGAACCTTTCTCCGAAAACAAACATAGCACGATCGGGACCGCGATCGAAATCGACCACTTGAAATTCAATTCCGGAATTCAAGTAGCATACCGATGTATTTTCCACACGACCGTCTCGTCGTGGTTCTCCTTCCTAAGGTAAACGGATCCCGACACTGCGTCTCGGACTCGATCGAAACTCGAAACATATGTGCTTATGCACAAACATTCCAGGTCGAAGTGTTCAATCCTCGCCCGATATTGCGACTGTAGCAGCGAGTCCGAAGAATAGACAGACCGGTGACCGCGTGAGAATTGACGGAAAAAGTTTTTGGGAGCCACTTTCCAATATTCGAGCTCCTGGAAACGGCGGTTCGACCGGGTTCACGCAGCAAGTTTGAGCTGCACAAACAAATGGGGTCGCAGGCTCTAGATACCGCAAGCATTGTTCACTGGAGAAAAAAAACTAGATTTTCGCCTTTCTTCCCGAGCATAGCGAACTTCTTCCCATGCGCGCACACGATTTTTCCTCCGGTCTTCTGCCTGCATGGCGCACTTTCTTCTCTCGCCCGCTCATGATCGAGGCTGTGGTCCTCCATTGCGTTGCCTGAAGGGCCTCAGGTCATCTGAAGTTTGGAGTCCGAAGTCATCCTAAAGACGCTCATATTTTGTTTGGGCGCAGCTTTCGCTGACGTACAAGGAGCGATCAGGGGTCATCGAGAAGATGCCTTGCCCGGAGCCTTCCTTGCCGACGACGGGTCGGGAAGTAAGGGGAAAATTCCCCTCGCTAACCATTTTCTGAGCTTGAGTTCCCTACACCATGCGTCCACATGGGTTTCGCTCTTTTATGGACGAGCTACCAGGATTTCCCGTTTAGATCCCTGAGTTCCTCTGGTCAAGGGTTGCGATCAGATTTCCGTGGGATTCGATGCCGATTTACGCCACGAGCGGAAACTACACCAACGTAAAACGCTAGATAACGAACCGCGGCTCGTTGTTGCGAAATCGAGGTGGCTATTTCCTCAGCGAAGAGGCAATGATGGAGCTTCGGGAATTAGACGCTGTAATTAACATGTGCTCAGGGAGGTATCACGGAAGCCTCTCTGGTCTCTGGGGATCTCCCATGTATTCAAAATGAGGGCGAGCTCCAAGGCGTTGAGCACGAAGGGAGACGCAAGGAGCTGGAGAAAGACGAAGTTAGATTGAACTGACAGGAAGTGTACGGTCTCTGAATCAGGATGCAGCAAAGCGCATACTGATTAATGGAACAAAAGAAACATCGGTCGCCATATTAGACAGGCGATGATTGCGTTAGAATTGCATGCAGAAAATGTCTTGACATTCGGTACGTGATTTTTTTCCATTTACATAAAGACGGCACGCAGAGCTTCCCTGTGGGCTCAATCTGATCTCTGAAGCGAATGTTAGATCCGCGCAAAGCCGAAGAATTGGAACTTCGCTGGAGTTTCTGCAGAGACGAACCTTGACCTCGGCCTGTGTCTGCGAACCCGCGCCTGTCGGGCGTATCCAGCCAGCGAGTATCAAATCAGAGGAGCAGCTCAATGATCGTAGGAGCCGCAATGCCGAATGCCTCGGTAAAGGCGAACTCGAATGAGTCCAAGGATCTTCAGGAAAAAAAACTCGAAACATGAACGTGACATGACGAGGCGACTATATTGTATCAAGTGTCATGTCATATCTCATTTGCATGAGGGGTGTGCAATACCCTCTCATGATCGAGGAAGGGGTGTTTCGGCGAACTCTGGGTTTCAAAAGAGTCCATTCCCTTACATACGGAACTCTATTGTCGGTATTTTTTTGTCTTGTCGGTGACGCTCTCACATGACAACCGAAGCTCCTGGCCCTGTATAGTGCTGACCGTGGATCGACTTCACGGCGACCGGCTCCTCTGCCGACGGGTGAGAAGATCCTTGTCGGCTCGGCAAACATCGAGAGAAAAACCGCCGCTTCATTGCAAACTTCGCAAGATCGGACCGAAATAGCGTATCGTATGACTGCATATCGAACGGTTCACATGGATCCCCCGAAAGCTCGGGAGGAAATTATACGGGAGGAGATGGGGGATGGTTTCAAAATCGAAGTTCAACCACTGCGCGAAACCTCAGGGCCGACTCGATGGGCTCGTGGATCTCCGACTTGGGGCCTCCGCGGGAACGGTTCAGAACAGCGGAAAACGATAAGAGCCCACGAGTGTCTTGACACTTACTTCCAGTCGCCTGTCGTAGAATGTCCGTATAGTCGTAAAAGACCGGACCGTGTAATGTTTTATTTAAGAGCGAAGTTCAGCGGAGTGTTAGTGAGCTTGCAAAAGTGTTCGCCATCATCTCAATGACGATGGTGGTGATGGCATTGCGAACTCCATAAACGAGTTTCGTGTTCAATGATCTTTTCATAACGGCCGCGACTTGCGATTTGTGGTCGGCTAAAAGGGAAGAGACATTCCGACGATACTTCGAGGCTCCCATTCTCGACCCGTATCCTCCCACTCGATTCTGTTCTAATGCTCAAAGTTCCGCACGTCGGCATCGGATGTAGCGTAGCTTTGGAATTATTATTGTCGTTCTCCACCGATATCGGATACAGCCGCTCTTTGTTGGCTGGACGAACTCAGGATGAGCCGAGATGATGTCGAACGGCGGAAAATGAAAAATTCCCTCTCGGAAGCACTCGAAATTGAATTTGAAAGCTTAGCAAGCTCCGGCGACGAGCCACAGTGAGGGATCGAGTTTACTTTCCGGCGTTCGCTCACCGTGAACGGAACTCGAAAGGCCTTTGAAACGACTTGGTCTGATTGAGTTTATTACTCAGATTAATGAGTGGGGTCGTATTTCAAAAGCAGTTTCAATTTTTCGCGAGAAGGAACTTCCGGGACGAACTCAGACGTACTCCTGTCCTCCGGATGGCGTCTGCCATATCTCCGCTCTGCTGGGAGAGAATTCCAGTATTTTTGAAACTTCCTCAAGCGGCTCGCCCCTTAATTTCGCGTCTCGCGCCCGGTTGGTAGATTTGGACGGTCGTAGTTTCAATATTAGACATCCGCATTTTTGACACAAACACATCGTCGTATGCCGCAAGGAGCGAGTAGGCAGACATGCTTCAATCTGATTTCGCTGATTTCTCCCTATGGAGCTCGGTACAGAGAGCGGAGCTCTCAATAATCCTCCAAGCGCAGTCTCGAGGCGGCTCCGAAGTACGCGGTGCGTGGTGACAGATTTGAAATAATTTCACTCACGCGTCTCTGCTATCGACATTAAACTTGATATGTGAGTCATTATTTTTAATGATGACTAGCATGTACCTGACAGCCAGCTTTTAGGCGCCCGCCCGATCCGCGAGAGGCTCGAGAGATTCTGGAGCCGACCAAAGGCTGAAGTGGAATCGGAGTTTCGGAATATTACGATTTCAAAAATCACGTGTAAACGCACATCTCTTTAGACTGATGAGCGTGCCTTTCTGGTTCGGACCGTCAGCATCCGAGATCCCCTTTCGTTGAACGGGTAAAGTCTACAATCGGTCCCGAAGTCGACTCGATACTCTCAACAGTTGGTTTTGATAACGAGTTGGGCGGAAATCGATTCTGCTGGCATAAATTGCCGCGATGGCATGCGGGTCAATGGACGAGTGTATGAATGGAGTTCGACAAAAGATGACGATGACGGGAACAGTGCAGCGAAGGGTCGCTACAGTTGGCGTGACGTTTTTCATTCGATTCAAGGATGATCAAAGTCGACAACGACAACTATCGGGCGACATCCTGCGGTCAATCGGAGGTCGGACGGGAGTCACAACGGTGCGCTCAACAGTCTTCCACGATCGCACCGGGATGATTTGAGGAAACGCTCAAGTCGCGAAATTTCCAATCAGCACGTTTCAAAGTCGGGAGCTCCTGAAAATGAAGCCCAATAGATGGTGTGAGCTCGATTCTCTGATCGATCGAAGCGGAATTTCTTCCGCTACGTCAGCCCGAACGAAGGCTTCTCCCACTTCCCTTTGTGGTTACGAGACTCCGTAATCACCACAGAGATTAGTGAAAAACCAGCCGGCCGTTCGACCGGCCGACCGAGTCGGTGGCTGGATGGCTGCTCCCATCCCTCACCCCCATACCCCCTTTCTCCCCTTCCCTGCGGGTCCTCGGCAAAACTCTCCGTTAGCTCTGCCCGCCCGCCCCTTTCGGTGCGTTCAGCGAACGTTGGAGCCACGATCAGAATGATTAATATTGACTCGTTATGGAGCTTCGGCGTGGCACGTTTCATTCCGGAATTATCAATCCCCGGGACCGAGAGGAGTGCTCGAGTCCTTTGCCGATCATTTTGAGGGACCCGTGTCGAGGAAACTAGAATTTTCCTCACCCTTCGCAAAGAGTCGCGATATGATTTGTCATTGTTCCTCGCGATGAACGATTCCGAGCGGGAATTCCCGTTCATAAACGATTTTCACCGTTCTCCGTCAGACCCGCGCAAGGTTTCGGATGGACTAATATCGTTCTCCTTAGTTTTACGTTCAGGGGAATGGAGAGCGAGATGGGAGCACGCAGCTCTTCGGGCAGGTAAGCGGTTTCCTGGCTGAACGCTTTTCGAGGAGAACCTCGGAAGGGGACGCCGAAGGGGGTTTCGCGGTTGATCCGACGACGCCGACGGAGGGAATAAAAGACTTAGATTTGAGAACGCCGAAGTTTTCCTGTAAAAACTTGAGACTACGAAGGGCCCTCGCGGATTCGTCCGTGAGCTCCAGTGATCGTGTTCGGGAGTTTCGCGGGAGGTTTTATGGAGAAGGAAAAAGCAGGAAAAATGCTCTCCGTGGTCAGATAAGGGAACTCAGCAGGCCACCAGGCTGATATATGCGATTCAACACCAGCCACTGCCCGAGGCTCGCTGAGGCACAATACTTGCATTTTGAAAAGGTGGAAGATTGGAACGAATCTAGCAAATGTGAAAAATGCATCCTTATGAATTTTTTGAGCTGTCTCCTCCTGGGAATCCTTCGAACGCTAAGCTGGAACAGCAAACCACCTGTCGGTAGCGGTCTCCGACTCGTCTGGTAGATGTAGTTCTCGTGCAAAAAAGATCGCTCCTGCGAAATTGCTCCGCGAGTTTTTTCTTCCGAAGGGATGACGGTGCCACCAGAGAACTCACAATAGACAAGAATTCTCCAGCGTCAGTGATGGACACGAATGAGATCGAGGAAGCTTTAGAATTGGAGACAGAACTGAGCTGAGCTTCGGGAAACTGCCTCGCTTGACGGCATCACCGTCGCGGATCACCTGCGCTATATCTCCATGAGCCTCTCCATAAGAAATGCGACCTCCTGGAGTTCGTCTATAAGAATATGAGTCGTTCGTACGAGTCTACCGGAGCTATCCAGGACGGGAAACACGGATTTCATCGATTTTTCCTCCCATCGTTGCCGTCCCGCTCGTGGGCCGTCTCGGTGGCTCAGCTCACACTCCGGAGAAATTATTTAAAAACAACCGTTCGGGACCCTGCAGGCAGCGCGCGTCCTTCCCGGGCCGGCTCAAAAGCCGCATAATGCGGTGAGCTCTGGAGTTATCATGAGCCCGTCCATATGAAAGGAGGCAAGGATTCCGTTCGTTCGGGATTAGCTGACGCTCTGACAGACTGCTCCGCTCACGAAGGAGACAGCTCATCGCGCTCGGTACACGAGGCAGAATACGCGACCACAGGAACAAGGTTAAGCCCTGGCTGACTGGGGATCGAGTATGCTCCAGGGATTGCGAGACGGAGTGAGAGAATGGAAAAAGCTACAGGAATAAAATTGAGGGATTGAGAGGGGGCGACTTGTTCATCAGCTGTTGCGCAACGTTACGCAACGTCGACCTCCACGGAAAATTGGTTAACGGAATCACATGGATTTAAAAGCTCAGAGAAACCACCGGGGGCCCGGAGTTCGGGCTCCGAAGGCTTAGGCGGCGGGCGCGTAGGTTGTGGGCACATCGGCGGGCCTTGTGAAATATCGTGGTACAGACTGTTTTCTGTCGATTGTTCCTCCGGAGAAATGCGACTGAGGATCGAGCTGAGTGCATCTGACAAAGCGGAGGGCAACTTTGATCAGAACTTTTGGAGCCTGCGTACTCGTCATTGACATAAATCTCTCGCACAAACTTTGCGAATAATCGCGTCGTCTGGTCCTCATTCCTCTAGAGTTCCTTGATCTAGGAAGCGCGTGCATGTCCTCGTGGGTGCCACACCGCGAAAGTGCCAGTCCCCGCTCTAGGTCTCGGAAGGCTTGGAACGGCGACCAGCGGCGTTTTAATCGCTGGAATTCTTCCTCTGCCCGAATTACTCGCAGAATTCAGTCGGGGCGCAGGAGCAACAAAGCTCTTTAGTGCCATTTGCTCCGCCGTACCGCAGTCTGGGTGTCAAGGCCCGCTTGGGACGTTGCTTCCGGTTCGGGCACATCCCTGAGAACAGAATCGTTATTTCGTCCGCTTAGAAATTCCCCAGGAGAACCCACGTGCAAATTCTGCCCCGCGGAGCCGAATCCATCCCGAGAATCGAGTCCATATGTACCATGTGTCCATTTCGAATCCTTACGTTATATGAAAACCACGGTTTCGACCGAACCTGCGGACCGAGGTGCATTTGATTCTTAAAACGATCGGAATACAATGATGATACCGACAATACTTGCAATGATCGATGCTGAGACAGTAGGACGATAATAATCGTCTCCAGGCCAATTTGTCATGGCAGCTTGTGAACATCACCGATACCTCACGATCCGCTCCGAGGGATCCGTACTCGTTATCTCGGAACAGTTTTCAGGCGGTTCATCTTCATTAGGAACGAGAGACGCAAGATTCTCCCGGTGAACTCTGCGGGTCGAATCATTCCGAAGCCAATTGCTCGAGGCTTGTAGTTTCGGAGAGAACTCTGGAACCGAATTACGCGAATGACCTCGCTCGCACCTGTTACCGATATCAAAGGATGAATAGCTCTGAATTATTGATTCATGTATTTGCAAGGTATGACCTGGCTCTCTCGAGGATCCTCGTCCTCGTCTGAACTCTTCGCTGCGATTCCCCATCCAGACCTATCGTCGGTTGAGACGTATTGCGATTATCTGAGCGATGGAAGGATGCAGCAGGACGCAGGACTCATCTTATGCTTTCGAAGTCTGGAAACTCGAAACGTAGAATTACCAACGTTCGACTGGGGGCTTGAGCCTATAATCTGAACTAGGAACGCAGGAGCCTGCGAAGTTCCAGACTCTCTCGGTAATGATTAATCGTATCAGGTGGAGGATTTTTGAAGAATTTCATGATTGTATCCTCGCTCTAAAAAAATCCCTCTTTCAGTAATGGACTTGTGAGCCAGAATCCGGACGACTGCCGGAGCAGGACGCTATGGGAGGTGCTATGTTTACTTAAGATGTTGTCATGACTTGTTATTCGAGCGCAAAAATGCTGTCGTTCCTCCACGGACGTTTTTAGTGCGAGCCGTCTCGGTTGCTGCCACCGCCGATCCCTGCCTTGGCAGGCGCTTCCTGCAGAGGATTTTATCCACAAGGGCCCGTCTGGGGAGTCGTCTTTTCCGAAAGCCGGTACCGACTCGACGGAATCGCTCGCCAGCTCGACGTCGATCTGTCTCTCGAACACATCGGACGGAGCATTTTTGTCGGGTCGAAGCCGTCGGAACATGGTAATGTGTAATTAGAATTTCTGTAGATTGACAATCTCTCTTAGCTCATCCCTTGAGGCAGATCCGTGTCGAGCATAATTGCCTGCTACTCGTCTTGGCGGGCGTCTCGGATATCCTCCGCAACTCCTTCGGCTCACCTAGCCCTCGCCGGTGTCTTGTCCGACCGCGACATGCAAGACGGTGAGCGAGGTCCCTGCCTGTGTAACTAATTATCGAGAACTCAGCGAGCACGCTGTGCCGAAGGACTCCAATCGCAGTCTAATTCTAGCAGGCTTGGGCGCACACCTTGCCGACACGGACTCCGCCGTTTTTCCGTGTATCTCTCACGGAATCTCCTCAGAGCGATCGAGTCGAGATGGGAGCCCCGTGAGTGGTCTTGTGACGAATCCGAATTCCCCTCGCTGATCCCGATATTCGGGAGACTTCAGTCCCCGATCGACTTCCCAACTTTGACCTGGATAAAGACTCAAGGCGAATTACGAGCCTGCAGAGTCTCATTGATTCCAGATCAAATTTCGGGCGAGATGAGATTTCATCTGGGAATCCCGCTGTCGAAATGAACTCGGCTCCTCAATAGTATTTGGGAGCACGGCTAACACGGTTCATAAATGACGTGATGTAGTAGCTCAAGATGAGACGAATGTAGGAGATCAGAAAACTTGGCGCATGACCGCTCCTATGAGGATCCTCGGACAATTTCCTCGTTCGAACCTGCCTCTCGTGTGGACTGTCGGGATCTCCTGAAAAGTTTCTGAGACACACATTCCAGTAGAGAGGCTTCGACAGACAGTCGTGAATCCGATTTGTGAATCACCGACTCGTCCCGCTGCGGCCGTGTCGGAACGGAAACGGATTTGATCTTCCATCGGTGCCCCCGAAAACGTAGTTTGCTCCGTTCCAAGCTTCTTTCGGTCGAAAGGGAACAATAGCTGGAACTCACAATGAGCCGACTCAGTAATGATTTCGACCACTGGATATCTTCGAGCAGTCTCCGAACGATTAAAATTGAGAACGCAGCGAAACTCCATTGTTACCACTCGTTGTTACCGAAAGCGGAGCTCGAAGGCTACCTATACCGCTAAACTCTTTGGAAGAAACCCTCAAGGGCGGCCAAGGATACCAGGAAACCGGGAATCTCCCCTCCCAGAACAAGTTCCGGAAACGATTCCGCTGAAGCGGAGTACTAGCCGAAGTGGGGTTCTCCTGGCATGGCGCATAGGCGAGGGAACACCAACCGACCGGGGCAACGATAGGCCGCGGAGAGCCGGAAAAAATCCCCGGATTCATCAGAACCAGGATTGAGATAGAGGCATGTCGACTCTGACAATAATGATGTGTTGTTTTTAAGTTTCCGACACAGCGGAGTGGGTTGTTTCCACTTCGCCGAACTTCGCTTTACAAAAGATGCAATTATCTAATCAAGACACTTTGTCGCCGTCGAACTCGCTTCGAGATACATAACTTCGGAGACAGATTTTACGCCCACGTCCTGTCGCAGCGAGTAACCGACCAATGTAGTGAAACCAATCTGGAAGGCTCCCCTCTCCGACGGTCCTCTCCACAAACCCTCTCCAACGTCCGCGTGTTACGTCCTTCTGAAGTCGCGGACGCAGTTTCTATCCGAAAGCGCTTCGGTGACGGTTTCGATTGGTGGCGCCGCGGCCGCCTTCTGTCAAACAGACAGCCTTCTGTGAGACAGCACCTTAGTGAGTGAGTCGTGCATCATAAGTTCTCTATCGCGGCCTCTCCGGCTGACTCGTCGCCGCCGCCGCCGCCGCTGCTACATCCTCAGTTGAAAAGCGCGCGGACTGTCGATCCGACAGGAATCGACAGGTTACACGCTTGGAGCAAATTCTATTGTTGGTTTTGTTGTGTTTTTGAGTTGGCTTTCGAATTCGAAGACTGGGGGCCCATCGACCACAGTGGGATTTCCTGTGAGTGACAGGTGAAACAGTGACTTACGTCGAGACGACATTAGACGAAGACCACACGCAGAAGGATATTCGCAGTGTTGTCCGGTGCATCCCAGCAGGCTTCGTTCGGGAGGCTTGATTGACTTCTCATCTCTGTGGATCAGTTAGAGTTTTCGGTTGGATACCGAATCCGGCTTCGGACCGGACTACCCGATGCTGGAGCAGTGAATTCCGGATTGCGCTCCGGAACTGTTATTCTCACGCCCTTTGGAACGCAGAAATTTTCCCGACGAGGTCTTTTTGAGTTCATGTGTTCAATGTGTTGAGTTACGGCACTTGTCAGTTCCCACCGGTTCGGATTAAAGCTCCATCGAGCTCACAGCCGCCTAGAGGCGGTCGGACTTTTTCAACATGCGGTTCACCAGTGCCTGCTTCGTGTGCGGCTTGGCCGTACTACTATCAGGTGAGTTGGGGTTACCTCATCCGTCAGCGGCGTCAAACAAAGACTGGATGAATCGGGCCTTGATTGACAAACGCTCGCGCGCACAGGCACCTCATCGGGTCGTCGCGAGTGAACTTGGTTCGGCCGAGCGGATTTTTGCTGATCTGTTATTTTCGCCAGCATCTCGTTTTCTCACAAGAGACTGGCGCGTGTGAAAATCAGTCGGAGTCGCTCTTTTCTGAAAGAGGAGGGATATATAGCTTAAAAACGTCGGGGGTGGATGCGGCACCGCAAGAAAAGTCCGTCCGGCCGCGGTGGCAACACTCGCCGGCTGTGAAGTTTTGAAAGCCAAAACCAGGTAACACCGTAGTGTGCGCCGAGCAATGCAAAAAAATAATCCCTACAATTTGATGCGCGATAACGGGGTCCACGACAGAAGAAACCCAACGTCGACCCTGAACCCTCTCCCTTTCCTCTTACTTAGTTGAGAACCCCACGGACCCGCGACCGAAACCACGATTCCATGAATGAGCCGCGATAATCCGCGATAAGAAGTTGGGCGCGAGTTTGACGGACAGCGTTCCGCCGATAGAGATGCGGCAAGTTTGAGGGTCTTCGTCGTAGGCCGAAGGGAGGGGGGGGGGATACGGGACGCCGGGGAGCGGGCAATCGGGACTCGGAGTCCTGAGAGTTTGTCGAACAGTGCTCGACCTCTCCAGGGACCGGAGCGCTCATCCGATTCGTCGCTCGCCAGTAGAGAGACGTCTGTCATCTGCTTGTCGACAGAGCACCGAGAAGGAACGCGAAGCATCGGTCTACTATTTGGCTGTCTCTCGACCGCTCGTTGCGTCTGTCCGTTTGACCGCACACATTGACCCCTCTTATGTTAATAGCGAGCGATACACGGGATGAGCTTTTTACGGAGCTCGAGGACAGCGGAGACGTATCGAGGTTGCACAGACAATCATCATGTAGAAATGGCTTGATGGATGGGTGGATGGATGGATGGATTAACGAACGACCGACGAGGAATCGGTGGAGCCTTGTAACAACCACTCCCGTCGGATCTCGTTTCTGTATACGGTTCACGTATGAGAGCATTCCGGAGCGGGTCCGGATTCAGCACGATCTCCTCCGCCGCGGCGGGGAGCATCTGTTGCCAAACGTCCACGCTCTACGAGGAGCGTTCCGCTTTCCTACCCTTAATCCTCAGAGTTCGGATCGAGAAAATTTCGTGTTCGGTCGGGTTTGTTCCAGGCTACGATAGATCCGAATGCGCTCAGCCCCCAGTGCGTGTCTAAGACAGCCCTCTAAAGTGGCCATTTATCACCGAATTTCGTGTGACCGCACCGGTGTGCTGCGCCCGACATATTCGAGGCGCTGGATTCCGTTTTCCGGAATCCGTCTCCCGTGGAATTAAAATCCGCTCCTCGGATGGATGCCATTTAGGCGTCGGTCGTCAAATCACGTTCGGAAATTCGAATCGTGGTCGATTGTCGGAGTCTGCGCCCCGGCTCAGTGAACACATTCAATTGCAGCATTCAAGGTTCTCAACATTTAATTGAAGATCAGCTAGCTAGACTGCTCGCTGAGGCGTCTGTATCGCTCCATCGGTAAAAACTCCGCCGGATGGGGGGAATATTTTTATGAATGGCGGCACTCGCCGGAAAATCGTTCCCGGTCTCGACACCCTGATTATCGATCGGTCCCTGCTCAATGCTACGTGCTGAGGAATGAGCGTTCTTGTGAGGTTCGCTCAAATTTCCTGCTTCTGGAGTCTCCCCGAACGAATGAGCCCGAGACAGAAACTCTTTCCCAGAAGCCATTTACGGAGATGAACAGCTCCCAGAGCTCTCCAGGATCCGAGCTCGGTGATACGATTTCGTACAATAGACATTTCGACTGACACACTCGGCCGACGACCACAATAAGAACATCGACGTTGTTTCCTGACAATATTCTTTGCGATTCGTTGCTGTTGTTGTTGTCATCGCCAACGACGACTGGGGACCGCATTGGGAAATCAAAAAAAAACGCAAATCCACAGAATGGGCTCGGAAGGTGGCGCAGCTTGACTATTGTGCCGACGGAATGCTATCAGAGTGAATCTTTTACCAGCAGCGTTTGGGAATTCGGCACTGCGGCCATTAAGAAGGAGACCCGTTTCGGCTGACATTGCGTAAAACTAGCTTGCGACTAGCCTCTCTTCACAAATGTGCAATGCCTCCCCTGAATCACTATGATTGTCTAGGGCGCCGGAATGAAATACTGAGCTGCGCCTTGGAGAATCGGCACTGAAAACAGGCGGTGTCACGCAGAATTCACCGAAAATCGCCCCGTCGGTCCTTTGTTTCGATTTTCTCTTTCTCTTGGAGATGTGATGGGTCGAGACCAGGGTTGGCGAGAGAATATTCAAAAACGCTTATCCCACCCGAGACGACGAAACCGAGCTCGACCGAAAGAGGAAACCATATGTTTCACATGGTGTAACCCGATGCTAACCCGGACGTTTCTCCTAGCGTTGGCAAATGTGATATGTATTTATTTGTCGAGTCCTCCGTCCATCTCCTGGAGAGCGGCCTGCATATTGTGCAAGGAGGCCGAGCCTCCGCTCTCTTCGTTCATACGGTCGGTCATGCAGAAATGGGCTGGGCTCAGCCGGGTTGGGCTTTCGTTTTGTTTGTGTCTACTGCGGCCGCTTCTCCATCAGATCAGACAGCGGATGACAGCCCACCATTGATTATTGCATTTTCTGACGAGACGTCCGTATTTACGTACGCGCGTACGTACAAACGTCTCTGCTTGCGAACATCGCAGACCTGCACCGATTAGCAGCGTCTGGGCAAACAGGAGCAGCTTACCGACGACGAACGGATTACCGCGCACCGTCCGGGGAGTAACCCGAACGTCTTTGGCGATCCGCGGTCGAGTTTCCCGCGGACGCAGGCTATGCTATACCCGTTTCGCGTTTGTTTGCCATAAGCTCCCCCCGTTGCCGAATAATCGACAAACTACAGAACGTACTCGTCTGATTGCAGAGGGCTTTCAGACAGAGGTGAGGGGCATCCGAGTGAGTCGCGTAGCGAATGAATGCCGACTCGAGCACGGCTCGACAAGCTGCGACTTATAACAGCGCGACTTATAATTTATTTACGAAACGTCTATTTACGCCTGGCGAGCCGCGAAGAGCAGCCGTACTACCTGCTCGACCGTTTGTCCTAGGGAGACAACGTTTAGTGTTTGCCTATTCTATCTGGTTGACCCGTAAACAGTTCATTCCTGCGGAAACACGAACATCGATCACGTGTGAATCAGTGTAGATCCACGCGAGTCGATGATCACTTCCTTTTTCCGTCAGAGGTCTAGATTACCATCGGACTCGTTAAACAGCCGCGCACTTCGATCGGAAAAGGCATCGCCTCCGAACCAGATCGAAGCTCCCGTGGAAGATGCGGGAGAATTTTATGGGTAGAGACAACAAGAAAATATCCAAGAGGCGGGTGAAGAACTTCGGGGAGAGGAGAAGGAAACTCAAAATCGTTCTTTATTCTCTTGCGGGTTCTGCTTATCATCTAAACCGATGAGAATCTTTCGCCGTCACTCGATTGTGCTTCAGCGTTTAAGCCGCTCGGATTATCGCTCGTGACGAATCACATCCAATACGGCAAGCGGTATTACGTGAGTCCAGGTGGGACGGCTTGGGGGGCCGATCCGAAGTGGAGACAAAAAATAAGATTCCGCAAGAGACTGACGTTTTTCGTGAAATCGCCACCGCGGACGTCGGTGTCGCGTCCACATGTCAGAGCGGTGCGATCAGAAATCTCTCCATGGTCTCGATCTCGACGAGCGATCACCAGCTCCGGCGCGACAAATGCGTGAGCGCGCTTTTGTGTGCTTGCACATTCTCGTCGGAGCAATCAAGAGGCGGCGGATAAACGAAGAAGCAAATAATTCGTGTATACGCGTTATCTCACTTTATCAGGAAGACGAAGATCGTGACAAGGGACGACTACAAAATCGGCAGTGAAGCCCCGGAGGGCCTTTCCGAGCGGGAGATTGTGTCGTTCGGGGAGAAGAAACAAAGTCATTCAACGCCGATCTCCCAAACGGAAAATAAATACGTACTTAATCGTACGCCTCGGTCAGCCGCGGCCGACCGACCGACCGTTAGCTCACGTCATCGCCTTCGTCGCCGGGCCCCGACGCTGACGGCTCGGATTCAACAACCACACCAGCATCGCTTCGAAGATGTCCGATCAGAGTCCTAATACGTATCGGGTCACGACGATAGCAGTTAGATAGGATTCCTTCGGTGCGTCGCACTGACCGTCCACCGGACAGATGAGTTAATCGACGCGCGGGCCCGTGGAAAAATCGCAGTGATCACTCGCGCACATGCGAAAAGAGTTTAATTAACGGTTCTCGAGGGAATACGACTGACGTGACGGCTCCGCAGCCGACGGGACTTTCCTTAGATTTCCTGAACATGCTGATCATGCCGGATTCCGAGAAGGTCAAGCGTCGTTATGTCTTCAATCGATTATTCGCTCTGTCTTCCTGCGCGATCCGCATTCTTCGGTCGGCTGGGATAGCGAAATAATGCCGATAGAGAGTTTCGACGTAGATATATCTGTGAGGGATGGACGCGCGCAAAACTTTTATAAACCCTAGTCGCTCCCTTCGAAGAATGAGCGAATACCGATAAGCTTCGTTACTAATTCGTCACTTTTCGGCGAATGTTCCTTGTGGATTATCTCTCACTTTTCATTCCGCCCTCTTCGCCCTGTCGAACTCCGATCCATCAATTGATCAATCCGTCTCTCTCAGCACATGGTTTTCTTGCTTTCGCTTTAATCGTCTGGACTTATCTTTGGGTGGCGGCAGCTTCGACGGAGAAGAAGATTCTGATGTTGGTATTGGTGGTCGAGTGTTATCTATGTGATCAATTTCAACTACGCCCCGAGAGAGAGAAGACTGACTCGTATTTTCCCTGCCCGCGAAACGGAAGTTCCAGACACCAGATGAAGAAGTGAGTAAGCGAGCGCTACGTGCCCATCTCCCGGACACCGAGGCAATAAGCCTGACGGCGTTTTTAAACAATGCCCGATCCTGTCGATGGATGGACGGTTACCTCATCGCACCGTTTTCGGCGAACCCACTTCCTCAGTGTGTGTTTCGTCTCGATCGGCAGCGACTCGCTTCTGATATGGCGCTCTTCATTCACTGAATCCATCAATCGATCTTGTGATCCGACAAACATCCCGACGCTATCGTCTCGATCGCTGTACCGACTTATCGTGGCTAATATTTATCTACTGTCCCGGCGACGTCCCAGAGATGGAACTCGAGAAACATACGCGCGCATCAGAGTTCTAATCGACCGCCACGGTTGCCGCCGACGCTCTCATGACGCGGTAATTGACACGGTGGATCAATCATCTGTAAATTATGCTATCAGAGACACCAAGCGGAACAAAAGCACTCAATTTTTTCTCCACTGGTCTCGGAATTAATCCGGCTGCCGGTCAGTGTCTGCCACCGGCATTGCGGGGCCCAGCAAATTGCCAATTGTATCGAACAGCGCGACAGGGAATGTTTTTCTCTCCCTGTTTCCGTCCGTGGGTTTTTCTCCCTCGCTCGCCCGCTCGCTTCATCATCCGCCGGAATATTCTTGTTTCCAATCAGTCTTGTCTCGCGCAGTGGACTAGGCAAACACGATCGACAAGTCGTGCAGTCAGTCGAGCAAACACCGCAGGACTCCGAGGAAACTGGTTCTCTGAGGAATCGGCGTTGTTCGGCGCGCGGGATCTTCAAGATCTTGACACCGAAGGAGGTGATAAAAAAAATGACGCCTTCGCACACTTGACGCGCCGAGTGTACATGTTCGTTTATTCTCGAGCTGAATTTTAATGTTTTGATACTACGGTCCGCTCGCTCACGACCGATCACTGGCGGGCGGGCGGGCCTGCGAGCGAGCGAGAGAGTGAATGAGGAGATTGCGGGCTGCCGCCGCTACGACAACGTCTTCAGAACTCGCGCTCAATCTCAACCAGCGATTGTGAGAAGACTTGTTGGCCGCTGCTGAAGAGTGATGACCGGCTCATCAGAACAATGTCAGAGTTTCTTCTGCTGCGCGTGGAGTGAGCCTGTCGCCTTCGCGAGATGGCCGCAAACTGATACCGCTGTGAACACAGACTGACCGACAGAAAATCGCTTCAAAGAACTATAACGACTCACGAGTCGTGTGTCGTCATACGTATGACGCTGGCTGCTTACGGGGAGGAAAAAAATAGGAGGGATATTTCTCTCCGCGCGGTCGGTGGTAGAATCCCTCGGGTCTGAGCATTGCTTGTCCTTCTCTGCTTAAGTGAATTACGCGATCCTGAAGGAAGCCGACGGAGTTGCCGACCGCAAACAAAAACGATTCCTGTTTCTGTGGGGCTTCCACTTGTCGACGAGCGACGCGGACAGCGGTCGCATCGTGGAATGGGGTTGAGAGGTCCTTCTCGCAGTCGTTTTTTTCTTCTCGCGGACTCCTTCCCTAATGCACACAACTGGTTCAGCACCAGTTCATCTGCACCGGGGTGCCGAGTTGTCGAGGAAACATGACGGTCGGAACAATCGCTGTCAATAGGAAGCTCGCCATTATGATCTGATGTTTACTCTCTGCCCCATCAAGTTTATTACCGAGATAAAAGCACGGGTCACGAACTCGCTCAACACCTCGAGCGGGGCGATTTGCGTGGGAATTCAATTAGCGCTAGCAGACTGAAATATGAGTGATTCCTACGATAATTC
The DNA here is from genome assembly GCF_000255335.2 of Galendromus occidentalis. Lineage (NCBI taxonomy): Eukaryota > Metazoa > Arthropoda > Arachnida > Mesostigmata > Phytoseiidae > Galendromus > Galendromus occidentalis. The sequence continues at coordinate 908,695 of NW_003805489.1, read as the reverse complement.
TATTTTAATTCTGCCGGAGCATGGCTTGCTGTTTTGATCGATCTGGTCACCTACAGCCGGGTCCCTCGATCGACGGTGTTATTTTTTTTATTCTTGTTTCGGGTTCACGGACGCCTCTGCTAACCCCACCGTGACTCCGTCACCGCTGCGTCAGTCAGTGGTCAAAGGCCAAACAGGTGTGGGGTACGAACGATTCTAACAAACTTCATCCGTTAGACCGTTCCTGCGAAACAATGCTCACTGACCAACGAGTCGCGAGGCCACCGACGCGAATCACGTAACCGTAGTTTTGTCGACCCTGTTGACTTGCAGAATGGGGGAAAAAACATCTCTGCGTCTCGGACCCCCAGAAAAACTCCAGGAAGTGGATACGAATTGATTATCAGCGCTCCAGTATCGGATGGAGTCCGGACACGCGTCGAAAAAAATGTACAGAGCTGTAACGTAGGCGGCTGTCGCTTGGAAATTTCGCGATTTCCGTGCGACTTTCGCTCTTCGTTCTTGGGTTCGATGGAAGAGCCGGATGATCGCCAGACTCCGGTCGGTCGTGAGCATTCGTTATCCGAGACATCGCAGAACACAAACATGGACGCCGGACGGACGGACAGACCGACGACCAAACAGACTTGGCTTGCTTGGAAGTGGTGCTCTATAAAAATTACCGTCACACGCGTTGCTAGCAGCTGCTGTTGTGTGTATTCACTGCGGATGAATAGGAAAGCTACTCGACCGGCAGAAAGGAAAAACTATGGAACAGCCCTAAAAAAATACTCAAAGAAGGGGCGCCATGAAAGACACGCTTTTTACGTGCGTCCGACCGTCAGTCCGTGCGACCGACCACTCGCTCGCCTTCTTGCATGGTTGCGAAAAGTGCGTGTATGCCGCGAGCTCCGGCTGGCGAGCACATGGAGGATAGGAACGAGGGTGCAGGGAAAAAAGGTGAAAGGAACAGAAATTTATGACGAGCGGCAGGAAGAGAAATTGATCGTTACTTCCGAGCAAGCAAATCTGCCAAGTGACTCGCATATGCGACGCCCGCTGAGATCCCATATGCACACAAACCACTCGACGGAAATATTCCACCTCTCGACTCAGTCAGTCAATATCAGAGCCGCATTTTTCTCCGAGGTCAGCAAGCACAACAAACTTCCGGTCAGCAACGGGTTCCGAGTTGTCCAGAGCAGACTAAACAGCCTGAGCAGCCCCGGCTGGGCGTCCTCGATCGGAGCGCTAAAATAGATCTCTCCACCGAGTAAATCATTCGCCAGAATTGACGGACACGAGTGTCCGCCCCGGGTTCCGGACGCGAAATATCGCGACTATCGCTCCGGCTATCCCCGAGCTCTGTTGCTCGCCGGTGAGGGACAAGTTGTATTGAGGAGTGACTGACTGAGTGATAAAGTGAGCGAGAACTCGAGAAACGAGGTCGAAGGTTTACAAATTTCCAAGCGGGATGCTCATCATCCGCAACTTGTTGGAGTTGCATGAAGATGGGCCATGAATTCAAAAGCGAAAACGAGTTCAAAGGAAATTATTCCAAAGCAGCAACTTGGCCTCATTGAGCGTTGGAGCGGGACGTTGTAACCAGAAGCGTTCGCCCGCCACTCCGCGGGCCGGCAAAAGAAGCACTGGGCCGGTCGGCCGGCGGGCCTACCTGCCGGCTGGCGAGCTAGTCAGTCTGGTAAGCTCTACGAGCGGGCTAGCGAGAATGGACCAATCGGGAACAACACATGGCAGTTGCCACGGCAAAAGGAGACACCTCCGCACTCACCGCACAGGTGGCTCTAAATAAAATCATTGTTGCTGACGACGCCGCGCCGTCGTCCACCACGACCGCATCTTCAGCCGCAGGCGGGACTGCGACCGCGACCCGTGTTTGCCTGGCGGCGATGCTGCGTCAGGGCATTGTTGAACGTTCGGTGAATGTTGTTTGTTTTTATGTTTTGCTTTCCCGACGATTTCCATCCCGATACCTCCCGATCGTTCTCCCTCCGTGTGCTCCATGAATGATTTGGCTAATTATCGATAAATTGTTTCCGATGCCGAGCCGTGGCCTCTGCTTCCGCGGTGCCCACCCATGTTTTTAATGTCCTGGCAGGATGCAAGCCGCCGCCGAGCTGCTGCATCGATCCGTTCCTGGGGAAAACGCTCCATCTAGAACAATGAAAAGTGCAAGGTCCGAGGAGGTCGGGTCTCCAGAGTTTTCCGATCAACCTCTGGGAGCGAACACTGAAATTCAAACGGAAACTTGGGAAATTGCTGGAAAAATTCTTCGGTTTCCGACTGGTGAGACTTTCCGACCGGAGGCGCTTGGGAAGGGTTTCACATTTTCTCGTTACCGGAAACCGCGGGGCAGAATTGAGCAGATTTACTCAGGCTCTGATTGTTTCGGTCACTACCGTCTCACTCAGATTCTGAGGTGTACGTAAGACGGTCTTTTGTTTTGTTTTTGCGTCAAACTTTTCCTTCCTACCGGCTGTGAAGCTGTCGACGACCTGACCGACGCAACGGCGGACCAAACAGCCAGTCCCTTGGGCTGCCCGCTCTGTGAGGATGGTAATAATGCTCGTTCTGGTGATGTTGCAGTCAACGTGAACGTCAAAGTATCCGTCGTGGTCGACGTTCTTGGTGGCGATGGTAGTGCCGGACCTGCGGCGGGCCTCGTTGGTGTGTAACGGAAAAAGCCGCAAGTCTGTCAATTTCGTCCGATGAGCAGCGCATATATCGCGGAAACAAGCCCGTATTTAGATTTCCGCATCGCTTCGGGAGAAAACCCCGGGCTTTGATGGCAGCGAAAGTCACGCGCAGAATCGGCTTGCCTCATCCAGTGCTGTGCGTCCTTTTTTTCGGGGGGTGAAAAAAGAAACAACGGGCGCTTCGAAGCTTTGATTTTGTTATTGTTTGGCTTTGCCGTCCTGCACCGCTTTTTTCTTTTCTCGAAATTCGGAAATCCCGCCTGGTTTCGAAGAAATAGGCGAGACATTCCGATTCAGCCCGCGCTGTCCGAGCTTGCTGCGAGTCCAGATCAGGAATTCTGTTCCCCGGTATCCAGATCGCGACATGACACGCTGAACGTTTCGGGCGAGATGCTTGCAGCGACTTGAATTTTCGATCGGTGAACTCTTTGAACTTCATTGAGAGCTGTATTTGACCACACTCCGGTTCACAGAGAATCGCGAGAAATCGTGCAACCAAACACAATCTCTGATACCGAACCCAATCAGACATTCGATCTGTGTCTGATTTGACTGGTCGTGACGGTGACTTGCCGACCGGGCAGCGAGAAGTCTTTCCTTGATGGCTATTGACATTATTTCTTCGTCAAAGTTCCAACGTTTCAAAAATTACGGCTATTCTGCGATGCTCGCCTGTTGTGTCCTTTCCGATCTTCTCGCCGAACAAACATTATTTCGAGCGACGTATTGGTGCTACAGAAAGCGTCCAGAACGTCTCCATCCAGGGAATGGTCGTAACATCGCGGTCGCTTCTGAAAAATCAAAATTCTCGATCAGCGGTATTGTTGATCATTCAAAACTTGCCTGGGAAACGCTTCCGCAAATCAGCAACACCAGAGCACACACATGAAGTTTCCAGAGCGTTTTCGATCGACAGCGATCGGACGCTTCAACTCGACCGCGGTTCCTCGAAGTGCTCCTAGAAGAAATGTTTGTGTCGATAGTCAGGAGTTAGGGATGCTCAGGAGGGATCGAGGACGGGACAAGGACCGGGAAGCAGCGGGACAAGCTGATTGAGAGCATCAAGCAGGAAAAAATGAGCACGATTCGGAGTGTGGGAAATGGACAAGCGCAACCCGACCGAGGGCACGACATCTGCACCTGGGTTACGGAAGCGATGTGCTCCCAGAGCAAAGTTTGCTCCAGGTACTCTGATCGAGCCGCTCGGTCTGAGGTTCGACCGTGGATCTGACGGGCGTGCGCCCGCCGTCCGACGTCGACAGAGTAGATCTATTGGGAAATCAGAACATTTGGAAACATTGCTGTAGCTCCGCGCTGTACCCTTTGTGCGTGTCTGTACGCGAGTTGAGTGTCTGCACTCGTCACCGCATCGAATCTAGCGTAGATGACGTGTCGTGATCGCTTGCAGTAAAATCAACATCATTGCCGCCGCGTTACGGCATTCCGACCGTCGCCACTCCCGCATCCGATTCCGGAGTTCGAATATTCACAGAGATGCCTTTGTAGCAGCGATCCGTCTCTTCGTAGTCCCGAGGCTCAATATTTACGAGCGCTTCAGCGATCGCTCGGATATTTTTGGAATTTCCGCGCCCGAAGAGTTCGGGAGATCGCGTTCCATGCCCATTCGGTGGATATTTTTCTCTGCTACTGCGTGTCGAATTTTAAGAAGTTCGGAGGCCTCCACTCTCTTCCCTCCGGATCTCCCATTATCGCCGGAGGTCGGAAAATGAAGGGGAACTAGATATCGTCAGTCGACCTGAGAATCGTTGCCGTAACGGAAGCGGTGCCGCTATTTGGGCGAGCTTCGTGTCGTCGGCCAGATTTTCGGAGTCCCCAGGGTCTCATTTCTTCGTCGATTGGATTCGACTCGCCTCTGAGTTGCCGGTCCAGAGCTCGATAGGAGATGGGGAAAAAAAACGAAAAAAAGGGGACGTTTCGTCTCGCTTAGATTCTTAGAGATCTCGTCGAGCGCCTCAATCGTGCCGGGGGAAGGGGGGAATCATTTTCTAGGAGCGAAAAATAGAACGGTCGGAATTCTCCATAAATCTCCGGTCTCCTGAATCCTTGAAGATTCTTTGAGTGCCCATCGGTCTGATGAGGTCAATCTAATTGCAATTCACGCTCCGAGCCAGGAGACGGTGCGCTCGCTACACGCAGTCGAGTGAATTATGAACTCCGTCGCGTGGACTCTACAATTTTCAACAACGCCACGGCCGGGTCGGCTCGAGGGCGCTCGATGATACGCACGCGCTCAACTGTTCCCGCAGGCTCTTCAGCTATTCCGACGGTCACCTGGAAGGGACTGCGCGGACATTCCTCAGGTCTGAAATCACGCGAAGTGAACATGACTCGACCGGTGACGTCTGGCCAGGATCGGAGTGCCGCCGGCGATTATGTCCTACACAGCAGCATATTGCATTGACTAAGGACATGTCTTTGTACAGCTCTTTTGCCGCTGCTGCATCCGCTTAGCGACGAACACAATCACGCTCACAATTACGATTCCTATATGTATGTGAGACGTAGACGTTCCCAGCGTAGTGTGCCCATCGTATGTTCAGCAAGAGTGACTGGGCCGAGCGCGCGTACTTATTAACGCGGCGACGCTGCATTCCCCGTCGGCGACCGCGACAACGGCAGCGTTTCGTCTCTTCCCGAGTTCGTGGAAGTTGGTAATTTGGAATGTTTCGGAATCCAGTAACTCTCCGTGCACTTTCAGCACGACATGCAATTTGTCTGGACGACGCTTGCTCTGCACCGCACGGTGAGCAAGTTCGCCACGTCACGTATTGTTCGCGGCCGAAACTTGCTGTCTCCTGTGGTGGCGTTAGGTGGGCACCCTCGGCATCCGCGACTAGTCCGGAAGACCCAATTTCGGCTCATCTTCGAGATGTCCCGACAACTAGTGGATGACGGAGGGCGAGTTTGGGCCGGGGGCTGGACTCGACCCGTTGCGAATTCGGTACTGCGACTCTGGCCGTCGAGGTCGTGGGTCAGCCTCATCCCTTAGCAGAAGCGAATCAGTAAATATTCATGTATTCTCTGTCCACGTCACCGCGTCTGGTCCCGGCACTAAGGTCGAAGCCATGAGCTCGATCTTGACCTGACGATCCGCCCGAGTACACCGCCCTGATGCTTCTTCCACGGAAACATGGCGAGGCTCGGGTCCGAGTCCGAAATCGCAGTCTGATGAAGAGGCTTCTCCTACCGGAAGCTCTCGAGCTGGGAAAAGCAGCAACAGCTGTCGGGTTTCGATCGGCTCGAGGCGTGCGCACAATGACAGCTCGATGGTTGCTATCATCCGTGCACGTCGGTTGCCTGCAGCAGACCTTCACCACTTCGACTCGGCCGGGCACGCTCCCGGATCGGTCGGCGCATCGCGATAAATGGACTTAGGATGAGAGCAATTGATTCTGAAATTAGGCTGGCGCTCTCCTGTCTTCTCATCAAATTCAATATTCACAAGATCGTCACGGGTCTTGAGTTTATTATTCTCGTCTGCTCGCGATCAAATTACGACAGTTCTGCATTATTGACTGACCTGTCCTCTCGGACGGATGTTATCGCCGTATCCGAGCCACTCGATGTCAACTGGGCTCGTTTACCAGCGGCTATTTCTGTTTCCCCGACGGCGACGCCAGCCTGGGATCCAACGTCGTTCGCCTTGAGATCGGCTGCGCTTGGCGTCGCGAGTCAGCTGCCGGGAACGAACTTCGATTTCGGCAAATGCGACCTCAATCATCGATGTTGTGGAGCTCGTAGATAGAGTCCGAGCTGAGCGACGCGGAGTCCGCGGGAAACTGCGCGATTCCCTGACAGTGGAAAAGGGAAAGAATACCACGGAGGAAAAGCGTGGGGGAAAATTTTTACTGTCAGTCGACATGAGAACTCTTGGGAAATCTTTGGTCTCCATGCCGGTTTTCCGGGCTCCTCGGAATGAGCTGACGGATCTACTCTCTTGTTGTTGCAACCGGTGCCGGAATGCTTGATGAGATTGTTGCCATGAGCTGCTTTGGTAGATGAATCGGAATAGAGTGATCGACGATTGTTTGGAGTTGTCATTCACTGCCTAGAGACGCTGAGGGGCGTTCTCCACCGGAGCGGGGGCGGAGATCAACTCCCACATCTTGAGTGTCACATTTGCTTTCCATTAAAGCTCCTCGATAAGATCGAAATCGACGCGTTCAGTCTTCTCAAAGTTATTAGAGAGCTCGGAAATTCGGATGGCCTGAGTTTTCCTCACAGTGTGTTGTCGATCGAGTAGACGAAGTCTCTGAGCTTCTACATCGAGCGGAACAAGAGGAAAAATCGTCGACTGCCACCGTCCGAGCCCCGAGTTTGCCTAACCCAATTTTTTCGGAGTCGAAATCCCCCGACCCATAGACCAAGCTGACAGTTGGCCGGCCAAGCGATCGCGGTCTCGATGGCGCCTTCGTAAGAAAGACGATTGTGGATTGCGAATCGACGTGGGTCGATCGTTGGCCTGGCTCACTGGCTCGGTGACTGACTGGCAAACAGCTTGGCAAACTTCGCTTCCATGAGTCCTCCATACAAGGCCGCGCCCGTTTAGCCCATCAACTGCTTCCTCAGAAAAGACATCCGCACCGAGCAGTCGGCCGGCCGGCCAGCGAGGCCGCCGTCTCAAGTCAGCCGATAGCCGGATACTGAGTGAGCGAGCGAGGGAGCGTGCATGCTTCCTCGGAGCCAAGTGCTTCCTACAGCCATTTAAGTGGCAAGTTGACACACTCTTACAACGAGGAGCACGAGGCTTAAAGGGCTTGTTTCCATGCTTGAGCCCGTCTGCTCGACTTCCGAACGCGAGGGTCGACAAACTCCAACGTCGGTTTCATTGAGAGGAGGAGGGAAGAGCGAAAATCGACGCGAGAAGTTGACGCCCTGACGTCCTTTCCGTTGTTTAAAGAGCTCCTTCCGTTGCTCGCATTCGGCCACCGACGAGAAGCCCGCAGTCAGCTCGAGAGAGATTCAGTTAGCTTTCGCTGCCGGGCCGCTACTGCTCGAGTGACTCGGGACGACAAATGAAGTCCCGCGAGGCGAGATCACGTAGTGATGACTTCGAGATCTCATCGCGCCTGTTTCCTGACGAAGTCGAGTTCCTGTTCTGCCCAAGGTCGAATCGCTATGCTGTAACGATTACGTCGGAGATCGAGCGACTGGGAGACGGGAGAGTTGCGAAGGCTCGATTCGGACTCGGGTTTTCGATGAATTGCTGGAAGGCTATTTCGTGATTTGCTTCATGTCTCTCCGAGATCAGCAGAGAGGATTTTCGGCGAGCTCGTTCTCTCTTCCGAGGCAGAGCCGGGCGTTGCATCGCGGGCATTTTCACGCTAGGCGCGGACTTCAAGCAGGAAGCTGACTGAGCGGATTGTATCATCTTCTTCCTTAGCCGACAGGCCGCGTATCGCTCCAGCTCTTTTGCGGAACTTGTATTTTATTGCATGCCGAGTGGTAACAGCGTCCCGAGGATGGATCACATGGCGTAAAAACTTCCTGAAAAGGAGGAGGCCGCTCGGGATACTCGTCCAGCTCCTGGGCACCGATCATTGCATTCAGTAGTCCGTGCGGAGGATGACTGACTCCCTGACTGTTTCCTAGAGAAGCATCGCAGACCAGGTGGAAGCCTTCGTCTGTATTCTGGCTCTCGGCTCTCATATATTGCAGAAATTACGCAAGTTTCCTGCAGAGGATTCCAGACTAACGATCGAGAGCTCCCCGGATCCGGGACAGGCACCTGGACAAGGAATCTTTCTCCGAAATCGGCTTCCATTCCTCCTCGCTCCTCATCCGCGTACCTACATATGTATATGCTGGATATCTCATCAGAATCAAGACCAATCTTGAGTCGCCACGCACGGATTCGGGAAATTGCGGCTCCGTAAATTATTGTCCCCTACTCTCGACGCAGGCGGGACCTGATCACTCGAATGACTTGTACGTGGTCATTTACCATGGTGAATTGTTCCTCCACGCAGCCAGCCGTCTGCCAGACACCCGATGCGTTCTCGAGCCTCTTCGTCAGGCAGAACACAGCGGTTGATAAATGCACGATTTTACGATGGCGATGCCGTCCCGAGGAATAAGAAGGATGGAGCGAGGGAAATGGATCTACGTCTCCACGCGGAACTTTGTCATTGCCGGATTCATTTGGAGCGAATCGCAGGAAACAAACTTCGATCTCTGACCACACAGTAGAAGTTTGGCGCTGGCTGGCAATCAGTTCCGCACTACCCCATTAAAATTGCATTACGATAGGAACGCGTGCTCACTGGCGCTTTCTTTTCTTCCTCGTCTCATTAGTTCACTATCTAGCTCACCCATTCATTCACTCACTCACTCACGAGTTCCGCGATCCATTAGATAGATACTTGTCTGAATCGATCTCTGTGTTCATGTTCGTGAGGAGAAGCCGAGCGAATTATCGCGATGATCTCCCTCCGCCTTGCCCCCGCACCCCCGTAGCCGCTCAGCACCCTTCCCCCCCCCCTATTTCCCCCTCTTCCACCAACTGATGTTATCTCGGAGTTCCGATAGAATTCCGAGGGAAGTGTCCCCTCCCGTCCCTGTTAGAACATGGGAATCCGAATACTCGAGACAGCGTATTCTCGGGAGTGAAGGTCCACGAACGAACACAGTGGGAAAACCTACATTAGACAAGCGCGAGACTCGAGCTCGAGTTAGATAAGCGGCAGGAACACCTCATGGGTGGATCGATCCGAGACATACTCTGAGACTGACCAGACGTCCAATCAGCGAGTTGGTATTTGTTGACAGAGACCTGAAGAGCCGACCTAATCTCGCGATTGCTTCCTCTCTGTTGATTCCTTCTATGTAGTTTCTTCTCCAACTATAACCCTGTCCAAGCGTCTTTCAGGGGTCGATGCCGTCGACGGCAACACAAACGACTTGTTCCGTTGCCTCCTTCCCTCTGCTGTGCGGTGGGAGATCTAGTGTGCCACTCTTCGCTTTCGAAACCGCAAAACTCGCTCGAAACCGCACTCGCCGTCTCGCGTTTTTTTCGCTCGATCGCTCCGCGACCCGTCCACTTGGCTCCGCCGGTGGCCCGGAAAGACGTCGGAGCCGGGAAAGAGGATCTTCTCGAACGCAGGACACTCACGGAATAGTCGAGCTCTCATTCGGCTATGTACAGAGGGCTTTATAGCTAAATTGGGATTGGCCAAAGCCAACATTTTGCGACCTCACGTTTAAGAACTCCGTTTGTTATCTCGGGGCTCAGAGCCAACCCCTATGGGATTATGGGGAAAAAATCTTCTGCTTCGTCACCGAATCTGGGACGGGCTCGTCAAATCCACTGGGATTTGGGCAGAAATATCACCTCCTCAATTGGAGGATTTCGTCGAGCGTCCGAAGATCCATCCGTCGATCCGTCCTTCTCCTTTGCCCCCTGCAACATAATCGAATGACACTCACGCGACTCGCTCCGAATGGGACCCTGACTCCGACTACGCTCAGAAACTGAATACAATGTTACAGTAAACAAAGATTCAAGGTAGAGACGTTTGACCCGAAACAACTTGAACGCGAAAGCATCGGTCCGAAAGAGCTTATGGTCGTCGTCGTCCCCCCCTCCACTGTCGCCCGTAGACAAGGGCTGACTCGGACCGTTTCGAGCGTGTACCACAATGAAGTGGACAGAAAACAGAGAAAACCAAAACGAGATTATAGTTCCGGCTGCTCATTCGCTTACGCTCTCGTCATAACTTCCTAATGTTGGCTCATCCTCGCTTCCCTCCTCCGCTCTCCGTGTTATTACACCCGAGGGGGACTTTTTCTTTGTTTCAAGGAGTGCCCAGCCCTAACTCATATTTAATGAATCCGCTCGGCTGCGTCGGAGCCTGCATTCGTACCCTCGCTCGCAGCCATCCGCCGACATGCATGCCGTCCTTCAGCGAGGGGTCGCAACCCCTTGAGCGGCGCTGTCGCGTTGAAGGCCGTCTAGGTTTTTTCTCGGCGCGTTTTTTACTTTTTGTCCAGTCTTTCTATTGTGAAACACAAATTAGAGCTGTGAGAGACGGGAACAAAGACGCCCGTCCGCCGTACTGGACGAGGGAACTACACGGCGTTAAAGGGACTTTGAGATGGTCTTCCGACGCCGGAACGAGCTCGCCGACAAGACTTTTTCCCCACTTTGCTCCGAACAAACAAGGCGTTTGGGAACTCTCAGTCACTTTCAAGAAGCTCCTGGTCGAGGGCAATCAACGGAAGCGGAAATATGTGGAGCTCGATAGTTTAGATAGACGTACGTCACCAATGAGAGAATATTCGTTTTTCTTTTCGATCATTCGGGAATGCTGCAACCGTCGGAAAATTACGAAAATCGAACGAAGAACTCGAAAAATCGAGTTTGTTCGCCGAAAATTTCTCCCGGGCCTCGTTGAGCCGGAGGGGATCATCGAAATCCTCGATGTTCCCCCTGTGGGGAGGCAAGGTAGGGTTCGAGAGAGGGTTCAGCTCTCCGAACGCAACACTTCTCGGATTCGCCCCCGCTGTCACGATGATCTTCACTCGAATGTTTCGCAAACATCGCAGCGGAGTTTTGTACTCGAGCATGTATCAAAAAAGCCCGCATCTGCCTCCGATGATTCCCTTCTGCGCTAGCTCTGGCCTGTTCTTGCTCAACTTGTGCTTTGTATGAGTTGCCCGGCACGTCTTGGGTCAGGCAAACAAACTTCAGCGAGCGAACATATGCACACAGCCATGAAAGGGATGCTTCCGACCTAAACACGATCTAATTAAATTACTTAGCGAACGAACATTTTTTCCCCTAAGATTGGATGCGCTGTTGATTAGTGAGCGAATGGGCTCACCGAGTAGCTGCGTGTTCGGGAAGTCTTTACGGTGAAAAAGACGACTATTGTGTCGGACATGCCCACGCCGAACCCTCATACGTATACGGCGGCCTTCAGAGAACTGCAACGTCGCAACTCGTTATGTCGTATGTCATGTCGAAGCATTTGAAGCTTGTTCCTCGCTCGGATAACATCACTGCCGACCTAATGAGTGAGGCTTCTGCCAACAGACTTCCTTTCCCATCTTGGGTTTCTCCGATGCCTCTCTATTACATCGAACCAGCGACTTATTGACTTTCCTCGCTGTCTTTTCGCGACTCCTCTATTATTCCGAGGCTCGTTCTTTTTTTCCCGTGCCCTACGCTCTCCTTCGAGGAGCGAACGAAGATAGCTCCGTGGGATGGGGTCGATAATCCTATTTGTTACACTACACGTACAAATACACACCGTCTCGATCTGCTGGTGGAGGCGTTTCGTATCATGGATCTGCTTCCGGAAGACGCGGCAGCCACGCTCCCCCCGGCTTGACTTACATCGACCATCCTGCCAAAGTCAACTTTTCCCGGGCTTCTCTTGGCGAAATCGATAACGCCGTGCCGCCGTCATAAGCTCCAACGTCTCGAAACTTCAGCGGAACTTCGTCTGACTGCCGTATGTCCTCTGTCCCCGCTTCACTCGATTAGTTCGTGTTACTCCGCATGGACGTATACATATACAATCACCTAGGGCGGTATATGTCTTCGTCCGACCTGTGATGTTTTTCCTCCGTCTGTCACAGAATTTTTTTTTCTGTCACCTTTCCTCTCGTAGATTCCCCTCGCTGAGTACGCGGGGTCACCCGAGTTTTTGGCAGCGCGTGGCGCGGGTCACGCCTCTGCCAAGAACATAAGGTGTTCTGTTTTTCTAACGGATGTGAAAAATTGAAGGGTGGCGTTTGTTACCTCCGTTGATTGATAGCGTATGCATAATGGCTCGCAGCGTCGAGTGACAACGCAGCCTGAACGAGATCATATACAACGATGTCACGCATCGTCGGCGCGCTTTCGACCGAAAAAATATAGAACAACGCCGAGAGGAAAAAAATATTCGAATAGCACAGCTTCAAGGACTCCTGGGTCGAGGAGGATATCGATATCTGGCAGCTCAAACGCTAATGAGACTTCTGAGATCCGTGATGCGATCTACTTCGAATTCTCCGAGCGGAGTCCTCATCCGAGGAGGAAAGAAGTTGTCTCAGTCGCTAATAGGAGGATTCTCATAATCCGAATTCCAATGGAAAAATCCTCTAGTGTCAAAGATCTGATTCTGCTGACAGGTTGTGTGGATTTGGTAGACTCTGCGGCTGAGCGTCCGCGAGGCGTCAGAAGGCATGAGCGGGAGGACCGGCGGCGGTTTCCCGCTATTTGGACTCTTCGCGGAGCATTCCTTACCTGGGAGTCGTTGGCACCGGAACGACTTTCTTGCCGTGAACGGGAAAACCACTAGAAGAGGCGTACGACTCTCCCAACTATTCTGCCGACAGCGTTCTACATACTAGGTGCCGACCGAGTTTCCCAACGTACAAAGTTTGTGGAATCCTCGTTTCTCCAGCTCGTGCTGACATCCAGAATGTTTGACGTGGGAAGCAACTCCTCTTTGGAATAACGATAGACGCGAACGATTACCAAGAGTGGGATCGCTGAGCTTTCTTGCTGCTGCTGCCATTGCTGCTGTTGTTTTCCTCTTCAGCGATGGCGGAACCGATTCCAATACGAACCGTCGCGGTCTATTTGGAATTCCTAATACCTGCTCGTAACATCGAAAGGCTCACTATCGAGATCCCGAGCAGATGGCCGGTCTTCCCGCGCCGCAGCTACGTAAGCGCTCGGTAGGTTGCCGGAAAATGGTACCGGGAGGAATCCGGAGGAACACGTCGGAAAAGCATAATAATTCCCTTCCCCTCTCGCTCCGAGTTGCGACTCTGAACTCGTCCCGATCCATGGTCCTCAGACGACCTGAGCCCCCAGTTGGTCAGAGCGGTGCTCGAGGGGAGCGGAAAAGGAAAGACTCGCGTAGACCGTAGACGAGACGGGCACGACGAGACCGCGACGCTGCCGCTGTTGTTATCGACGCGAGAATTTCCGGTCGAGGTGGCGTTGCTGGTGGCGGTGTTTTCATGTGAAAGAGTCGTCTTTAAACTGTAGCTTGACGTTATGAGTTTGTCGGAGAGAGCAATGCACGCTCGCATCTACGACTCGGGCTCTAACCACGGGATGGAGATTCTCTATCTTGGAAATGGCGTTCCCTAGAGGCGCACACCGAGTCAGGATACGCTGGAAGGCAACGAGAGGCTTGATACGCTACTTGGTCGGCAGCATCAACTTACGCCACTCAGAGAAGAGGGAAAAAAACCTGGAGGGAAACCGAGTCCACGCTAACCGTACGTTCCGCGAAACTGCTGAATATGTTGCGCGGCAACCCTCGTTATTGCGAGGGGTTTTAATTTTGTACTTTTAGTGCTGTTCCCAAGCCGCGCGATCGGAGTACGACGAACTCGCGTCGAAGGACCGTCGAGCCAATGGTAGAGGACGCTTAGCGATTCCCCATCGTCTTCCCGAACATACCATTGTCATTAAGACCGATTGTCTTTCCGTCGTTGTCGTCGTCGTCGTCCCTTCCCGTTTTGTCAATGGAGAACGATGGACTCTGCACGGCCTGCGTCGTCGTTCATTATCGGCCCGAGTGGTTTTATATTCAGCCGGCTTGAATAAATGATAGTCTCTCCTTGAGGCGTTCGTCCTACTCGCTGCGTTATATCTCACTCGGTAACTCCGCGCCACGCTACCGCTCCCCTTATCTGCAATAGATCACCCTTCCTCAGCTAAGCCGCTATCTAGACGTCGCTTCCAGTTCCGCTCCTGGGAGCTCCTGCGCGCCCACCTGTCTATTACGCACTGGACGACTCGGCTCGATTGCGAGCCGCTCCAGAAACTCGGACTGATCTGTCGATGTTTTTTTGGCCGCGACTGCGACGGATGAGGACTCGCTGTTTAGCTCCCAGGGCTCGTCTCCAGTTCTGATATGAGAGCTCATCGTTGCAGAATCCACCCGGAGCCATGTCGTCGACGTGAGCATTCAATAGAATCTGAAGTCGTTCGAGCCAGTCTAGTTTTTGAAGGGTTGAACAAGCTCCACTTACTCGCGTTTTGTGGTTCGTCAACCCTCCCCCCTATGAGACATCAATCGCTCGTTTAGCTCATTCGAAAAAGGAACCGAAAGAGCTCCCAGAACTCTCTCAATCAGTCAATCGTCTTCCAACGCACTCCCTGGAGCACTCTCATCCCCATTCGCCGAAGTCTCCGATGAATGTTGTTCGATGATGTTGTCGCAGAACACGATCACTTCATTTTCTCCTCTAGTCGTGTTTGCTCAATGGCTCGTAGTCATTTTTTTCCGCATCTGTCACCGTATACTTTTCCGGCCGACTTTCGGTCTCGACTTCGGTGCTTCCGAAGTTAAACGAGACCGACTTATGATCGGTCCATGCGTTTTCTGCCGACGAAGACGATGCCGCCGCCGCCGCCGCCGCCACCACCGCCGCCGCTAGCGGTGCCTGCTTGTGAGTTACTCGCAGAACGGCGGCGGCGGCCGCGACGACGACGACGGGCTAGCAATGCTCTTGGCTTGAGCGAAATTGCCAAAAATGAACACAAGGAAGAAACGAAGGAAAAAAGAAGAAAACGAGCGTCCCAAACGAGTAAAAAGATCGGACAGTCACGACCGTAACGGCAGACCTACCGACGGGACCAGAGATAGACCGGACTGAGTATTGGGCTCCCTCCCGCTCCTCCGTTCCGTCGCCCGCTCGTCGGTCCGTCCGGCTCATCATCCTAGTTGTTCAAGCAGCGGAATTGGATACACGCGAAATGTTCGATCGTATTTTCCAAACTTTTTCTCTTCCTCGTCTACATCTGCCGGTTCCGGATCCCTCCATCTCGCACCGCGTCGTCGGCTCCCCTGTCTCATCGAGAACGGTTCCATCACTAGCTTCGTATCGTTCCAGGAAGCTAGTCCCATATGTAGCTTGATATGCTGATCATACTTCGGAGAGCTCGTTGGGCTTTTTTGCGGCCTATTCCAGTTGCAAGTATGAGATTCGCGGCGAATATGGTCAAACACCGAGACATCGACATCATTCCGAAAGAGAAAAAACCTCACGACTCGCATCGAGCGTAAACGGTCGCTCGGAAGTGAGACCGTCGAGCAATACGAACTCGAGAAACAGGATCAGATGGGGGGCTGAAGTTATGCTCTGCCCCAGTTACGGAAGCGCACGGAATGCCGAAAAAATATATAATATATATAATATACTCTATTTTTTCTTTAATTCTCCACCATTTTGTGATCCGGCGATCCCACAGAGCTCCCCGAAACCGGATCATGTGTTTATCTTTCCTCAGCCTTGTCCGTCGCGTTTACCTACATTCATCAGTGGTGTGTCCAGTGATGATGTTTTCGTTCCTGTTGATTCGCGTGCGACAGCTAGGGCTTGCCCGAGGAAGTGGTGGATTTCGACACCTTAATTAAACACAGCATGCTTTGAGAAATGTGTTCGCCGACTGCCGCGCTCACATGTTAGATGGTGATACAGTTACGGTGGTAAGAGTGTCGGATCATGATGACGCTGCCACCGCCTTCACCACCCCCATCTTGATTACCGGCATCGTACATCATCAATAACGGAGAAAACAAATAATTTCTCATACGAAACAATGAACGACTAAATGAAGGTACGCATAATAAACGCGAATAGATGCCGGTATATTTGTTCGAAGGTTTGTGTTCCGAGCTAGCAACATGGACAGAATCTTGCTTAATCGAGATGCTTCACCGTTAACTGAAACCGGTTAACGATGGAGCGGCATCACGCCTAAACGTCTCCCATCATACCTTCGTTGTGGGAAGTATAAACCGTAGAAACAAAAGAAACGCACAAATTATCGTATCCATTTGTACCGCGGTGGGGAGTAATTTCTTCATAAATACGCGTTCCGGAGCTCGGCCGCCGGCACATCCACCCAAGCTGGACATGCGGCCGCTTTCTGCAAGAACCGTTCTTCGCATCCGGAAATTGAGAGAAAAATTATCAATCGCAACCAAAATATGCGGGCGAGGGAGATATTATGTACCTTCAACTTTGCCTCTTCACTGAGCTCATTATTTCTTCTCTTGCAGGTATGTGAATGTCAACCGAAGGGACCCAAGATCGTGATTGGAAAAATGACGTCGGTCGTCGATTTGGAGAACGAGAAACGCTAACGATCCCTACATGACGGACTCCTGAAAGCCGTTGTCCATGTCAAAACTTGTTGTTGCTGCCCTAGCCGTCAAAGTCTCGGTCACAGAAATGCGTTGTTGCGGACTTTTCCCGGCTACGTCGCCGTTTCGCCACCGCGCGCGGCAAGTGCATATAGTATGTGCTGCCGACGCTTCTGATCTATGATTTTTGATGGTCTAGTTTTTTTGAGGCGCACGCTTTTTTACGCGGAACGATGACTGCTGCGGTGGCGGCGTCGGCGGTGCGGCGGCAGCGGTTGATGATTCCCCGTCCCTCATATGCAGTCACCCGTTTCCATTTCTTTTTACGTAAACCAGAAGCTCTCGCTCGTGATAGCCCGCAACGAGAGCAGCCATGACAGCGTCGGCAGGAGCAGCACCAAAGGTAACGTTGCCTGCAACGAGCACAACCACATGAGCGGCAGCAGCAACAAAGGCAGCGGCAAATGCAACGACGGCGACCGCGACAACAAAAGAAGAGCAAGTCAATTGAACACGAACGAACCGCGGTTCGAACACTGGATGCGAATGAAGTGACTTTGCGTTTCCCTGTTGGTTCTGTCGGCGGTCGCTGGCTCGCAAAAATGACCTCCAAAAAATATAGGAAGCACACCCCACCGGAGATTATTCGAGAATTCGAATTTTCGAACTCGAAAATTCGAGATCCTGCCGCACGTCACGGGTTTCGAGGCCCGAACCTCCTCCTCTGGCGTTTTCGGCACGATTCCCGACATGTCGCCTGGAGTCGTAAGAGGAAAACAAAAATTCGAGCATTGCGCGCTCACCGAATAAACGACGCAGAAATAGTAGGATTCGACCGATCGAGGACGCTCCAGCGGACGAGGACCAACAAACGAATGTACAACCTTGAACGAAAGGACCGCTGATCGATCGAGGCTCTCTCGGCGCAAATAGAGGGGAAGAATCCTCCAGTCTGGTCTTTGTCAAACGCTTCCTTCTTTCCTCAAACTCCGTCGCAAGCCCGGCAAACAAATGAACAAGAAGCAACGGAAGTCGCGTCGCGACAGGAGCCTGAATTCAGACAAACCGAAGTCACAGACTTTTCCGGAAAAAGTAATGTATTGTATCATGCGACCACCAATCGTTTCAAGGAATGCGGCGGAGCATCGATCGGATCGTTCGCGTACTGAGTGAGTCAATTCAGCCGAAGGATGGGCAATTACGCGCGTTCGAATCATTGAAAAACCGACGCGGGTTTCAGCGTCCGGCGGTCTATGTACACGAACACGCATGCGGGACAGTGCTCGCGCTTCCAGCGACTGAACGCCTTGTGACTTATCCGCCCGTCGGCTGTGATTCCGTTGAGAGGGAGTCTGTGTGGAACTTTCGCTCCGATCGCTCCCGTGCTCATCGAAAGGACGATTCTTTCCCAGACGACATAACACCCAAATCAAGAATGCGTAACGGTCGCCCGGGAAGAGAGAGAACGGTGAAAGCGACGAAGACGATTGCATGCGCTGTGATCATTGTGCGAGCAGTGCGGAGAGTCCTCCCGGGCCAAGAGTCTATTTGAATGGAGACACGTGAGGCGGCTCGGAAGACGCGAGGAGCCTCGATTCGGCTGGCAGCATCCGAGCGGACGTCTCCCGCATGAATTCCGAAAAAGCGGCGGCGGCGGCGGCGGCGACCTTAACCGTTAACTGAATCTCCGCGGGCTAAGTAGTTCACTAGCCGGTTGCTCGGCGTCCGTCGCTGCAACGGCACCGGTTTCATTGTTATATCCTTCCAGCCGAATACGACGGTGACGGCGGTCGGAGCCGCTCGACCAATAAGTTTTTCTGCATAGAATATGGCGACGTGAAGTTTCCATAAATGCGGAACTACCGTGTAAAACTATTCTCGAAGGTAGTCGAGGATTCACGTCTCCGTATTACGTCCAAGGGATGAGGAAGACTTCTAGACTTCCTGCCGTCGGACTTTATAGTTTTTGATGGAGCCTTCACGGCTAGTGGGACTTCTTGCTCGCTTGAAGCGTCAGAGGGTTTGGATTTCCTCTCGAAAGCGTCTGGGCTCTTTCGCGTGTTTCGCTGAGCGCCGTGAAAAACGCGGATTCAATTTCTCTCCAAATACTCCTTCACAACATCCTCCCTGGAATCCGGGATCGACGTACGTCGAGGCGGGTATACCACTGCGCCGTGGGAAAGAAGTCGACGACTGCATTGCCGCGAGTTGTCGAGACAAGTATCGATGACTTCGAATTGTAACGGCGTCAAAGTCTGACAGGGCTGTTTTGTTCGGTCGCTCCTCGACCCACTTACTTGTCGTACTGAATGAAGCCCTCAGTCAGAACTGAGCGCTCCACCCTCTCCTCCCACTCGTCGGCGGCTTCGAAAACTCCAAGCTCCGGTCATAGTTCTTTTGGAGAACATTCCCACGGAAATCGAGGCCAGCAGCACTTGTTACCGACAAACTTGAGAAATTCCCTTAGCGTCAGCTATCGGGAGCAAGGCTCGTCTAAACGCCCCGCACGGTGCCAAGCGCCGCTATTTAGCGGGCCGTCCGAGAACACCTCCCGCAAATTCGTGTGATTTTCTGTCGCGACGTGTTCATCTGACGACGGACGGACATCGCGTAATCCGACGCCAGCACCGCTCTTACGATTTCTTACCAACCGCTCCGAATTTTACCGCTGACCTTACAGCCCCTCTCTGGCGATTTCGATAGGTGGATTCGATATACCCTTATTTGTTTATTTAGTTTCTCTCGGGGTTCTCGGTCGTCATGGGACGCGGGCCCCTTTCCGGGGAAACCGGGATGATTGCTGCAGAATTTCGAGGCTTCGCTGGGCGCCAATTCCACATTTCATCGATCACTGGCTTTGTTTTAAACGAAAAACATGAAACGACGTAAACGAACGACAACGCGACTGCCACGGCACCCAATCATCTCTGGGTTGCCGCCGCCGCCGCGGAATACGCAAGGACTACGATACGCCGCGTCGGATTTGGTGGTCGATTCCGACGGGACTCCGATCCGAATTTCCGATCGAACGCGGACACTCGGCCCTCTCGTAACAGAATCGGAAGCGAGAAAACATCTGGGCGTCGTTCAAGAACGGTTTTTCCATTTTCCTTTGGCTTTCTGCCTCCCTCTGCGAAGTCTGTTTGCGCTGATGCGAATCCCTCTACCGTTGGTGGTCGGCGATGGTCCGTCGTCGCGGTCGTGTTTTGTTCGAATGGGTGTTGCGGAAATGAACTTGCCATATTCCTCGCTTGCGGCTAGAGCCGCAGTCAGAAATTGATTCAATCAGATCAATGGTTTTCTTCGCTGCAATCATGCCGGGCCGTCGCCGCCGCGCCGAGCGCTCGGTCGCTGCCGTCGGAGTTGTAATTGAGTTCTGCTGTCTTATTTGGAAAGATGTGCGTTGAGCGTCGGTGTCCATCGTTAATTAATTAAGATTGGAACAATTCCTTCCCGCCGAGATACACCTTTTCGGAAAATGAAAAAGAGACACATGGGGACAACGGCCCTAAAAGGCGCCGGGCTTCTCTTTGACTCTTCCATGTGGTCAGAAAATGTGATACCACGCAGTGAGATGAAGTCGATATCCGCAACTGCTAGAATATGAAGCTTGCGCGTCCGCGCAGTCGAAGAGGCTGTCGACCGCCTCTTCGGTCGCGGTCGGATCCATTGGAGTGTTTACGATCTTGTCCGATTCGAAACGATTCTTCTTTTATCCCCGAGGAAGCAAATCAGGCGGGAATATCATGCCTTCTCGAGAACTTCAGTTTCTCACTCGCTCACAATCAGTCAGTGTTTGAGATTTATGGGCGAATTCAAGGAGTTGTGGGAACACCCAAATCACAGGGTTCCAAACCCGTAAAGAGAATAGAACCACGGACCAACACCGCCGTGAGAGCGGGGAAACCACGAAAAGCGTGAAGAGATTTTCTCATTCCCTCGAAATTTAGTTCCTTCCATATTCTCAAATTGCGGCGCGCAGGATTCGATGAATATGTTCTTCATTTCTTCTTTTTTTTGTCTCGGCTCCCGCGCGGTCAATGCATTCGGAGGGGAAGGAAAAAAATCTTCAGAATCACATTTGTTCCACCAGAAAGGAATTCGCTCAATGATATCCTTCCATTTCGCTGTCTGCGTCCAATTCTTCCATGTCACAGAAAGAGAGGACGAGCGGTTTCGGTTTGTTCGTCTTTGTGTCAAACGATCTGTAAGTTTCCATTTTTCCGTTGGTCTTGAAACCAACGCGCTCGCTCCTCGAAGAGTCATCTCGCACCACACAATGCTGAACGAAGTCAAGACGTCATGAGGTGAGCTCCGAAGTTCAAACATTGACACTCGTCGGAAAGATTCGGCTTCATCGTCGCTATGCTGTTTCTTCATTCGGATTCGTTGGCGGGAACATTTTGACTGCGAGCCGTAACCCTGACTGAGCAGCCAAGCAAGCAACCCGCAATTCAACTCTACTCTGCCATTAGTCCGCGGAGAGCGTGCTTGCGGATGCCAGTTACACGTCAAACAAGAATAATCCGTGTGAATGATCCGAAAAACTGTCTCCGAGTCTCCGAAGACCGTTGAGTCTCCTGTGAGTGAATCGCGAGTTCGGGACAGATAATCGTAGCGACAACGGAAAAAATATTCAAACCACCGCATCAAACACTTCAGTGTCGTGAGCTCCCCGAGCAATCTCGGTCTGCATCTGATTGTACTGGATCAGTCAATCTATGTTGGACGCAGGAGAGAAAACTCAACGGGAACCAACAACATTGCACTGAGATTCCGAGGAGCACCATCACTCGATGGAATCAGAATCGAGGAATATCGCCTGTCCCCTATGGTGGAGGAAAGATTCCTGGAGGGGAAAAACGCCGAAAAATGAGTAGGAATACTACTTCGAAAGGGTGGGCAAGGACAATAATTGAGCTAATGGAAGAAAGCGGTCGCAGCATGAGAGCGAGCGAGGAACGACGGGGGAGAGTCTATTCCGTGTCTTCGAATGAGAGTAGAGAAAAGGAAAAAGTATCTACGCCCCATGACTATGGATCTATTGTTGCCGTGACTGTTGTCGTTGGCATTTTTCCCGCGTTTTCTTCTTCCGAATTCAATAGCGCCATTATTTGATTTTCCTCCTTTGGTGTCGACTGTTCGCTCGTCCGTCAGTCAGTCTGCCCGTACGTCCGTCGATTCGCCCGCTCGCTCGCTCACTTGTCTGGCTCGTTTGAGAAGAGCTGACTGCGACACGAAGAATCGTCTTCAGTCAGTCAACTGGTATATATTCCAGTGGTGATGGTAAAGTACCGGTTGTCAGCTCACAAGCTTTTGAAAAGGAAATTTTATGGTAGAAAAACCCACAGTTCGTCTTCGTTTGGAAGCTTCCCGACTGCTGTTGTAGCCGCCACCGCCGCCGCGGCTGCTGCTGCTGCTGCAATTTTACAGTTCTTTGCGGCTATTGACCACAAATACGGACACAAAAAGATTCACCAAGTAGCAAGGAACACCAGTACCGTCATGCCGGCCGGTCGCCCGCTCGCAGCGGGGTATTCGTCATGATTCATGTCGACGAGAGAGTCGTGGTCATCTTCTGAGGTCATAAAACGCTCGCCGAAGACCGGCACATACCTGTTTGGATTCAATCTCCGTTGGAGGCTCCTTCTGGCTCAGTGCTCAAGTGGGTGGCCGTTCGGCGAGACCACAGGGGGAGAAAGATCGACTACTTACATTTACACTTATCTACCTAGTTCGTTCTCTCGCTCTGAACCCACTACTCCATTCACATCCGATGAGCAAGTTGGAGGTGCGTGCTTCGTTTCATGAATAATCTTCAGGAATAACAGTATAATATAATAATCAACAATAATCATCGTCGCGAATTGTTTCCTCATCGTGTGAGGAGGAGACCCTTGTCACGGATGTCCCTCGCGTCTCGGGAGTTTGCCTTTCTCGAAGAACGGAGCTCTTCAGATGTTATTATTAATCGTGACGCTCGAGCTGAAACAATGTGATGAAGACTCCCTCCTCATCATTTCTCGAATCTCTTCATTCCGGAAGAAGTTTCCCGGCGCCGTCGTACATCCCCTTCACTCGCTCGGTCTCTTATCGATAACGCTCCTGTACCAGTACTGTTCTATGCAGTCGTGCGCTATTGGTCGAGCCTCATGAATTCTTCCTCGTTCCCAAGAAACACGTGAGCCGTGCCATAGGCCACGGTTCGGAGCGGCAATCGATGATCTACCGGCAAGCACGTAGCACTCGTAGCGGGCAGCACCCACACACCCGCTGACACATTCCAGTCGGCCTCCGCGTAAACGTTTTAAAAGCACTCTTTCACCACATGTCAAATGATTCCGGCAGGCACCTCGGAGCCACCGCCGGCGCCGCCACCGTCGGCCGCCCGCTCGGCCGCGCCGAGAGAAAAACGGAGCGATACTATGAAATACGTATCGCTCGAACAACGATCAGAGCTCGATCACGCAACGTCTTTTCCCCTGTTCGTCTTTCTTTTATTTTCGTGTAGACAACCAACGCTAATGCCTATCGTGAGCTCGGCGTACGTCTGATGACAGCGTGAGGGTGCTCATCGGCTCTTGCGGTAGTATCGTAGGCTCACTGTCGAGGCTAATGCTTGTTGACGATTTCGGTCGAAAATAATCAAACTTCGGGCTTTTACGAACTTTTCAAGAAGTGAGACTCGGTGTTGGAGGCTCGCGAACTCGTCCGTAGAATGCGGTTCACGGGAAGCGAAAAGCTGGCACACTCAGGCACGCTACGACGCTAAGCCGTCGTCGAACGAAGAAGCCGCACAAAACAAAATCCACACTAGGAATAGGAGGCGAGGAAAGAAAGAAGCCAGCTAGCAAAATTGGATTACGACCGAAGGAACGTCGCCGAAGGCGGGCCGCAACTTCTGGTGTCTAAAATCACTTTAGAAATAGAAGAAAGCTCGCTGAAATGTGTACCGGCATTCAGCGTGCTTTCGGCCGAAGACAGGAAGATTTTTGTCCCCATAATGCTCCATTGTTGGAGTGTCGTCCGGGTCTTTCCCCCGGTGTCACCGATGTTCGAATCCCGAGCTCGGCGGACCACGCCGCGACGCCCGGTGCGCCGCGGAGATTCCGTAGGTCTCGATGGTGTTCGGAGCCGTTCGGATTCCGACCGGACGAGCTGTCGTCATTCCGAGTGGACGATTAAAGGGAGGGCGGTATCGACCGCGGATCCGGAACCAAGAAAAGCTGCTTTGCCTTCCGTCCGTTTTCGAGCTACTTTCTGAACCGATTTCCATTCGGCAACAGTTCTGCGATCGGGATCGGCGATACCGTTGGCCGGGGTGCGGTACTTCTTCTCCTTCCCTGCGGGATTTTTGTGCGGCAGTGCACAGACTTTTTGATTCTGCTATTTGCGAACTGCCCACTTTTGTTACGCCTTCGTTCCCCAACGATAACATATATGTAGTGTACGCAGATAGTTAGGTAGATCGGTGCTGCGGCTGCTGCCGGTGCGCGAAACACAGGTGAGCAGCTCACGAGCTCAGGGCGAGGCTCGATTTTGAGCCGGAATCCTCCGGTGCTGTGCGCGTGTTTGTGTGCGAAAGCAACGGTGCAGCTTTGTTTTTCCTCGCTCAGCCCGGTCAAGACGTTCGCTTTAGCGAGCAGCTGGCCGCTCGGTCTCCTGTTTTCTTTGTTTTTCTTCCTACGAGAATTCCTTGGTACGCTTAATCAGGGAACTCACGAACCTCATAGCAAGCCAGTCACACGTTGGCTTTTTGCGGTCGATTGTTCGAATACAAAGTGCACTCGCTTCCTGAAAAGCTTGGCCCTCTTCGGATCAAAATCGAAGTCTGTCATTTTTTTTCTGAAAGAGCAGACAGCTCCTCTCGTCGCCTCGCTGAAATGCAGGAGATCCCGCCGATTATTTGGAGACTTCCTTTTTCCCGGCCCGAACAACGAATCAAGAAGGAACTCTCCGGTGTTAAGGGAGGGAGCTACAGCAGAAAAATGGCGACGCCATCTCTGAGCTGCGAGGCAAAAGTTTCTGAGCTGGGAGAAAAACCCTTCCGGAATAGGAGGGAGCCATGGCTGGGAGGCGTATTCAGCTTTCTCCCGATTTGCCCTCCGGAAAAAAGAGTCAGAGCTGTCGGCTGCCATTCTGGAAGGGAGACGCAGAAGAGCGGAAAAAATCTCGATGCAAATTGGAACATGTCAGATCACGCGAACCTGAAGATGGGAGAGCGCCAATGCGCGGTGCACGCCGTCTCGAATGCATTGGTTTCCACATCGTACTGTGAAAACCAAAAGCAAGTGTCGTATTCTGTTCTCCGGCCTCTCTGACAAGAGATTCCCACGAAGGGGAGCACAGCGATCGAAAGAGTGTCGGAAAAATTCTCAGCGATGGAAAATCGGGGTGTGGACTTACAACAATAGTTTTCTCGAGTCGCACCCTTCGGAATGGCAAAATGGCTGAGAGAGGAAGGTTGTCGATAACTGATTCGCTTTGACACGCTTGTCAAACACCTCTTCCTCCGATGTGAGTCTGTCGATGATTTTAGGAGCGAGGGAACTCTTCCGAATCCCGTGGTGCGCGTCGATTTCCCTCGAGTGTCAAGCAGTCTGTAGAGAGAGGAAAACGAGAACGAGGGCTAACGGAGGAAAAAGCGTAAAGCGCGGATTCTCGCGACGTAATTGCTTCAGAAATCAGTCCGGGATCCGGCGACCGGGAACATCGAGAAAAGAAGAACTTGAATGAGAAGCAAAGTCTGGGCTAAGCACAAAAAAGCGTCGGACGGCGAGAAGTCGGCGGAAAAAAAACGAGTGGTAGAAGTCTGGACACACTTGACGAGTGGGGTGATTTTAATCTGGATCTCGGCGGAGCTATTTCAGCATTCCGACAGTGCTGCTGCCACAAGTAGCCGCCTGCTGCCGGAAACTCTTTGTCGTGGTCAGCTTCGCCGGCGTGATTCGTCTCTTGACGAGTCGGTTGGAAACCAGTCCGGAGGGAATTCAATCACAGATTGGGTATCCGTTGCCACTACTGCGGCGAAGCGGCGGCGACAGACAATTGGAGCACGAACTCGCTTTTGACATCAGCACCTATGCGGATTGTACGCTCCACTGGCTTTCCAAGCAGAGCCAGTGACGGAGAAACTTATGGCTTGGAGGCCCGGAGAAGAGGAGTGCTGTTTTTGTCGCCCAGGCTGACTGAGATATTGCTCAAATTAGTCGCTTCCATGCATTTTTCTTCTCAATTTTTGAACAGGGGCTTTCTAGCGGATTTCACCATTTCATGTGATTCAGTGGCGGTCGCGGTATTTTTTTCCGCGGAATGCCTCCGAGTTATTTTCCACTGATGTCTTGCGGCACCCATGCAACCTCGTCTAATGGTATCTCTACGGGTGCTCGACAGGAACGAAATCTGCCGATTCCTCAACCCGATGTTCTCGCAATTATCGTGGTAGTCTTCCCTGTGGATACCGTCGAGGCTGTCGCACTGCTCTATGACGACATTAGCATCCGTTGTCGCTTTCGTTGATTTTTATTGCATCGGTTCCGCTGCACTTGTTGCCGCTGTCGTTATTCGTTGAGCGGATTCAGCAGGAATCGGCGATCCGTTAGTCGCTCGCAAGGCCGAATCGTACCGGAATCGCATTTTCTATTCGCGATGCAAACGCGTACAACGGAACCCTCTCCGTCTGGAATAGACATGGTCTATGGAAATCAGATGCCGTCATGTTCTCTGTCGTATGCCAGTTTCGTCGTCAAGCGATTATTGTCTCGTGTCGTTCCCATATTCCCCTCGGCAAGCATTCCTGTCTCATTCGCTAGCCGCTCTCCAGCGGTGGTACCGGCCCCATGCGACATTCGAACATATTGGAGATCTTACGCGATGATGAACAATGGAAAGCGAATCTAATTATTGTGGAACGCTCGACTTTGACCGTCGTGGGGACAGCGGCGCGACTCAGGCGGGAGGGTCTTGCATATATTCGACAAAGATAGAGGTTTGCATCGAGCCGTCAGAAAAAGAGTAATTCCAGCTCCATTTCTTCAATTTGACTCGCACTCATTCGGATGCGGTATAATAAAACGGCCGGCTAAGTAGTGACTTCGAGGTCGCGGCATTCTTCTCCTTGGTCGTATATTTATTTTTTTCTGCTCTTCTGTCGAGCTGTGGACCTTTGCGAAGGCGAACCCTTCCCGCGGGGTGGTCTCGAGTGCCCAGAATATGAAAAGTATGTATTAACGGTTGTGCGTCCGTGCGCGAGTGTGTCTGAGTGACCGCTCCGGGCCAACACTTGAACTGCTGTTGTTTCATTTCCGAGACAATGAAATCGAAATAAAATCCTCACGTCGCAGTCGACAAGTTCGACGTCGACGGATTTGTCAATCGAACACGCGGTCGGTCGAAACATCGATCGATCGCTCAATCAATCCAGATCTTGCCTGCTGAACGGATGGAAGGAAAAATATACATATGGTCGGTCGGTCGATCTTCGAAGGATCGCGCGAAGGGAATGTTAGATTCCTGTCGAATCATTCGAGTGTACGAGTTTCTGAGACCTTGCTGAACGATAGTATCGCGAGGCGTAGACATGGTGTACGTAACAACGACTAACAATGGACAACTTCCTGATCGGCGACTTGTTTCGAAATGTTTCTGGCAACGTGTCGACCCAAAGATAACACTGTACTATTATAATTCAACAGGCATTGTATCTCGGGGCGGGCGAGCGAGCGCGCGCGCTTTCCACGAAGGCCTGCGAGCGGCGGCCGCTGATTAAGACGGATTCTCGCCGAACGACTCGGGTCGTCGTCGATTGAATCGGAAACGTCCCGGAAGAGGCTCGAGAATTTCTGCAACGTCTCTGAGCGGAACGACTCGCGAAGCCAATGGGACGAGAATACGACCGAGGTCCGGACAGAATTATGCAGTTAGTCTGCAGCGAGTTGTTCGGGACGAAAAGCTCATCTTCGGAGTGGTTCTTCGATTACGGTTATTGGAGCCTCTGCCGTCAGACATCAATTGGGATACTTAGATCTCACGTACATGATAAACCGATGTCACTTAACAACCAGGCGCCGCGCCGCTCCGGCTAACGGTGCCGACGAGCTGGCAGACGCTCAACAGTGGCGACACACCAGAAACGACTCTCGGTTCTAGCTGGTATTTTCTGCCTCATGGAATATGTTGCTACTACTCATCCTGCTGGAGGGTGAGCAATAAGTCTCGGCGATGTTTTGTCAAGATTCTCCTCGCCGGCGAGCGGGAGAGAACGACACGGGCATTAATCTATGGCCGGCGCCAAAGGTCGCATCGACGCTCATCCGAATGCGCGAGTATCTCCGCCGTGGGATAACACCTCAGACATGTCAGTTGGTGACGTTTTCGCGATATATCAGAAACAGCGATAAAACACACTCTCGCATCAGAAGTGCTTTATTGCTTAATGAATGCCTATTTCCTCACTCGGTTTTTATCTTGTTTCGCCCTTCGGATCTCGGCTGTTGCTGGCGCCTCGGTTCTATTACGATACGGCACCAGCGCAGCGACGCCGGAACAGATGAGCTCCTCGCTGAGCAAGGCTTATCATCTCGGAGATTCGTTCGACGCCCGAATCGGTTCTCGGACTTTCGGTTCTATCGCTCTGGAAGAATTTCGGATCGCTGGACGAATATTGGGAGTAGGGGGGACATCAGGGGTGGAGAAATTCGGAAGCAAACCCGAGCCAAGACCTCTGATTCAACGGATGCATTCCCAGTGAAAGAACTCTCTTATGAAAAAGTGGTATGGATGGGAACATCATCTCCTCCCCTGAGACTATCCCCGCGGCGGGCGGATTCCGGGTCCGTATCGGTAGCTCGGATGCGAGAGCATTTTGGCATGGGATTGGGTTTTTTTTTGCGGCAGAAATTCCCGGAAATAGACCTAGCAGAAGGAGAGAGAATGAGATATTCGGCACGCTAAGCACCACGAAGTCCTTCCGTTGCCATGCAGCGCGGCGAGTGGAGAAGCGGCAAAGTTCTCCGAGGGAAACGGGAGGGGGATAAAGCCGCCGTCGCGTACGACTTCGGTCTATTTATTTTTTTGTGCGAGCATATTTCTTCGGCTCCCGCAGGTGCCAACTTCTCTGCCGGTGTCGCTGCTCGGGTTGATGCAGGAGCCAAGCACGCTTTGTCGGAGAATGGTCCCTTTTGTTCGGTTCCTGTCGAACGATAATCCGATCTTCGGAGGGAAGAAGCCGACGTTGATGAGGAGGAAGAGAGACAATACGAGAATGAGTTTAGTTTTCGACTAGACACAGCCGACTCGACAGCCGATCGAGGGGAGGAGAGACAAACATAAAGAATCGGAAACTGGTGAGTCGCTGTGGGGAGCCGCCGCTCGCGTTTTCGGAGAAAAATGACAGTTTTGCTGAAACCGCAAGAATGCCTACCTTAACCGCTTATATCCGAGCCTCCGAAACGTTCATTTTCGCCGGCCGGTCATTCGGTCGTACTTTTTCTTGATTTGTGGCTCGCGACAAAAAATGAATTACTTGAGCTCTGGCTCAGAACTCCCATACGGCCGCGTTGGGGAAAATCGGTTTCTGTTCTGAAGTTTGCCGAAACAATTCGATTCTCACTTTTCGAGATTGTTGCGGTATTTCCCCCGCCTACGTATCGGGAGCCATTTGAAGCTTCCATTTGTGTTCTGAAGCCACCAGCCCTGGATCGGTACGCTCGACTCGAGGCAGCCACGAGTTCTGCTCCCGATGTCCCTCGCATGCGACCCCTCGTTTTCCATGCTTATTCCGCATGTCCAAAACCGCCCGGTCCCCTCTCCGAGTCTCCACTCAGAACGTCCGAAAGCCGTCAAGTCCGTCTCTCCTAGCCGCGTTTCCCCTATCACGGGACGAGTCCCTTTTGAGTCGTCTTTTGGGGCGCTGTCATTTTCTCGCTTGCGGTTGTGAATACACTGCAATCGAGCGTTTTGTTTGCCAGAGCCCTCTTTTGAGCTTTCGGATATTGTCATTTTGTGGGAGCTCCGTGTCTGTGCATCGTGTGCGTCGTCGGTGGCTCGGCGCGGCGGGCAAAGGAGTCTGATTTGTTTTGATACAAGAGAGAAGCGAAACTATATCGTAACTTTCAATCGTTCACTCAGTCGAGCCGGGCGGCGCGGCGTCCCGCGAGCTATTCAAGCCTGCGGGCGCCTCAGGCGTCAGAATAGTGATTTTCCCCGACCGAGGGTGTAATTTGACTGTTCCGTCTTAGATCTCTCCTGCTCCGTCTTCTGCCTCTCGATATTCCCCGACGATGGATTGTTTGGTTTTTGGACGATTGGTAACTGTTCATAGCGACAGCGTCGCCGCTGTTGGCAGCGACGTTTTTCTTCCGTGACAGATTTGTCGACACCTCAACTACGACGGGCACATCTTCACCCCGTTTCGCAGTTGTTCCGATCCACCCGGACAGAAACGGAAGGGATGGCATTTTTCTACAGCGCGAGGAAAAACGACACAGATCAAGGAAAAATACAGTCAATTTTTAGCGTAGCCCGGAGATATAGCATCGGAGGCGCGAACCCGAAGCGTAAAAAAAATCTGCTCCATTCCGACGCTCGCCCCCTCGCGGATTCGCGGAGTTCGACCGCGGTTCAAAGTTGTCAGATTTGTCAAACTTTGTCCACAAGCGAGCGTTCGAAGCTGTAGGACAAAAAAAAGTTTCCACCGTCTCTTTCCGTGAGGCTCGGGCTTTGTCTTTGCAATGGTCGGCCTTGACGAGATTGCTTGTTACAATCTAGAAAATCAGGGCTTTTCCTCCGAAGCGAGTTCGGAGGCGAATGAAGAAGCCCCGTACTTGTGCAGGGTTACGCGCCCGCACCGTTTCCGGCGATAATCGAAGCGATCGTATACAGCATTTGCGCTCCCACGGATCGAATTTTCCGCCGGTGATCTTTCGAGCCGGGGAGAAGCTTCTGTCTCATCTGCTAGGTATAAGTTCTGGCTTGAGAATCCTGTCCAGGGTTGGGACATCACCTGATGTTCGAGGTCATTTCGAGCCGCGAGGTGCTCTAGAAGATGTCCACGCCCTCTAAACGCTCGACGCAATTATTATTCACAATAACCCAATCACGGTCGACCGGTCCTTAGTTAATAACGGTATATTCATTTTTGAGCTGCTAGTGTCATATTTCAAACTGGATGCTGAAGATGTCGCCTCGCGCTGTCGTGAACGCCGCGGTCGTCGAGTAATTGTCAAAATGCTTTCTCTTCACAATGTTCGGGAAACAAGGACAGACGAAATATGGGCCAGCCAGAATTACGCAAGCTTTGGATGGCTGACCAACCTTAATATACGAGGTGCCGGTGCGGCTGACGACGAGCAAGTCATGGTTCCATGAAGCGCGCAGATCTCATTGCGCACAGGGTTACTATTACAATAGGATCAGCTCCTCCGCAAAGCATCGGGCGAACGAACGAGCGAGCGAGCCAGCCCACGAACGAATCAGCCAAGCCGACAGCGAACCCGAAGGGAAAAGAATCCCATTTAACATTTCTATTCATTCATTCATCCATTCGGTCGTCGTCCATCTATTCATCCGAACACGGCTTTGTTGAAGCCGCGATCCACCTTGCTCCAACGTGATAGTTTTTAATTACGTTATCCTCGCGTCGTCGGCGTCATCGCTCTTACCACCTAGCTTTCACTGCGGCGCCGTTCCGAACGGTGACAAATCCTTTCCCCGCGGCTTCGTCACTCGGGCATCCCGAGCGAAGTGGGACACGTTGAAACTCGAATCAGCATTTCTATCTTTTTGTTTCCATGTATACCTGCATATTCTACGGATCCACTCGTGATGAAAATTCTGAGGACTCTTCCTCATCAAAAATAAAAGACCCCGCTCCGACATCAAGAACATTCTTTCCTCGTAAAACGCGTCGGCGTCGGTACCACAGAGTTTTGAAACAGCATCCAGGGGGGCCAACACTGCCTCGAGAGTGGCAAGAAGATATGCCCAATCAGGCTCAGATGAGTCCTGGATCTTGCGAATCCCTCCTCTGCGATTCTGAGATGTTCATGGGTCTAAACTGGGAGAGAGAGACCGCCCAAGAATGAGGAGCGACGGCTGCCCGTATTCCTGAGAGTATGAGCGACGACGCCACGGGATCAGGCCTGAGGTCAGCTTCGCGTCGCCTAGTGGTCACCGTTCCCCCATCTCAAAAATCCAGTTACAAGGGAGCTTATAATGTTCGGCATCTTGCAGCGTTGGGTCATTCGTTGCGCTATCTATAGCTCGGGGAAATCTCGCACTGAGAGAAAGCAAGAGAAACTACCCCCGTATTCGGAGAAGAAGGCGGGTTGAGGGCGGATTAAAAAGAGAATAAGTCGAATGGCTCGTCCGGCCAAACTCTTCCCGGAAATAATTTATTGGACTTTTGCTCCGGAACTGCAATTGAACCACGTCAGGGCTACGCTTAATTACACATGGTCCGAAAAGACTCCGGAAAAAGACACTGCAATCATAACAAGCATGGTTTTAACGAGAGAAACAGCAAGTAGAACAAGAGGAACAACAACATCTATGGGGAGCCGGTGCCGCAATAGCAGTTTCTGCCAACAAAAGCCCCTGCCTCACCCTGACTAGCAGAGCGTATACTTAACGCATGTATTTAAATCGGTTGGATACAAAGTAAGGTCGCGGCCAATGAGCCTACCGCCTGCTTGAACTAACCCCGTTGGAGACCTTCAGCACGAAAGCACAGCGAAAAGATAGACGAGCCGCTTCGTACGGGAAAGACAAACAAACGCTTGTAAACATAAGGCTTCAGCAGACTAAGTTTCGGGAAGCCTAGAAAATTGTCACCGGTGAAGCCTGGAAACTCGGACCAATTGAAGCCCGAGCATTCGATTATTATTGAAGTGCTTCTGATGGCTTCACAGTTCAGAAGACAAGATCTCCTGCTCGAGTCATCCGAAGCATTCCGCTCGCTTGGTGAACTTTCACGCCCGACATCGATAATCGACTTCACTCACTGTACATGGTACGTGGTTCATGCGCCACCGGGAAGTGAAATCGATGAGCGCCTCAATCATCCGAATGAGCAAGACTATCCTCAAGCACCGGATAACTTCGGGAAAACTCTATCCGGAAGCTAGGGCTGCATGGGCGTATCATGGTCGAGTAGCTTTCCTGAACTAGTTCCTGGACTCGTTGCAAGATACCCAGGAAGAGGGAAGTCCGACTCGTAAACTTAGACCGAGGCTCCTGGCGGTGGAACTTCTTGCGTGCCGAGCTAAACCTTTGGATTTCTTCCCTGTATTTCGAATTTCTCTGTTCTCAGAACGGGAAATCTCCGAGATCCTGCTCCGCGTCGGCTGCTGACGGTGGAAGGTACGCGTATCGTTTTCGCAAACTGGGATTGCGAGCCGAGGGCAAATAATTGCGTCGGGAATGCATATCGCATCTCAGACTGTACCGCTCGTCAGAGTTCATTGTCCTCTCTCGCATTTTCACGGTGCATGAGCTTTCGCAGATCTGACTGCCTGAGTTCAAGCTCTAGCTCAAAACCCTCTAACTCGTACCGGATTGTTCGAAGCTCGAGAGCCTGGGAAAAGGGGAGCTTTTATATTTCCCGAGGAACTTCTCCCATGCGTCGGTACCGTCTCTCCCACCACCTTCATTGGAACTCTTGTAGAAGAAACGTGCTCCAGACTCCGAAGGGAGCAGGAGGGCAACAAGAATTCGGTAGCTTATGCACTCTGTAGGTGAATGCCGTGCTCAAAAACATTTCGGATCGAACGCACGTATTCGAGGTCTGAGGATAAACAAGAGTGGACGCTGCTGCCGAGAGTTGTACTAAAAGCTTGATTTTTGTGAAAGCCTCGAGACTAATTCTTGGATCGATTCCAACGGGACGGTGCGATGGATTTTGTGGCGGCTCCAGAAGCATTTGTTTACCTTTGGCAGCCTGTTTCCAACTGTGCTATCGGTGCCTCTGCTCTTGTTCGCCCGTCGGAATTGTTGAGCTGTTCCATTAACAACAGTGACGGCGGCCGGAGCAGCAGCAAGCAGGGAGCAGCAGAGAGTGTGGCAAAACAAGAGGACGGGAAGAATGAAGTCGATGTAGCAGATAGTTCTGCGTCGATTTCCCGATTCTCGACATCAACGATGACAACAGGCGACAAGGGACGGAACGATATCGTCCACAAACGCTCTCAGAATAACAGTAACAGCTGATCGTGACAGCAAACGAACTAACGGACAGAATTCCAAGAGACCATCAACGAGATATCTCCGCAGGGGAACGAAACAGAAGGAAGAGGAACCAATATCTAAGGGACAAGCGACCTGAAGCAGCAAATTATTACTGTACTGGAACTTCCACTGAGACTGCTCGGGTTCGATCTCGATAAGCGTGAACACACTCCTTTTTCTTGTCCTCGCATGGATCCTCGTGGGGCTCTCCACAGCGACGCCTGACGCCTCACGGGGGTGTCACAGGCTGGCATGAGGAGTCAGAAGTATTTTCCCCTGGGTTGCCGCTGCCATTCGTCCTGAATTGAATCGGAAACAATACGGAGCTGATGTTGATGGTGATAATGAACATGATGACGATGATGGCTGTCCATCACCACTCCCCCTCTGGTTGCCGGACGCTCGACTTTTTCTTCTCTTGTTGCCATATTTCATTTTCACCCGAGCTGGACTGACAACGCAACATCAGTCAGATCCAAATCTGTTGCAGTCGCTGGCTGGCTTGCAGCTTGCCGACGAAGCTTTTCACTTCGGATACGTTCGTCGCTGCAGCTGAAGCAGCCTCTTCACGAGAGGCCCTCATTGAATGATGACTGTGATTCGTTCTTTTGCTATCTTTCTCTTGTTGTCAAACGTACAAACACAGATTGAAAAGGAGAGATAGACGGCAGTCCCACAAATAACAAGGCGAACAAATAAACAGAATTGGAGCAACGAAACTTTGAAAACTGACAAGCTCATCATCAGCGTCACCGCACCGACCAGAGGATCGAATGAGAGATCAAAAACATAGTGTCGGCCGAAGGGGGAAAAATCTAAAATCGTAATTTCGGTTTCTTCCTCACCCGGGAGGATTTTTTTTTATCAGAAGCGTCACCCGAGCTCTCCGTCCTCGGGACTCGTGACGGTTCGGTGACTGATTCGAAATAAACGTGAGACATCTCAGTGTCAGTTTGAATGCCTGGAAGAACTTCGGATGAAACCGCTCGTCTTCCATCTCCTGCCCCCTCGGAAGGTCTTTCGCAAACTCAGACTCATGAGCGGTCTGGAATGGTACACTAACAACCTGTTGAGTTGATTTGTTGGCGCGATCGCGGCAATGCTACTGCCGTCGTTGTCGCCGTCTTCACTGTTCGAAATTGGCACTGAAGAACAATGATGAGCTGTTGGGAATAGCGGCTATTGTTATTTGTCGATGTCAAGCGGAAGACCATTCAAGTCGAAGTAACGACGACGGTGACTTGAATCGCTCCTGGCAGTCGTATTGAACCAAGAACTTGGCACTGTCCGCTTCGCGAACAATATTCCTGCATTGCATAAGTTAATATCCCGTTCGCAACGATTTTCTGGGGATACGATGAACCGATTCTATGAGAGCGAGTAAACCCGTGCAGAATACTCGTTCACTCACTAATCGAGTTGCAGCGGTCATCGAAATTCCTGCGAGCTCTGCGAACGCCGGAGAACGACTCAGTGATAAGACGAGACGGAAAAAGTTATTTTCCATCTCCGGCCGGCAGCGCTCACAGTAGGCCAAGCGGTCTTGGAGTTCTCTGAGGACTTTCGGTTGCGGGAGTCTTCAGAGAAATAAGAGTCGGGGAGATGACACGGGAACGGAAGTGAGAGTGATAGGAAGAATGAAAAACCAAACGACGAGTCGACTTCCAAGCGGCGCGCTCGAGGTTTCTGACGTTTCCCATTTTTTTAACTTGTGAAGGGAAGAGAAAGCGGCCCACCAAGAGAGGAATGAGTGATGACGTTTCTCCATTCCCATGGTTGCTTCCAACGCTTGGCCCGCGGTCGTCGTCGTTTTCCCTTTTACAGGAGCACCAGCTAATGTTCTCCTGATCCTCGTTGCTCCCGCTGCCGTTCGTTCTCCTGATCCCCATTCTCCTGAGCTCGCTCGCTCGGGAGGGAGGGGCTCCGGAAGGGCGGCTGACCGACCATTCTGCAAGCCACCGTTTCAATGGGACTTGAGACCATTCTTAGTGTTGTAAGAGTTCTCAGATGCCGCCACGGGCTCTGCTTGGCTGTTGTTGTTGACGTCGATAGATTCTGGGATCAAGGCGGTCGATCGATTTCCATTGCCAGTTAGTGAGCCTAACAGCTAGGCAGCTCACCGTCCGCTGACTCTCCATGCAAGACAACGAGGACCAATGATGCTCGATTCCACTTCAAGGGTCCTCCTTCTCTGTAGCTGCCGAATTCCGTGTTCACGGCCAGAACCTCTCCACGAGCTCTCGTATTCCTTTTCCTACACGGAGACTTTGCTCCGTGCGGGAACTACTTCCTTGAACTCCTCGGATGCCGCATCGCAAAGGAAGGCCCTCCGCATTGCGAGCCGAA
The DNA here is from genome assembly GCF_000255335.2 of Galendromus occidentalis. Lineage (NCBI taxonomy): Eukaryota > Metazoa > Arthropoda > Arachnida > Mesostigmata > Phytoseiidae > Galendromus > Galendromus occidentalis. The sequence goes on along the minus strand of NW_003805489.1, from coordinate 872,307 downwards.
CGATATGCGATCGTCGTCCGCTCCTCGCCTTTGTGCTTTTGAGCGCCAAATCAGATCGATATGTGTACTTTATTCTCATTTTGAGAGCCCTACTGAAGGGTGCTTTCAAAAATCGTTCGCCCCCACACGTGGGGCATATGCAATTAGAGAACCGTTACCGCTGCCAAAAAAGCATTCGTACGATTTGCTCTACTCGCAATCGTCCGCGAGCGCTCGAGCATCGCATTACCATATATAGACGCGACCTCTGTTTCTTCCAAAGCGCGGTCGCGAACCGAGTCGCTCCAACAAAGACTTCTGCATGCATTGAAGTTGCGGAGCTTCAGAAAAAAAAGTGATAGGTATCATTCAGATTGAAAATAAGCGGTAATACCACTCAGTCAAGCAGCGGACTGTTCCATTAGGCAGCCTTAGATGCGTCTGGGCAGGGGATTAGTCTTCGACGGGATTCGAAAGGAACTCTCCGTTTTTGAATGACAGAATAGAAAATCGGATGACCTTCGTTTCATTATAGTCCAAAGTCCGCCAGTCTGCAGGTCGCGGATAATTTCTTTTCTGGGCAGGAAACGTCCGCCATCCCGTCTCCTGTGTCTTCATAGCTCGTGGCTTGTGGTCTAATTAGCATGCAGGGCAAATCTATATTCATGTGAATACTCATCTATTGAAGACGTTGAAGGAAGCTGACATGAACCTTGTGCCAAGACCGTGTGTTCTCTGCTCACGGTAGACTTCATGACTATTTATGATAGCGTTCCATGCATAAGACCACGGCCAGTAAAAACTGACGTAAGGACCCTACTGTTGAGCGTCACCATGAATATTTGGAGAAAAAGGAGACTTCCGCTTTGTGGACCGCTCCTGAAGCAGATACAAGCGTGCGAAATAAATACAAACTCTCCACAAAAACATCACAAGGAGCCGGAGCGCACATCTATAGGACAACGGAACCCACGAGCCACTCCCCGGAGCGAGAGGAGTGCGCAATGAATACAACGACACGCAGTAAAACCGTACACTAGACGTTGTGCAAGTTAATTACGCTGGACGACGTAGCATCCCTTCCCCGGGGAGCTTACCGTTACGTAAACGCGATTTCTGGAGTCTCGGGCTCTTGTCCACATTTCGCTCATTGATGCTGGTCGTCATACAAAGTTCAGCCTTCCCGAGCATCGAGACCCGGTTTCGGATCCGAGGAGCGGCTACTCAGCGATGGGGGAAGGAGGAACGAATTATTGACCGACGCGAGCTTCGGATTTCCCAGAAGGGCGGAGAGTTTCTCGTCGGCCTTTCCGAGGTGGCAGAAAATGTTACAGCTTGTCGAGGACGTTCTCTGAGACCCGATTCCGTTCGTCCGACCGTTCCTTCACCCACTCGCTCGCGTACATGGACCGGAGTCATCGATCTTCTTTCTAGGAAACATCACTGGATAACTTCGATGAAACTCCCGGAGTCTATGCAGATTAGAAGCAGTGCCACTACGCGTACCCAAGCCGACGGGGTCGAGCATGTGATCCATCGTTTCGAGTCTTCCACGGCTTCGTGCTCTCGTTGTTTCAACTGGGATCCGAATGACTTCCATAAACGGGATGGATCGCGGCTAGAATCGCGGCACCCGGCTCAGCTGGTCGCTGACGAGCTGGACGTTTCGGCGAGCCATGGTGGCAGGAAATGACATCTTCATTTATCAAGTCTGTCCATACGTAATAAGTACTGCATAAGAGCTCCTTCGAGATGACGGAGCGAGCTCGTCGACATATCCGGACGTCGAGAGAAACGGTCGCTTGCGGGACGTCGTGCCGTTATTTGTTCAGACGTTCTGAAAGTTGTCCGCTGCTTGATACCACGTTCGTAAATTTTGCTCCTCCGAAGCATGAAACTCCTTTCAGGCCCCGCTGGGCTCGAGTCCCACCCAACAGCCTCGGCATTTCATTGCTAGAGAAGCTACGCGGAGCGAATGGCTTCCTGGAGAAGTTCGTGGGCTGTCGTGATAAAGTATTCACGGAGTTGCGCTCTCCAATACTCGGCTCGGGAGCTCGCTTCGATCCCTATCCTGTGTATCGGACCCCCGACTTTTTGGAAGCCATTCCATCAAACCAATGGAGAGAATCACTCAACGAATTGCACGACAGACTTCCCCAAACGAATATTTAATGGCTCCTGGATGATAAAGAGACGGCGGCGAGGATTCATCTGGAACGACTTCACGTTATTGAAATTCTACCCAGTTTCCTTGCGCGTCCAATGGCCTCAACGTCCCCGACGAAGCGACGAAAAATTGGCGGATTTTCCCCCGAGTGGGAGCGGCTCCGGAGTCCGAAAACCTTTCCAGTTTACCTGTTTGAGAATTATTCCGACATTCCAAGCACAAGCCATCCTGACCGGAATACGTTCTCACGTCGGGGACCGACCATATTTTCTCTCGGAGAAGGACCATTGATGGTTCCGGGTATGCAGCGGGCGTTGGCCGGAGCAAAGCCCGAATTCCGACCGATGCAGGCGGAAATTCCCAGGGGGATACTCGTTCGAAACCGTTTTGGGAAAAACACCGAGTCTTTCGAAATGATTGCAGAAGTTCTGAAGTGAAACAGGTCAATGGAACTTCCGTCGCCGATCCCGGTCCTCGGGTGCGACTATACCCCTTCTCGCCTCGAAATTGACGTTTTTGCTGCACGGACTCGACGATGATGAGAATGGCTAAACCATCGACACACTGTAAGAGTACAGCTTACGCAGCTGATCCCCAAGGCGCCGTTCCGCGTCGGATCCCAGCAAACGAGTCCCCGAGCTCGGAAATCAGTTGTGGTAGATCAAGATAATCATCGATCTGACGAGTAGCACACCGACTGAATAGAGTGGAGCCGTACATGCGATGAGTGTGCGCCTTCGGGGAACCGGGACTCGATCCAGCTTGAATTCTGTAGCAAGCTGTCACACAGACTTGGCCTGGCTAAAAAAGCGGAACCACAACAAGCCGAACATCCGAAAGCAGCCTCTCTGTTCTGAGTGAGTGAGGTACGGGCAAGGCCGCTCTAGGGTGAATTATTGATGAGTAGAACCTGAGCCGTCTCCGTCATTTCAACTCCGGGTGGATCTAGTCGATTTCCATTCTGAGTTCGTTCGTGTCTAACCAAACCGAAACAAGCTCCCCCGATCGAACAGCTCGGGGAGCGGAAAGCAACGAGCCCAAACACGGCTTCCCCGCTCTCGTCTGAATATTTCGTCATTACCGAGGATATGCGATCGTTTCCAAAATCCAAGGAGAGTGTCGACTCGGGAGGAGCCGCAATCGACGCCGTCGGAGTTCGGGGATGGGATCCCCGCCGAACGAATTGAAGGACTCGAACGTGTCCGTCGCGAACATCGACTTTGGTTAACGATTCCGACATAGGGTGCGCGAGATAGGATGGTAACGATGCCGGGCTGGGAGCACGGGAAAAAATCATTATTCGGGAGATATCATTCCTTTCCTCATGAAGGAGCGAGAGAGAGAGAGACGGCAGGAACGCGCCGGACGAAGTCACTCACGAAGAGATCCAGAGTCTGCTTTATATCCATTGCTCTCACGGAAGCCTTCCGCAGGGAAATTTCTCGAATCAGCGCTCCGGGTTCGCGGCCTATAGCGCGTGCGGATCACCTCTTTTCCCCGAAGCACCGACCGCTAGTTCAGTCCCGCAGGAGCCCGCAAGCAACTCTTGACGATATTAAAAATCGTTCAGTCTCGCCGAGAATGCCTCGCGGTAATGAAAGCCAAACTCGACCGCGTTTCCATCGCGTCTCGGGCCACGTAGCCCGAGATGCGATGTCAAGAACTGAGCGCGCTTCCAACGGGAAACCTATTTTCGAATCGCGATTCATCAACACCCACTCACGCCGGCACGTTCGGAGTGCAGTGTTCGGCTTGTTGTGCGCGAGGGTGAAACGAGTAGATTTTGTTGTCAAGCATCCTAATTGCTGTCCACGCGCGGCAGTAGCATTCAGAAGTTCCTCACTCACAAGGCTACGTGCGGCATTTACTCCTAATTATTCGGTAAAACTTGTTAGAAAAATTCACGAGCCAGCCACAACTAACTAAGTTGCGAATGAGTTGCTCTCAAATTGAATAATTGGACCTGAGCCTCGGAGGAGTCTCTGTCGAATATCGGATTATCTCGTCGGGACGACGCCGACGCTTCCTTTGGAACCCTGACCTGCGAGTTTGTTTTCAAAAAAGAGACCTAGCAGGCACGAACGCACGCTGTAGAGGGGCGAGCTCGCGCATCACGACGAACCGGTTCAATGTTTCATCGGACGATGTTCTGGCGCTGTTGCTTCTGTGAGGGCGACGACAACGGGGAAAAAAGAGAGGCGAAGTTCTTTGTCGAGTTTGGCCAACATGTTGAATAATTCAGATCTGTCGACAACAGCGGGCGGCAGAACCCAGGATAAACACACACCTATACCTCCAGGCAGAGCTTCCGACGGGGAATCAATACCCGCGAACTTCAGGCTTTCGCCACTTTTTTTTCGCCACCAAAATCGTCGATGTTGTTCATCGATCATTCATCGATGATATCGGAGCTCTCCGTCGATACGTAGATACGTGAAAACTGAGTTCAGAAAAAGTCGGGCGAAAACATTCAGGTCGAACGAGGGCGAGGAAGGGAGCTTGTGACCGATCGTGACACCGGCCGCAGAAGGAAAACGCGAATCGTTCCAAGGTGTCAACGAAATAATGTCGAACACCGTTTCGTTGAGACGCGACAATCGTCGTCGTCGAGCGACGGCGACAACAAGCGACAACGAAGACATCGAAGGAAAGCTCTTGACACCTCGCCGCCGACCGGCTCCTCTTGATTTACACGGGGAGAACGTGGGGCTTTACCTGGCGAAAAGCTTGAAATATGGTTTCTGAGTTCCATGATCGTTTTCTGATGAAGGCGGTCGAAGTGCTACCGATCGCCTGCCCAATTTGCAACGTAACACTTCTAATTGAGATAATCATGATGGCACATCGAATGACGTTGTCTCTGACTCCTCGACGATAGCTCTCCGTGGTTGCCGACCGAATGATCTTCCCCACCCTTTAGTAGTTCTTTCGTGATAAATGAACTTATACGCCCGTATTATAATTTCGTTTCTCTTCTCCGTTGCAGACTTTGTACGAGCGGTGCAGCAATTCGAAACAGAACCGGTCGACGTCGAGGTAAATCCACTCCAGGCAGTCAAACTCGGCTGCCGCATTCGGAACCGTAAAGGTGAATGCGTGTGGTTGAAGAATCGTCGAGTTGTCGGTAAGTTGCTCCTTAGCATTCTGACGAGCTATGGAACTGTTGTCATGGAGAATGCAGAGCCAGATTCGGCTCTCACTGCTCGGAGCTCCGAGCTATTTCCGGCTGGATCTGCGGAAGCCAAGGCGGTAGCTGTGGACTGGTGATAAGACTGCCCTGGAGGAATACCTCAACGTTTTCCTTCTCCTGCAGGTAAAATACCGGGCAAGTACCACTTTTCTCGCGAACCAGGAGATGGAGACTGCTCCATCACGATATCGAACACGAAACTGGAAGAAGATGACGGCGATTGGCAATGCCAAGTGACCATGGCCTCGCTGGAAGATTTGGGCCTGGAGTCTCGAGAGGCATCGCTCAGAGTCCGAGGTAAGTCGGGAAAAACTTTTCGGTCTCCGACCCCAGATCGATCGACGCAATACGACGCCTTCCTCATGCGGACGCTTCGCCCAATTATTTGAGAATTTCGTTCGGTGCCCTCAACTTCAGAATTTTCATCCCCTGGTTCTCAGAGTATCGTATTACATCCGAGACGTCCTTTTTTTTCCGCGATGGTAGAAGAGGCTATTCCGCGGCGTAGAGGCATTCTGCAACGGACTCTCGGATAGATTCTAGGATGACGACACTCGGAGTTGGTGCCGAAGGTTCGAACAAGAGGATGGGAGCAAGCGACGCCGACGCAGGTCGTCTCCGGCTTCTGTAACTCTCGTACAATATGAATTTAGAACGCTCCATTGAACTGCAATCTCCTCTACGTCTCGGAGAGACGTCTCCTTCTCCTCCCTCCCTTGACTGCTCCCCCTCAAGGATTCGGGATTTGTTCCAACGATCCATTTCTGTCCTTCGGACCGGGGAACAACAAATAGGATGATGAAGCTTCAAAATGCTCGTTCGGAGAAGAGCTCCTGCCGAAACTCCGAGCCGTCCTGATGACGGACAGGATCCCTCTAATTAGTTCGCGTCCTCCTCTGCTGGGAAGAGGTTGAGGGCAGAGCTGAATAGCTCTGTCGAAATCGGGGAACCGGAAGACTCTTCATAAACCTAGCGTCGCGTCGGTCGGTGGAATCGTAGGGGATTGCCTGAGCCCGTATACATACTTCCCGACGGGATCCTTGTCCCGGTTGTCCCCGTTCGCCGCATTTGGAGCTTCAGTCCCAGCATGCCGAACTCGGAACCCCTCTCGCCATCGCCACGTGTCCACGTATACAGATTCTGGAATAATCGGGCGAGCTTGGAAGATGGAAAGGAAAAATTTCTAAATCCGAAATTCTTCTATAGAGGCTCCGCTGCCACCTCGCATCGAAGACGACAATCAGCACGGTGACAGGATCTCGGCCAGAGCGGGAGAGTCACGGAAGATAAACTGTATCTCTCGCATGGGAAACCCTCCCGCCTACATCAGGTCAGTTTAATGTTTATGGGCTCTTTGGCGCGACAGGGCGCGCGCACGCTTGTCAACGACTCTTAAATTGAAACAATCAATTACATACATACGCTGTTGCATCCTATGGCCCTCTATCCGACGAATGATGTGAGCTCGTTCATATCAGGAACGTGTTTCACGTGCCCGTGTCGGTTGTCATACCGCACTCGTTCCGATGATTGCCGCTGTTGCGGACCCTTCTGACGATGATGCGTTGTGGATGTCACCCGGGTGCCGCTATTGAAAGTTACATCGCTGATTTAGCAACAAGGGCAAGAGTTCGCATAATCTGCCGCTTACATCACGAGACGACCTTGGGAACGAGTAGCAGTATTCATAGATTGGGAAGCCGAGTCCCGACCGGGAGAAGTTTTCCCTCATTCTGAGAGCCAACTCGGTTATTGCTCGTGCCCCGTCCACGGCTCATTTCTCGAGCCGAACCCTGAAGTTTTCCGCTGGAAGGCTGAATCCGTGCATTCTGAGAGTTCGGGGGGTTCCGAGATGCCTTTCGACTCGAGTCAGCCGCATTTCTTCAGCGAAGTAGATCTGATTAATGGTCCGGAACAAGTTTTCCTCATGCAGAAAACTATTGTGGATTGTTTCCTTCAGTGGAAACAAGCTTCGTTGCCTTCGGTCGGCGCGCGGAAACACTTATTTGTTAGACACTACATGACCAGCCGTTGTCATGCGACTGCAGTCTCTGGTAGCACGACTACTTCGAACGTAGAGCGTTTACGAGCTCGGTGGCAAGCGACAACCGATGGTATTTGGCTGCGGGAGCAAGTTCTCTCAAGTGTGATGTAGCCCCGTCCGAAGGCCCTTGCAAAAATTCGTCGACAGACAATCGTCGCCAAACGGTTACCGAGTAACCGCGGGCTGAACGTTCGCGTATGGAGAGCGAAACCTGATGCGGCAAGAGAATCTGCGGACGCCGCATTGCGGTTCGAGCAGCTTCCAATTAATAAGTGCCTTTCTAGTGGTGCGGTTTCCTCCCTCGATAATATGAGCGACCACCGTCGCGTCGTCGTCGGCATGATCCTCGGCACGGCTATCACTAACTCGCTTATGACATTCCATTGCAGGTGGTTCCTGGGTAACGAGGAGATCACCCACAGCTCCACGCAGACGAATGCCACGGACGTGTCCAAGCCGAAAACGTTCGTGGCCAGTTCGCTCCTGCACTACACATTCGAGAAGGTGAGCAGCAATTGAGATTGATTCCCTGACCCGGACGGACTCGGGAAGCGGACGAAAGCTTGCTCAGAGGTAGAGACCACCGGTCCCGAAAGAGATCGAAACTCGAATCCGGTTTCTCTCGATTTCAGGCCGACCACGGAAGAACGTTATCCTGCCGAGCGTATCACGGAGCATACGGAGCTGCTTCTCCCACGAGTCAAATCCCCATAGAGAGCGGTTATTACAACGATGTTCGTCACCATCCTACGGCTGTATCTTCATACAAGGAAGTGACTGTTACCTTAGATGTCATGTGTAAGTATAAGTTCCCCGGATGTCGTTCTCCTTGAATTATTTTTCTCGACAAGCATTCGCTGTCGTCGTCCCTCGACTTCCATAACGCCTCTTAGGCGTTCATCGCTCTTCGCTGATGGATTTCCTCGCCTCTGCCGATGTTGTGAGGCTCGCTCACTCACGTGCCCCAGTTTTCACTGGTTGCCCATTTGACGCTGATTCTGGGCCACATATTGGTTTTTCGTTTCAATCCCGCGTCCCCGTGTTGTGCGACGTTGTTTCATTTTCCCTGTTCCCGATTTCCATTCTATCCATCCGTCGCGAACTTCAGTCGTGACGATTCCGTCTCCAATAGCTGGGGCTCAGACCGCCGAGACCCTCAGCCCGGAAGCAGCGTCATACCGCGGAAATCCTCGCGGGCGAAACCCGACATTGTTTATTCCCTGTCGGTAAGTCTTTCTGTTCAATGGCGGAGCGGGAGTCGGTCCACAAGCGAGCGAGCCGAGAGCTAAAATCAGAGTTCTCCTGGGGGACTAACCAATGACGGGTCTACTGGAATCAAGTGCTTGCGACCATTAGCAACGACGTGTTCGTTGTCCATGTATGAGCTAGACACCAGAGCTGCTTGAAACATGAGACTCTTCACGAAACGCCCGGACTCGCGTAACTACCGTCTCGGCTTCGCTTGAGTGCTCGCTTCCATCTCCGCGAGGAGCAGCGCTTCAGCAGACTCTCCGGTTCGTGATTGGGGATTCATCGGTCGATCTGAAGATTCCGAGAGATGTGGTCGTGGAGAGCCGAACGGCGTTTTCCGCAAGGAATTCTGTCCCATCCACATCTGGCCATTCGGTCAGAGAGAAAATCCAAGATTCGCATGCGGTGTTCTCATTTTTGCGCAGTATCGAGGAATCGGCTTCCAGAGCGACAGCCGCGAACTCCTGTCGCCCCCGCAGTTCTGCTGCGATTGATATGGACGCGGGGTGGCGGTGCAGCTGTCTTGTCCTCGAACCTATGTTGCCAGGTGGAAATCAGATTCGATACAATGCGAACCGATTTGGACATGTCACTGGAGGTTCTGCTACTTGGCACCGTGGTACAGGCGCATTCCTTGTCTGGATTCTTGTGAAATTCGATCTGTCGCCATACAAGTCCCGAGGCTATGGCTCGAGCTCCAGGACACTGCGATACGTCAGATGCCGCAGCTTCCCTTGTGCTCCGATCACACCTTCGGACCACCTCTGAGGTTTCACCCTCCGATTGTGTCGATGCTCAACGGGTGCAGGGAATGAGGAGGGAAATGAGCGGTTTCCCCCGGGAATCGGGTTGCGGATTCTGATGATTCACCAGCATGAACTGATTCCGTTTCAGATAAACCAACTGTTCGCTTGGAAGGTAACCCTCACCAGGACATTGAAGAGGGTGGAAATCTCACGGTACGCTGTGTAGCTGACGCGAATCCGCCCGCCAACATTGTTTGGAGAAAGTCCGGACATGTGAGTATTCATCCCCGAACAGAGCTTCGCGTTGTGGCTTGCTGGCTCTCACAAATTAATGTGAATAGTCAAACGAACGTGCACATACACAACAATTAGGTAGGAGCCCCTATTCGCAAGCAAACGACCCTGATGAAGGAAACAGTCACTATCATCATTCGCAGCACCAGCTGGCGACTACGACCTAGGCCTAGTGTAGCATCGAGTCGAACGCGATCGTTCCACGAAAATATGGCCATTTCGCGCGGAAGATTTGCAGTAACAGCGCACAATACTCTTCATAGCATAACGATTAATTTTCGTGGAGCAGAAAGATACACATGGAATCCTCCTCGATAGAATGTTGAGTCGTCCATCGAAATCTGAGGCTTTCGAATCCGAACGAAGGAATAGGCTTGATACCAACCTCACATCTCGATCACTGAAATATTTTCTTCTTCTCTCTCTCCCGATAGGCGAGCATTTTCGGCATCAAAGAAGAGATCACTTTCACCGGAATTAAAAGGTCGAATTCTGGAGTTTATTCGTGTTCGGCGAGGAACGACGTTGGAGACTCGCCGGAAACACAGATAGTCGTTGATGTGAAATGTAAGTTCTGCGTGACGCAGCCAGGTTTTTCCTTTTGATTTCCGAGAACGAACCGCCCGGCAAAACTAGATATTCCTCTTCCCGGGAGCGAATCCCCCGACTTTGCATCCCATTCCCCTCTCTGCCCAAGACATGGGATCGCTCGATGACGGCGGCGAATCGCACGAGACATTGATTACATTAGCCCCCGCCGACTTTCCTCGTCTATCCCACTCCCTCCGCTCAACATTAAGGGAAGAACCATGTTTGAGAATCTGGAGCACCAAATGACGAGATCTCATCGTTGGACGAGTCCTCAACGTAGAGTCCTCGAACTTATTTCCGTAATCGACGCGGAGGAGAGCATCCGACATCAAGTGAAATTTTCCCCGCTTTTCCTCTTCTTATCGGCATCCCGCTCGAACGGAGCGCGAACGAAAGCATCTGTACACACTTATCCGGCTTGCGGGTATCTCCACTTAAAAACGGCTCGCAACGCCCCCAACGCGAGGTGCTAGAGCGGGCGCAGGAACGGGCTAGTTGCGCAGAGGCATGAAGTCGAAGCTTGCGAGTTGTCTCGCAGAGACGCCTCTCCTGGAGATAATGACACGGACGCTCCGCAACGACTGCGACCACGTCGCCGCAGAGACTCGACGACGACGAGTGCGACGTTTTTTCGTACGAACGACACCATTAGGACAATTAAGTCAATTGATTTAAGACTTAGGTGCCAAGTGCCCATTCTGCGCCTTCGGGCTCGAATAAACACTGTCAGTCGCCCGCTGTCGTCGCCGTCGGTGTCGTTCGCTCGACGGGTGCTTGCGGTCCTGCGTCGGCCGCTTTGTCCGAGAGACAAACGATTCCATCTGTTCCGTAATCCTGCGTAAGCCACGAGAAAACGTGGTTTTCTGCTGAAGATGAACAGCGAGCGGCACGAAAGCACCAGCTAGCAAGCTCGCCGCCAGCACCGACTCGATCTGGAATAGAGAGCGCGCGCGCCAGCGAATAAAGAGTCGATTCGTTGGGCTTCCTCGAGTAGAGTCGAATTGAATCAGAAAGTTCAACATGGAGCCCTGATCGTGGTCTTTTGTCCCAATTGCTTTCCGCGGAAATTGGGGATGCGACGACGAGGATCGCGACCGACGGACTATCTCACCGACAACGTTCGCGCACCCTACGTCGAATGTCATCGCGACTCCTTGGGATCTGATCTCGGTCGCTCCATCTTGAATAGAACCGCCGGGGAGCAGAGCTTCAGTGTCCTCAGGAACTCAGACCCGGAACGTCGAATTTCTTCTGCTGCTGCTGCTCGCTGGCTGAAGACGTTCGATTTGTCTTGTAGGTCGAGAGGCTTACCTCGTTTCATTTGTTTTTCACAGATAAGCCGAAGATAGTGAGGATCGAACCGCCGCCTCCGCTTACCTTCGATATGAGGGAACAGATTAGACTTACCTGCGTCACCGAAGGAAATCCGACACCGAAAATCAGCTGGCTGCAGCAGAACGGCAACGGCGACCAGAAAGTTTGGAACATGCGAGGTCGCGAATCCACGCTGGTCGTCAACAATGCTACCTACGAATACCAGGGAGTCTATATCTGTGAAGCGGCTAATGAGATCAAAGGGAAACTCTACCGCGTGCAGTCTCAGGAAGCGCGTGTTGACATCAAAGGTGAGTTCAGCTCGAGCTCGACTTCGTTGGCTCTCGCTCGCTTACCATCTGCCGCCTAACGGGCAATATGGGACGAATTTCATCAAAGCTCCCGATTTCCACCACGAGACTCGTGTTCGTGCGGACCCCGTTACGTCCCGTTTTCGTCCGGAACCACTCCTCGGAGCTCTCCGGACAGCTTCTTCTATTCTCGGATTATATTCGAGGACGACGAGGGCGCTGTCTAGTGAATCTATTTGCTTTCTGAAGGTGTTCGGCGAGAGCGACCGGATGAATGGGAATCGGAGGACCAATTTATGCTTTTTTCGTCCCTTCCAGGACCTCCGATGATCACCGCAGACCCCGTATCGAACCGCGACCGAATCGTCGTGAGAAGCGACGATGACGCCCTAATAACCGTAGCTTTCTGTGCGGATCCCCGTCCGCACGAAGTCATCTGGACTTGGGGCAGTCAGTCGCTTCTAGCAGGAAAGACTCTCTTCCGTTACGTGGCCGACCCTCTAGATAAGGTTCGTTCCATTAGCAGAACTGCATGCCGTGATTGCGGCACGTGTTGTTTTTACCGGGAGCCCGCTGAAAAATTACGCCTCCGCTCTATCCCTCACTTCCAAGGGTTCTCGGACCTCCGCAGTATTTGGAGGGACATGCGTGGGCGGAACTTCTCAGGTCGGGTTTTTGCTTCCGCTAAAAGATAAGAATTCAGGAGCCAGGACTTTCGCTGATGACAATCCTCGAGCGTTGGAGAACGTTTTCGCGGGGGAGCCGGCACGGCATATCTCGCAAGTCGATTGTTCGACTTGCGGAGCGATTTCAATCGCAGAACGCGGTGACAGGAAGGTGGCCTTTCCACCGACACGACAGGGAACAAATGCTTTAGACGATAACTCTTTTTTTAGTGACAGAGAGATTGCCTGGGACGCTCACTCTGCTTCATCCGTCCTCCGTGGCAATCGCCCGCGAATTGAATCTATGCAATACATCTAGAGGGAAATCGGGGAATTTCGATGGCGCTCACTCGAAAGAACACGAATTCGCCACTCGAGGCAGAAGAAGCCGCCGGAGCTATTCTTCTTCATTAAACAAACTTTTTCGAATAAGAAAAGGAGCCCGGCAGAATACGCGGCTTGCCTTCCGGAGTTCTTATTCCTCTCGCGTTCAGAACCGCTTCTCATCATTATCATCATCTATTATTTGTACTCTTGCTGTTTCTATGCTCTCTCGGCAGCCGAGAGATGGTCCTCGAGCCCTACCGCGAGCACTCACATTTCGAGAAATCACGATTCCTGTTGGGAAGAATCACGGTTTTCTCGACAGACTTCCCACTGATAATCCGAACATTCATTCCAGGAACCAGGCCGAGACGATTGTTACAAAGCCAATCTCACCATTCGCAGCGTCCAGAAAGGAGACGCGCGACGTTTCTCAGTGAACATCACTAACTCCCATGGATCCGTCGAGTACTCGACTCTGCTCGACGTGCGCGGTGAGCTTAATTCTTGTTTCGGCTCTGAATGACCCCCCCCCCCCCTTCCGTACCGTTTGCGAACAGGAACATTCTGATCTTGTCGGTATGGGCTGAACATCTCGGAAGGGGAGAAAGTGATTTCGAGCTTGATTCATGAGTTTCCCAGACCCCTTGCCTCTGTCTCGAGATCGAACGCCGCTGGCGACAGAAGCCTAGATTCTTTGTGAATCCGCAAACTGTCAAGTTTCGCGGTGGGCGGTAATCCTTTGTCTCAAAAATAACTGATCTGGAACGATAAGACTCTTCGTGCTGTCACGGACGTCGAAGCCCATCGACAATTTTAATCTGCTTCCCCATGACCTTCCCTGACCCGAGGAGAGGACCTCGGACCTGTTTGGTCTCTTCTTTTGTCCTGGCCCCAGCTGATGAATGCATCGCGTTTCCAAAAACACGATCCCATCGGGTCGATAGTTCGCTGCGAGGACGTCACCGGTTCATTGGACTGAGGCTCTCCTACGAGGAGAGAGACAGGGCCTGATATCGGAGCATGTAACGGGAGCAAACAACGGATGAATGGTCACGTACAAATGTGCAAAAAATTAAGATTGTTCGCTCGCATCAGAACGACCGTTTCCGGCGGAATCGAGCTGCCGGCGCTCCGAGCACCCGGGTCCACCGTGCGAAATGGTTTGCTCATCAGAAGCAGGCTAGATGTCGGTAGTATTTTTAGTTCCGTCTCCTGGGCTGGATGAGCTCCTGCTTCTTCTTCCGCTGCCAGGACCGGGCAACTTCTCAGCAGGCTACAAGTCATCCGAGATCGCGGCGAATGAAGCGCGGGGCTCTCCGCCGAAGGATCTCCTCCGGGGGCTCCGCGTCCGAGTCCTTTTCGGGGGAGTACATACATGCTTACATACACACTCACAGCAGTCGCCGAGTAATTTGATTTGTTTTCTCTGTTCGCCTTTTCTTATTTTGTACTGTTCCTTCTCGAGAGTCTGCTCCCACGCCAAAGGGGAGTCTTAGGGCTCGGCGGACGGAGAGGCACTTGGCCGGCCGCTCGGTCGCTCGTCCGAACGTTCGGTGGGAAGAAACGGAACATCGGGGGATGGGCTTGGGCAAAACTAGCGGAAAAACGTCGTACAATCTCCTTCATCCCCTCTCCAGCTGGCCGCCAGCGCTTCAGAAGCGCGATGACGGCGAGAACGACGTTGCCGCCGAACTCGGAACAGCTCTCGAGTGTTCCTCTCGAGTTTTCCTCGAAGAGCGTGTTCTCATCGACAACGAACAACGACGAATGAAGAAAACAGCGCAGCGAAGAGAAACACTCACTCAGAATCGAAACGGGAACGCGCTTCATTCCCATTATGCGTAATTTAATCGACATCGGAATGGGAGTCTGACGTTTTTTTTTCATATTTCCAGAGCCCGTCTCGATGAGTCTCGTGTTCGCGATGACCACTGGGGGAGTTGCATTCCTACTCGTGTCAATTACGGTGTTCGTTTACCTGGTTCGTTCAGAGAAGTTGTGCTTCACCCGGAAGTACAGTAAGTCGATAGATTCGTTTTGATATGAACCCGCAAGCTCCTTTTCAGTTTTTGAAGTTTTGTTTTGTTGGATCATCAGCCGCCCAGTAATTTTAGCGTAGGAGAATCGAGTCTGGTTGACGACGAGCAGCGGTCCGTTAGATGGTGAGGTCACCAAGTGAAAATAATTGCGGGCTCCATCCGCGCAGCAGCTGCTCCGGTCACAATCGGCTCCGAAGTTTACTTAGTTCGTGTGCATGTCAGATAGGCGCTGGAAACAGGCTTCTCGCGTCGAAAGTTCTGCCTGCGGAAAAATGCTCGTAGAAAACGTTCCGGGGAAAAAATCCAGCACGCATATCAGCTTCCATGGGCTCTAGTCACATGAAACGTGGACGAAATCGACTTTTTTGGTCTACCTCCCTGATGTGCATGGAAATCCGAGCATCCAGCTCTCGCAGATGTAGACTTTTCCGAGCATTTCCTGGAGCGGAGTCCAAGATCCATCTTCGTCCTCACGGATATGGATAATAATTTTTCGAACTGGGAAGAATCGTAGCGCTTCCCCCGATCTCGATTATTATTATAGAGACCCATGGGTAGTTTTTGCGCTTGCGGAATTCGTTTCCCTCATGGAAACTCCTGAAACCGTTCCCCTGACTGAATTCTCGACCCCGAGACAATCGTATAATTTTTACGCTCCTGAGTTTTTTTCGCTATTCCCGATCATCCTCCGGCCGCCAATAGCATGGTAAGTTCCGTTCCGGAAAGGGTTCTCCTTCTCTGTCGCTGACGACTCCTCCACACGCTTTCCCTCCGTTGAGCCCTACTCACCCGATCGATCAAAACTTCTCCTTTGTCCTTGATGGCTGAAATTACCTAATCCATTTGACGCTCCATGCCACTTATTTCCTTCGTTTGTTGGGTCTCCAGGTCTTTCGGCTTCGCGGCAAGCATGGTTCTGACTTTGGACAATTTTGGGAGTACGATTGCGACGCGAGCCGGTCACTGACGCTGTGCAACTTTCAGATATCAGCAGCAAGACGCCCCAAGCTCTGAATTTGTGATATTCACTCAATCAGGAGGACTGGGTACAGCAAGGTCAAGAATACTACGAGGACGAAGAGTGGGTGATCGTCACTATGAAAAGACCCAGACCTATATCTCTGCCATTGACAGAACTCACAGAGAACGCTTACGCGACGAGCAGACCGGTGGCTTCTTCCGAAAGCCATCCGCCTCTCGGCACCCGAGCTCCGCGCACTCAACGACCGCACCGGAACTCCCGCCACCAGGCACTTACGAACTCAAACCGGCACACTCTCGGTTACTCTACCCAAACAACCGCTATGTTCAACTAAGAGAAAAAACTCAGTTCTGTACAGGATGTTCATGTTTACCAATCTCTGAGTGGCACGCGGACCGTCTGCTCCCGGATCCGAAAAATCTTTAGCCTCGGGAAAGGATAGTTTCGTGAGCGAAGATTTTTGAGGCTCCGAGAGTGCCATCATGGAATGAGTCTCGTCTTCGATACCGTGCCTCTTGCGTCGCGAAGCTGCTGAAAGAGTGAATGTTGACATGTGATTTACAAGGAGTGAGCCGATTATGGGTCCGACTTCAACTGCTCGTATTTTCCTCAAAGATCCTCCGATAATGGATTTATTCCAAAGCAGTTGTCTCGAAATCTTCAGACCAAAGGCTCGACGGCGCATCGCTGACAAGCCACTGTAAGAAAGTGTTCATAGTCTGTTCAAAGAAACGTTGCTAGCGGGCCTTGCGTGAAGGGAGGATTTAGCCATAAAAATAAGAAGTGTAAGTATGTGTGAATAGGGTATCTGTGCATTGCGACACGCCGTGTTGGGTTTTCACGTAGAATCTACGGAGCCTTTATTTCGGCTCGATGGAAGAGAGGTCCTCTGCGTCGAGACCATGACAGCCGACCAGCGTTCCTGAGGTGGCCGGCCCGGGGTTCCAGTGACGGCTCTAATCAGCCGTCCCCTCGGATTACGGGAGAACTTCGAGAAAAATTCTCATTTCCGTTCGCACTGTTCGGTGCATCCATTCCCAGACTCTCACGAACGACATTCGGAGGGGCAAACAAACCGAAAAGACCGCCATTCGACCACAGGTTGTTAGCGAATCGATTTCACCCGGCTATTATCTCGAAACTGCCCGCTGACGGACGCGAAATCCCGATGTACAGGACTGATCTGAGACGTGATAGCAGAGAACAGCGAATACTGTTCATTTTATTATCGAGATTCATTTACTCTGGGTACCTCTACCGTGCCATACCAGGGATGAGTTCTTTGCACGTGACCTCTTGATACATCAAATGTAATGGTGGTTGGGCTCTGGAGCCCTTTCCTTCGCATGGAGAAAGAAAACTGTTGAAGCTGTTTCTACCGACACAGTCCGCGAGGAATGTGTGCATTGTATGTATGTGTGAGAGGGAAGCAAGAAGCTCGGTGTGTGGACCGTCGTTCCTAATGTTCAGATTGCACTGAATGAAAACTGGAAAAAAGTACGACGGCAGCGAGTGGGGATCGCGAAAACATGCGGAAACATATTGCGCTGACCTGGGCTGAACGTTCCATTCGTTACTCTAGAGGAGGAGTACGAATGAACTTGAATCCTCGGAGAAAAGCTGATGCCGGAGAAGAGGGGAGTCAGTTTTGTGACCGCACAACATTAGGTCATTGAAGCCAAACGACTCGTCGTTTACTCGCCACGGAAACTACTCTGTTTGCGTTTGATCGAAACGGTTGAGGACATAGCGTGTTCACGGACAATAAAATTTAGTCATATTTTGGAGCCGTGTCGACACCGGAATCGAGAAGCGTCTTCACTTTAACCTAGATTCAAGCATGGAAGCTCGTTCCGAACATGCTCACTCGGACATCCCCTGGCTGCGGGCATCATTTCCCCAAGATCTTCTGGAACACTGCTCGCCTGAGTCCGGGGAGCTCCGGCAAGCGTCCTGGATTGTATAGGATGAATGGTCAGCGGAGTCTTACTCGTGATGATCCGACGAATTCGGACCGCCCCCCCCTAGGGGAATATTTTCATTCCCCACCCAAATTTTTTTCCCGTCGAGCCGCTTTGCTTCGTGACTTTTTTACCAATATTTCTCCCGGACTAGAACTGGAAATGCGAACGGGTATTCGGAGCTGTGCGAGCCGAACGAATGCCAATCGATTAGTGACGGATCCGGACGCCACCCTGTTTGCTAAGTGATCCGAAATTGTTGTTGCAGGTGCCAGCGGAATGTTCAAGAACGATCCCAACAGCGATTCGGGATCTTCCTCGTCTGGAGAACATCCACAACCGACTCACAATACGTCTCGAGACAAATTGACGCCTAAATCTAAGAAAAATCAGCCTAACGGAAAACCACCGGCTGGTAACGCTGCGATCCCTCCTGACGCCCTCTACGCCGGCGGTGGCAACGGCGGGCGAAGCGGCCAAAACAACACAGTGGTGACCGGGCAGGCTTCGTACGACGTGAACGCCATCAAAGTTCCCGTGGTACGTAGGAGCGGCCTTCCTGCCGGGGATGCAGGCTCGAGAAGACCTCGGTTCGTTCATTCATTCGCTCACAAAAACCCTTTCTATTGTCCGCCTCCGACAGCTCCCAAAGCCTGACGTAACTTTGTCGTCATCGCGACCTCCCCTGCCCTCGTCGCAACCGCCTCACCAGCAAGTACAGCCGTCGCCGCTGGTCTATGCGTCTCTCGACCTGCCCCAGGGACCCAATGGGAGGCTCCGACCCGATCGAACGGAGTACGCTCAGGTCCGGGAAGGGCACCTCATGCGGACGAAAGACTTCAACTCGACGCAGCAGAAACAGGTGAGGAATCGTTTTCCCCTTCCATTGACGACACGTAGAGATCAGCGACGTCGAGATTGACGTCGCATCCAAGCCCGATCCTGCGACATCCCCCTCCCGGGAGGATCGGAGCGGAGATTGATAAATTCGCTCTTCTGTAATTGCCTCTTGTCGACCGCAATCGAGACGCTTCGTCGGCTGGCGATCCTTCCCTCGATCGAATTGATGCAAGTAGAATAGCTCGGCACGTGAGGGACTGCACCGGTGATTACCGAGTGAGTGAGTGAGCTTCGCAAGCGTTGCATTGGTGTGGCGAGAGCTGTCTCGTCTTGTATCTTTCGGTCGTTGTCGACGACGCCGCTCGGACAGTGGTAAGCCTTCTTGCGCGGTAGCAGCGGTTCTGCTCGTTCCCGGAGGAGTTGATGGCTCCATCAGTTGCCGCTCTGCTCCGAATGTATTGGGGTAATGGCCAGCGACGGATCGGTCGCACAGACCGACGACTCCGACGTTCGAGCTTGCCAGCCCGAATGAGCCCGTTCCGTAACGCCAAGTGCTCGGCCATGCCACGGACCAGGCTGAGTTCGGTCGAAGGTCGTCGCCTAGCCGGCCGTCCGATCGGCGCGGGGAGGGGTGGGCGCTAGAATGCGATTTTACGTCGCAAAAACATTTACCGAGTAATTTGTGAATTCCAGGTACAATTCCACGGTCAGCGACCACCTCCACCCAACGTGACCACAGTGAGCGTCCAGCAATTTTGATCACTACCGTCGGACCCCTGGGCCTCTGCGTGGCCTTCGGACCCGTTCTGGGAAAGCCAATGCCCCTTGAAGAACAATATTTCGTTCCACCGCCCGTCAGGGAAAGAAGCAGCTGTTTTTCACCCGGATGGCAGAGAGCCGACCTGCACCGAGTGTAATCAATGGAAAGACATTTGTATTACCCAGTCTCCTAAACGGTCGGTGGCCGCTGCGACAGGGCGAACTCCGAGAAGCCGAGAGCCGTCAAAGTTTAATGACAACCGTTCGAGGAGAGCCGTTCCACCCTTGAATCGGCTGTGCACACTACGAGGTGGTCTACCTCTGGGGTTGACTGTGGCGTTGCCCCAGGCCACTCTGAAGGCGGGAGCGACGATGCCAGCGCCGCGGCTCGGTAGCCGGTGGGTCGACCACCCGTCGAGTATTTTTTGAAGAGGGCGTTAGTTGGCAAACCTAGAGAGCAATGAGGCATGCCCAAGGGGGTCGAGAGGAGGAGACGAAGATCTATGAACGTCTTTGCCACCACGTCCGCTACGCTATACCGTGGGAAGGCAAAGCACTTCGTCAGATGACGATACTGCCGCCGCGGCTGCCTCCACCTCTATTATACTACTACCACTATGGGAGAAGATAACGCAACCCAAGCCACTGTTTCAGTCAGGCGGTCGGTCTCTTGTCGCTTGCTTCTACTCTATCTGGACAATCCCTGAACGTTGATAGAGCTCGGCGATTTCGGTACGGCCGGCTACGTCGACCTGATTCGATGTCGGAACGCGATCGATGAACCTCGACGATCAGCTGACGGCGCAGCAGTGGCTCAACAGCTGTAATTATCAATTGGACGCGATATCGACGTTGAGTTTCGAGAATTGTCCTGGGAGAGAAAGCTCAGATCAATGAGAAAGTTTAGAATATCGGGAGGTTGTATATTCAGCTGGGAACTCGTTCAGGTGGGTCCGACCCGAGTCGAGATATGAGCGGTACTAGAGCACTCGAGAAAGGTGTTTATACAATACGCACACGGAACCTCTGGATTGATCCCGGCGCTCGGTGAAATTCTGGCGGGAGCGAGCACCCGCAGTCAAGGCGAGCCACCTGCAGATGTCGGCCGACACTCTGAATAATCTAGCGCACATCAACATTCGTTTGCATACAATCTTCGTAGATGCGTCCAGCATGTGGTTTTATCAGCTGTTCCATGAAGCTCATGCGAGCCTTGCCCGGGCTTCTTCTCAATTGATTGAGCATAATCCATGCATTAATCATGAGCGCACGCTGCAAACGTCAAGGTGTTCACGAGGGGCTTGGAATCATCCGGTGGTTGTTCATGGAAGGGTTCGCAGCTCGGAAGCCTCCTTCCTCGCAGCGAAATTATCTGACCGGAACACATTTGGCGCTCTAGAATAAATTTGAATATCTCCTCGCGTGCCTCCTCAAGACGGAGTCACTTCTCCGGAAGAACTACTCGCGTCGCGAGTCGACGCGGACAAACAAGAGATCCGAGATCCGCCCCGGAGCGAACGAAATATCAATATCGGAGCGCAATGCGTGATTTTCCTTAAATCCCTGCCGCGACCCGCGGGGAAGAGGACCGTGATTTGTCCTGGTGTGCGAAGCTGGATTCTTTCCAAGCAGACGGAGATCCCCAGTCGGCTCAGTCGGTGAGTTTCCCGCTCCGCTCGCTCATTAGTATTGGTGAGTTTCCAGCGAGTTGTGGAATTGGATTGAACCGACGCGAATCGATCTGGAAACCTCCGAAGTCGAACAGCGAGAACCGAGGACGGCATCGGTTGAGGCAACTCAAAAGTGCCCTCATCTGTGATTTTCTCCGTTCCCTTCTCATGACTTACTTAAAAGATCTCACGTGCTCTCCGGAATGCGCAGCGCTCCAACTTCTTCCTCCTTCTTCTCCGCGGTAACGCATAGCGACCCATGAACCTTCTTATGATTCCCGCGGCCAGTTCTTCCCGGTGGATTTTCTAAGTCTCTCTAGGGCTGCCCCGGGCCGCTAGCGCTCCGCACTGCTGAGAATACCGACGTCACCTCTTCATTCGTTCCCCACTCAGTTCTCCACTGATTCGCTCAGGGGTTTCCTCGTCGTTTCTTCCCGCTCCGTCAGAGTGTCACCTTCGAAGGCCGGAGCCATCTGCAGTGGCGTTTCGGCGCATTGAGCAGCGCGCTGATCTCGTCTTGATGAGGTTACTTTCTCATTATCAGGCGGGACGTATTCGAAGACCTTACTTAGGTATCTTTTTGGGAACTCGATTTAGCGCGAAGATTCAGTACAGGCGAGTAAGCGTGACGTTTCCGAGACTGTAAATAGGAGGTTCACGCCACAACGAGGGTATTCGAGGATAGGAACGAAACTCTAGAGGCTTCGTTCCTTTTTCACCTATTAACCAAAGCTCGAAACGAAGAAAGAACGGAGGCTGAAATATTATCTCGCTGGGTGATGCTGGTCAGAGAGATATAAATTATGTTGTTACCATAGATACCTACATGAATATATGTCTGTAATAGGACAGGTAGACTCAATAATGCAGAGGGTATATACTCAAATGAGTTCCATAGCTCGAGTCCGATCCGCCAGTGCAAAGTTCCGAAATTGGTGGTCCGTCGGTTACGACGATCGCTCTGCACGCTATCATTGAAAACTCCCATCATAGGCGTATAATATCAAGGAGTGAAACTGAAGGAATCGGAACAGAATACAGGTTGAGTGCAGGTATCATAGAATACGATATGTTTTGATATCAATGGACGGATTATAAGTCGTCTCATCGTTTTGCGTGAATTGGTTTTCCATGATGATAAATATACGTAGATGATACAGTGGAGAGGATACGAGACATCGTGCATGTAGATAATGAAGCAGACAATACCGTCCATAAGGAGAGAGAATTGTATAGAACTGATGTTCCCTATCGACTTCGAGTTGCGGCTTTCGGACTGGAAGCCATGCCGGATGAGGCGTTCGCTTTTCTCGATGTCTCGGTTGTGTGTAGGTTACTCCCTATTTCTGCTTTCCCGACACTCTCTTATTTATATAAGCACGTTTCCGTTAATAAATGATGAGCGGCTTCCCTGCATCCCAACAGCGGCCCGTCGAAGTCTCCATCATACTGTTGGGCGGACAGGCCCACTCCTTGGGAGCTTCGGGAGCTGAGTTCTCGGGATCGAACGAATAAAATTCGCATGTCGAGGAGGCTGGCATGACCGTGTGCGGGATGCCTATTCCGACCCTGTACTGTACATAGGAGTCATATGTGTTACCTGAGATGCAGAGCAACTGTCAGTCGAGTAGCGACTATGTGAATCGATACGACCTCATCCGAAACCGTATACTCTCGTGGTGCACCGAAAGGGGATCCAAGATCGGGACTGACGTCCGATAACGATTGTATAATAATCCACGACGAGATTCATCTTCCCATCGATAGGTACTCGATAGAGATGCGAGAAGAAGTTTGAATAAATTCGCTCTATTTTCACAGAAAAGCAACAATTTCTTTCTGTCAGAGAGGAGTCCGGTAGCCGTTCCGAAGTGCTTTGCCACCCTACTCGACAATCGTCCTTTTCCCTGACCCTCGGAATACAGTTCTGCTCAGCGTATGCGCGGAAACCACTTTCGCTCGATTTGTCACAAGCAAGTTGCAGATCTATTTCCCTCGGGCACAGTTCTTCACTCGGTCTCGTGGACGTCAAGCAACCGTCTCAGATAACTGGAAAGCTTCCAGTTCTGTGGGAAAAATATCCGTGGTGTCGAGTTACCGTTAAATTATCACGTTCGTACCGAAGTAAAAGCTTCAACGCATTTCAGCCTGGAAATGGTGTCACGTTTTTCCTTGGTTCGAAGATAAAGGAATGAGCGCGTCCACGTTTCCCACTTTGCCGAATTGAACAATCATTCAACCTTTGCCCATCATTAGGAATGGCGATCGCCCAACCTCCGATTCATTGCATGGCTATGAATCAGTCGAGCACCTTTAGAAATTGGATACACCGAAAAAGTTTCTTTCAGTGTGAGGAGACGAGAATCGAGTCTGCTGAGGATTACAGGGAAAGCTTCTCGCAACGACGAGAATCTACGAATCACGAGATCATCTCCGCCGCGCCGTTTCGATCTTAGGGCGTGAACGTGTCCGCGTACGAACAGCTGTGGGCCCGATTGCTCATTCGCTTCTTGTGAGGGAACTGGAAAAATTCTTCAAACTCTTGAATGTCTGGACCGCGAAGTAACGGTGCTACTTCCGCCTCAAACCCTTGACAGTAGCGTAAGCTCTCGCATTCACATTCCCGTCTTCCCGGGGCTGACCGTTGACTTGTTCTGGGACTTCGCCGTGCCGGTCGCACTCCATGCCGAGATAGTCGATGATGATTCGCTGCAGAACGATTTTTCCTATCGACGACAGGATCGGTGGCACGGAGTGGACTGAGGCTCTTCGAGTCCGAAGATGATGTCGACAACTGATGACGACTCGCCGATCCGTCGCTGTGCCCGCCTCGCCGGTCATCGCAATCACGAGAAAAATCGAATCATCAGCGCGGACGGGGAAAACTTTTTGATCCTGACGCCAAGACTTGATCCATACGTCGCCGCGCGAGGACGACATCTATCCGTTCAATCGGAGCAGCGAGCATCGTTGCGGGCCGGAAGTCGCTCCAATGCAGACACGCCCCGCCCTCTAGAGTCTCGCTCCTGAGGACCCCGGAGAGAGAGTCGGCAAGCCACAGCAAGCGGCGGACGGCGCGTCGTTTCTCCAACGCTTTTCTATTGCTATCTAAACTTTCTGGTGCTCCGTTATCGACTACGACTCCAGAGACTTGCGATGGGTGCTCTCGTCGAACTGTGAGAGAAATCCGAGTTCCATGTGGTCTTTTCAATCATTGGGCCTTCCAAGGCTCGAAGATCAGATTCTTCATTCCCATTCTCTCACCAACTAGCTCGATTGGGCGAACAATTGGGTTTCCGCCGCGCGATTCCGACACTTGCACCGCTTGCTCCCCGTAGCGAATCCCGAGTGTCCAAGGCGTTCGCAAGTGACCGCCGTGAGCCGAGCTGTGATTCCAGCCCAGAAGAGTCCGCCAAGCTCGAGAGGGAGAAGAATAGGACACATCGCAGCGTTCGCTCACAATTCCCCGAAGAAAACGCTGACTGCTGGGCACGCGCCGTCGCTCTACAAACAGACGTTTTGCTGACCGTTACGTTGTGGACAGAAGAAAGCAGCGAAAAGAAAAAAAGAGCACGAAGAAGCCGTGGGAACCATTCCCACCGCAACGACGCGCGACTTCCTCGAGCCAGCTCAAACACATATTCATGCTAGACTTTGCTTGAATCCCCCGCGGATTGCGATGCCCACCCGTCCGCCAAATGCTCAGCACAATTCCTTCTCCCACGGACTGATTCCGGCTCACGATGATATTCGGTGGTGATACAATGTCGGTGTCGACGAAACAGAGAAGAAAGGCACAACAGCAACAGCATCAACTATTTTTACTTTCATTTTTTTCGTCAACGCCGCGCGAGTCGTTTCCGCATTTCTGATACTCGGTGTGCGGCGGAGCAGGACGACGATTGCTCCGCCGGTGCATTTCTGCTGTGATCGTACCTTGCCCCTTGTGGTTTCCAGCTCGTCGGATATTCCGGTGCGACGGCGTGACGATACCCTTCATTTAGTGAAGCCGATAAGTCGCCGTTTTTTTCTCATTCGTTCGTGGATTCGGAGGCACCATCTGCCTAGATATCGTCATCATTTACTTACCCCATGATTCGCCTATTAGGTTCATAATCTCGACTCTGATCGATTTGTGGCGGATTCCTTGAGGCGAGCTCGTTCCGGAACACTCACAGAGCTATTCCGGGAACTCCGTAGACATCGGTCACCCTCAGTGAGCCGTGTCGAATTGAAGTCGACCTCCCTCCGCCTCTACTGCTATCGCCCGTGTAGCGCAAAAAAGACGACTCGATAGATATATCATATCCTCATCGTAGATTCCAACGTTCCCACGAGACGTTCCAGAAGCGCCAACCGTCAGCCTAATCGTCTGCCCGTTGACTTCCATCGCATGCTCCCATCTCAGGGATTCGACCTGTTTGTTCGGAGAGGAGTCGAACCTACCTCATACTTTTCTCACAACTTTCTGATTATCGCTCACTCGCTTCTGGGGCTCTCGCTTTGATAGCGCGGAGGATCGGATGTTCAAATACGACAGCAGCTCACAAAGACAGGCGGAATCACATGGAGAGAAATCGTGAACCCTCTACGCTTCTCCATCAAGCTACCTTCGATGCGAATAGGAGATGACCCGGTCCGGGCGAGAGAGCTGATCTACGACGGGCGATAAACGTTCCAATTCGCATCGGCGTCAAGCCAATATTACGGTGAAGCCGTCAGTCAGGCACGGTCTTGTCAAAGATCTTGAAGAATGAAAGGATTTATTATCGCGGAAAAACAAGATCAAAGATACATACACTTTCACGTTTTTTATTCTCACCAGACACGCAGGGCGTAGCGGGGGGCGTTCCCGCCGTGTTTGTGTCGGACGCAATTTTATTTTGTCACCGATCACACGAAACAGTCCGAATCCCACTCTCGCCGGTCCCATCACTGCCTCGTACGCCGTGCAGAGCGAACGAGGATGCAGAGGGTCCGACCCAGCACCCATGACAGAGCATGCGAGCAGTGTTTTCGTGGTTCGCAATTAACAATTCTTGCCAAGATGCTTATCATTGCCGATCATTTGTTGATGACGCCGGCCGCCGCCGTCGCTTTTCCGTTCTCGCTGGAGGTGATGAGCAGTCGCCTGGAAGCGTTAAACGCTCGTACTGAAATGACTGTCGAGATGCTTATCAGAGGAACCATATTTTCCGTTTTCGTATCTTGAATGCGAGATCTCCCCCTTTGAGCATGGACGCTCCCGATGGCGAATGACGAACCGTTCGGTGTTCCTTCGGATCTTGCCCTGGGAAGGAACTTCCAGGAGAGCGAGACGATTCCCTGGTTCGCGAGTATATCCTCAGACCGACCAATCACGGTCATCCATAGATAAATAATTTGTTCCCACACGACTCACTCGGTCTGCTCATCGAGTGCAACCTCATCGGCCGAATGTTCGCTATCCGTAGCCAGGACGAAAACGGGGACCAGGCCCGCCGGCCTGAGGTACAGCGACGGTGTCCTACAGTTCATTTATGTCGTCTCTTGTTGTTACTAGAGGACGGGCAGAGACGATGCCACTGTTTCATTTCACCCTGAGGCCGGTCAGGGGCATCGTCAGCGGGAGATCTCCACGAACAGCCAACCGTCGCCGCGTCGTGGCCGCCGCCACGTACAGTGGCGCGGGGCTCTCCGAAAAGCGATCGCCCCAACATTATCCAACAATTACGGTCATTCATCAAGAAGAACCCATCGATGGCTGTTCGCAACCGCGATTCTCGAATCACGTTGTGCGGCTTCGGAATTCAGAGTCTGAGCGCCGACTCCGCCGCGAGCGGGGGCTAATCATAGAATCATAGACACGTCGATGTCGTCATTTCGGTTTGCTCGACGGCCGATTCGGCGACATGGGCGTCCTGCATGCTAATTGCGTCGGAGAGCGCTCGGGGACAGGATTCCAGATGCGAGCGTACATCGACGACGACATGCCGAGCGTCAGCTCAAATCACAAAATGAATTGTGTGGGTTTATTCTCATTACGATCGATGTCAACGAATGTGTCTCCGGCAACTTGAGACGGAACAGAATCCTTCTGAAAACCAAAGCAATCAACATTCAGACGCTGACAACTCGTTTTCTCCATCATCATCATCATCATCATCATACAAACAGGCGCTGACGGCTCTTAGCTCAAATACGTCGGCGACGGCGGCAGCAGCAACAAGAGCATCTGCCCCGAAAGAGGCTGGCGCGATGGGAACGGAAGACGATCGTTCGATTCGCAGACGGTTGTTTTCGGTCGAATCGTCATTAAGAAACGGTGCGGTTTCGCCCCTTGTCATGACAAATAGATATCACTGTCTTGAACGATTCGTACACCGGCGCCTTGCTCCTTAACTTCTCGCTGGAGGAGCTTGCCGGAGCGACAACAAATTATCCTTCCGACGTGCCGAAAAAGCAGAAGCCATCGTCTACTCCGATGGAAGTGAGCTACTCCACATTTATAAATATTTGCTGAAGAAGGAGATGATGAAGATCATTTGACCGAGCCGGGTCGGCTTCCTGACGATCTTGGGCGTTGTCTGGAGCGGGCGCCCTTGACTGCAATACGGGCAGAATATAGCTGGGCAGTCGTGCAGGCAAGCGAGCGTAATCATAGCAGACGACCGGTGCCCTCCCAAGCTAAGGATAGTACTAACCACAGGGTGAGCAACTCACCCTCCAAATTGTTGCTTGGATTTTATGTACACACAGACACTTATGTGTCGTAATCTTCACCTAGAGCTGCAACAAGGGTTCACCGGGTCATCTTAGCACCTCTCAGCAGTCTTCTGGCGTCACAGGAAAATCGGGAACGGTCCCCCTTCCCTCTTAAATCGATCCTCCATGCATCGTCGGAAGATTCTGTCGCATGCTAATTATATTTTCCTACAGAGCTGGAAAGCAGAATTTCACTGTCGCGTTCATTAGCGACCCCCATGAGCGAGTGTTTGCCTTATCGTATGGAACAAATGTGTTTATATGGAGAACGCGTCGAAGGCGCGTTTTCGTGATCGGTATATTAACGATTATTTGACCGGCGAGAAACGACCGACGTGCACGCCGGAGGCTCGCTGACGTTGATGATGTCGTCGTTGACGGTGACGGCCGGCTTTTCCGCCACGTTCATAGTTTATATTCATGCTTGAATCACTGCCGTGTCGGCGCCACCGTGTTGGCTCTTCGCTCGTAGGGGTGGGCCATAAGCTGAACGCAATCGCCTGCCTTGTTTAATGTCGATTCGTTCGCTCAGTCGGTCAGACGGGGAGAACTCATCGGGGCATGATTCCAGTGGGCAACGCTCCTGAATGTCTCGTGTCTGTTAGTGACGCTGACGCATTCACCGCCGTCGTGGTCCGCGCTTTCAGAGCTCTTGCTCTCCATAATGGGAACGTATCCGACGAATTTCCGGTCGCGTATCCGGAGTCGTTGTTTCTGTAAGTGTGACCGCTTGACCGGCCGCCAGTAGTGCGTTCGCCACGAGTCTCTATTCGCGCAGAAAGGAGCTACAATTGAACTTGGAATGTTCATTGTGAGGGGAGAGATCCAATTCTGGGAACATCCTCTTGCTGTACCGTGATATTATGATTTCTTCCGTCGCGAAAGAGCGGGGGATTATCCGGTCACTTTGGAGCTTCCTCCGGAAACGCCTTCTTTTCCGGTGCCAGGAATTATCTTGGAGCCATGGAACGTCGTCCGCGGATGCCCCTAGGATCCGGGGTAGTTCGTGAGCTCCCTTGTTCCATCCATGGAATTCAGCCTCAAGGAGAATATTTTGCTTTTTGCGGAGCTCCGTCCTGAATGAGACCCCCGCTTAATTACAATACGTTCTCTGCTAGCATATATTGCTATATTTTCGAGGACTGCCCGACTCGGAACTACACGGTCACGGTGTTTGAGGTCGTGGTGAGTTAAAGGAGAAAAGTCATGAATCAAAATAATCGGAAGGGGATAACAGCGCTCGGTCAGCCAGAGACACGAATGGGCTCCGAATCTGTCGGATGCCATGCTCGAGTAAAATGCTGTCCAGGCCATGTTAAAGCTTAGCATCGACCGATCGGGCATTCTGCGATCATTGTGCGGCCATCGGGTCGGAATCGAACCTATCGTTCGACGAAATCCAAAATACATATATAGACGACTCCCGCTCTCAGCACTCATGATGTCTCTTTCATAGTCTCCAGCGCTCGTTCAGCGTTCCCGCTCCTCTCCCTGTATGCAGTTTCACTGCTGTGCTGACGCCGCCCATCCGAGTGGTTCCCGGCAAGTTTTGCCGTTGGGATAGATCGAATGTTTTGGAGAGAGACAGAGATCCGATGATGCATCTGTCTTGTTTAATGTTCGAGGCTTGTAGGCCGCTGATATAGTCAACCGTTTTAAACAGATGCTTTTATCGGCGACGATTTAGGCTCTGCCGCCCTATCCGCCCGGTGATCTACGATCGAAAACGACAAAATTTGTCGAATGAGTCGTTGGGGAAACGTTGCCTGACTGGTCGCTCGTCTCGCTCAGTTGACAGTTTCCTCCTTTTCTTTCTGGATGAGGTAGTAGCTGTTTACGGAGCTCTGCATTGACCGTTCTCGCACCTGTGGGACGGCGGTCGACGTCGGACACGTGCCCCCGACGCACGGGACGGCACGACGTCACGATACAGCCAACGGTTGAAGGATATGAGCACAAGGCGGAGATACGCTTCAGTCGCACACTTGATCGTTTTCGGCTGGAGACTGACTAACCAGCTTCTGAGCGGGAGAGGATTGAGAACAGGGAGATTTTCGGAACACGCTTCTGCGCTGCGCTCTGAAAGAAGTCTTCTGCAGGGAGAAACTTCAAACGGAAGCATTTATTCGCATGCAATGACAGTGCAATGAACTGGAGAGGTCGGATTCGCTCACTTCAACGCTGAGACTGCCCATTGCGGATGAACGTTTGAATTGATAAGTGGGACGCAATCCGAAATCTCGAGCGCATGAAAAATAAATGATAATAATTATATTGAAAAGAGCAAAGGGGAGATAAGTTAGCCCAGATGTGAACCCGAAGGGTGCATTACGGAAGTTGAATATATCGGCGCGACGTTGAAATGAGCGCAGGGAAGGATGGATAGAACGCTCAAGCGGATGGCAGGACGAAGCTGATCACGCCATGCCAAGCCTCAAACAAGAGCGCCGTGGAACGATGGCTCGCGTACTACCTAATCAAATTACGCGATCTGATTCATGAACCATATTAAACATAGCGCACACAGAGTGCGCGATCTCATTGCTCATCTAGCTTGTCGGGCGGTAACTTTACTTATTAATCACTGACTGCTATCCTTTTCCACTTGGTTCGTTCGCTTCGTTCTTCCCGGATGTCTCTTGATCCAAAATCACTCCTCCTGCTCGGCCTGTCCCCAGATCTCCGGAGACATTAACGTATTTGTACCGCGATTGGTATTTGACAGTATTCAGCTATGCTTCAAATTGTCGACGCACCCGCTAGCTGACTGAGTTATCCTTCTTGGGAGGACTCTGGGGTGAAAAGGGGGGGGATTGAAAAGATCAACACCGAATGCCCGGGATGCCCATAGCGGTTGGAACCACAAGCGAAATCGATCCTGGGATCCGAAATGATCGTAAATGAATGCGGCGTACACGGTGTAAAAGCATCGGTTTCGAGCGTCGGTCGGTGTTCCTGCCCCGAAGATGAGAGGTTTGTTCAAGCGGCTCGGATCCGATGTTTCTTTCTTTTGTTAAGAGAAAATGGATTGAACAGCAAACTCTTACTGCTTTCGCTGCTATTCACTGGTTTCCATTCCGCGTTGTCTCGCGCGCCGCTTTTAAAAAATGGTTTGAATTTTCGTGGGATGAAATATTGTTGGGCTCGCTCCGTCTTCTGAAGTCGGTGCAAAATATTCGTTTTTATCGTCATGAGCTCCGCACCGGGAAACGAAAGCGGACAGGAGTCGGGCTAAATCCCGAGCGGCGGAATCGCGGAAAAGAGGGAAAAACGAAGAAACAATCCACGAATCAAAAGTAGATTCGTCTCTAATTTGCATATCTGCAGCACGGGAGCAACACGAAGCTCATCCGTCTTGACAGATATCGGTCGAGTCGGATTCAATGTACCTAGATAGAAAAACAGAAGACCGAAGACTCGGCGACTTCAACGTGGACACAGCCCATTCCAGAATTAGAATATCGCATAATAGAACGGTGGAATGGGATACTGCTGTTCGGAATCAGGGAGTGTATGTCATTATAGAAAGAGACGGAAAAACAAAGGAAACCGTCTCCGTGTGGATGCTCTGAATAACTCTCACGTTTTTCTGGCAGGGACTGATTCGGCTCGCGCTCGGCGTGGAGGGAGGTTATTCTCTGAAAGATAATGTGGATCGTTGAATCAGACTAATTTCTAATACCCTCATGCAGAGGCTCCTCCTGAGAATGGATCAGGCATCGGAAGGAGCGGAGATTATTCTCGCTGTTCGCGGCACTCTATATTCTATATGACACCTCTTCTTGCATTTAAGGACTTCAAATCAGCGGAGGCGAGTTCGTGCGGAGCGGGACACTCGAGCATGGGGGTTCTTCCGTCCCTTCTTTTCGTCGGTGTCAGCTCCGAATAGCTAAGCTGTTGGGAGGTTGAACGCGTCAAAATGTTCATCACGCGATGCTGTAGCGTCTCCGCGTGCCCCTCTTCCGTCTGAACTTCTGATGGAAATGCTGCGAGGGGTCGAGCTAGAAAAGTTTTGAATCCTCCGAAACGAATTCTCTTATTCGACATATCCGAACCTCCCAGGGTTTCGTTGCTCGGAGAACTCAACGCCGAAATGAATTTTCAGCTCCCGCCGACGGAATGGAGTCTTTGTACAACGCTGTACAAAGAAGAAATGATACGTGTGCGCTAGATATGTACCGCGTGTAGGGATATGTACCGCGCCGCTCTGCAGGATCAAAAGACTCATCGATTACGCCAGGTCTTCAAGATCCAGGAGCTCTTTGGTCGGGGCCCTCCTATAGGACCTGAAACAATATGACGGTGTGCCTGAAACGGAGCGGCATTCCGGAGACGGCGATGCGGCTCGGCTCCGCACACATAGAGCGGCTTCGGTACGTGATTAGCCGGCGACGAGATCATTAGATTGCAGTATGCTCCCGTATCTTATTTAGTGGAGCACAAACTTCCGCTCATAAAGCACAACAACGAGGACAAAAAGCAACGCGGAACTACCCTATCCCATCAAAACAGGGCTATATGGATCGTTATCTGACCAACCTTAGATCGTCATCTAGGCTAGCTCCATCAGCAGTAGGAGCGGTTTCAGGGCAACACGGGATATCCAATCCGGTTGATACACTGAATGTACGGGGAAAACCTGATATTCAAGCCCTCTCGGAAGAGAGGCCCTGCCACGCTACCGCAAGCTAAAAGCTCTCGACTCCGACATCCTGCTGGTGGTCTGGACCAATGAATGCGGATCGGGACAGTGAAGCAGCGACCTTATGCATCTATCGGAATCGTCGACATTTTCAGGTCGTGTTCCCGGTAGAGATCGGCTCCCCACACACCGCGGCAGAGCACTGAAAACAATGTTGAGCTCATTTTCATTCCCTGCTGATCCAAGACGAGTCTGCAGGAAATTTCGGAGAAGGTTGATGCTTAATTCAGCAGATGAACGAATTTGACAAGACAACAATCGACGATTCCCACGCCGCGCCGCTGCACCGCCGACTTCCGACCGTCACAGAGAGGCCCTTACTTCGAGAAGTATCCTGATTTTTGCTCAAACATGGCCCTATCTCCCCTTCTCGGGCCGATGCTGCGCGCTCGCGAAAAGGCTTGTCGTCGTCGAGCATTTCGTCGACGTCTGTCACCGTTCTCGCAGAGAAATTTTTGCATAGAAAATTTAGGCAAATTCAGGCACTGAAACACTCTTTTGTGCTCAGTCGGCGGCAGATGAATTTTGCGAGATGCGTAACATTCTTCTCCGCCCTCTCTCCTCGGAGCCTTACATGCTTTCGGGATCTGAGCGACCGTCGATGTTTATTCGTGAATTTTCGCTCGTCCTGAGCTTCGGAGGCTGCCCAAAATGCACAGTGCTCCCAGTCGCGACTCACGAGCCGATAGAAACGAGGGGAATGAAGAAAGCTAGGAAAACTCACGACAGAGATCGAAAAATTTCAACACTGACTCCGAAATGGGAATTTCCGAACAAGCGATGCGGTAAGGCTAACAAAATATCAAGCGACTCCTTGCGTCTGACGCCGTCCGTGGAAGAAGCTTCCCGCTTGTAAAATAATCCTTGTTCAAACTCGTAGCGGGCGTTGGAGATGAGATTTTCGCGCCCCACATCTTCAAACGCTCGGAATTCCGTACAGCAACGCGGCTTCCTGCTCAGAAAATAACGGAGAAAGCGAATTGAAAAAACTGGCGAGAGCTTTCCCACGGATCATACGAAGACAGTTATCTTCCACAGCTCCGAATCTGAGCTTCAAATTTACATTTTTCTCTTTTTTGTTGCCTCGACGCGTCTCCCAGAGAATTTCGTCGCGCATTCGACCTCACAAATAATTCCCCCTGACCGCATGCATGTCTGAATTTCTAAGACGACAAATTTCGATTAACGGATTCGGGGGAAGTCCCATCGAAATATCTCCGGCGCATAATCTACTCAAAACGTGCGTCTAGAGAACAACGGAATGAACTATTTTTTCTTCGGATTCGTGAGGCTCGCTGGGACAGAACGGCTATCAAAGAATGACTTCGTCTTGTATCGCGAGAAAACATCAGTTTAGAAGCTACACACCCTCCGATTGTTTGTCAGGATCACGCGACGTGAGCCTCTATCTTATCAGATCCAATCAAAGCCCTGTATAGGCAGCTCATCCCCGACAATGCTAGGAATATGATATCGAAAGAGGTGGGCGAGATCCATCGGATTGAGGATACGTTCTTCATCGACAAGCTTCGGGTCAGGAGACTGAGAGCACACGTCCGCGAGAAGTCTATTCCTTCGTTGTCTGATCGCCCTGTGGAATTTTCCGGCCCTCCTAGGCCTAGGGAAGCCTCTTCTCTCCCCTGCGTCTGATATTTCGGCTTGCTACGCTAACTCAACTCATACAGAGACATCAGAATGCGCCTTGTGCCTGTATTACCCTGAGCTCACGGCCAGAATTATTAACCGACTTTGCTACGAGACGCAATCTTTCTGAGCAACGTGAGCTTGAGCACCGTGGCTCCCTTGTTAAAAACGCGCCCTCGTAAGCGCCCTGTGCATCATCGTCAACGGCCTACACATGGCGGCTACCGGCACAGCAGCCGCCATCGGTTGGTCGAGCATTTGACTGCCGCTCGCTGACTGAGTGATCCAAGAATTTGTAGCGCGTAAAGCTGAATTTCGAGCGAAAATTCAGGAGCTCGCCGAAGTCAGGCGCCGCTGAAGATCATCATCATCACCACCACTACTATCATCATCATCTGCTTGAGCGGCGTCTTCGTTTTTCTGTGTTCGCTGAACCTAATGGAGAAGAGCTCGCTCGCTAGATGAATCCGTTTCTTCGTTTTGACGCGGCGAGTAGCGACTAAGTTTATCGCTGCTCTGGGCGGAACACTGAAGAACAATAGAACACTTGACTCACAGAATTCACTATCAGAAGAAAAAAACGGAAAAAAAATGAAATAACGCCACGCGAGCCGCCTAAACGTTGGACATGGGCGGCCCGCCGGTCCAGAAGACAGCGTCGCGGGTGACACGACGAGCTCTGGGCCTTCCCGTGTATTTTTTCCTTTCTCCGAGTCCCGACTGGTTTCCGATTTAGATGGCTCTCGGACGGCGAATGACCCGAGCGAGCTCGACGGACCTTCACAGATATTTCTGTCATCACACAGGCCGAGTTACGAGTAGGTACACATAATATTTCCTCAGCCTACTTTCTTCTGATAGAAGGCGCGATGTCCGGATCGAACCCATGGATACTGCTTAGAATCTAGGAATCTATCTGAAAACATACAATACCGAAAACTCAGCTGGCTCAAATCGGGGCTGTCTCCATTTCGAAGCCGAACATGTGGTTTTGAGGGAGTAGTCTCCAAGCGTCTCAATTTCACCCCAGACGCCTAGTGGCTCCACGGCGACTCTACCATGCCGTTCTTGTTGTGTTTCGTACTCATGGAGCTTTATTTCTTGTAGCTCGTCCGCTTCCATGCTCCTGAGCGCTCCCCTTCCGTCTCTCTTCCATGCATATCTGAAAATTCTCGTGACCTTATTGCCTGTATCAGTTTAGAATCGAATATTTAGATCAATTAAATCCCCCTGGTCGGGCTGCGCTCGCCAGTCTCCGTGCGAGTGACCCCCGGAGGTAATCTAGGGAAACTACGCTCAGAAGATAAATATGGTGTGCATCAAGTCGTTCGGGAGTTCGTCAGCTCACTCAGACAAGCGAACGGGGGAATGAACGGGCAGACACGGGTTCTGGTAGTAGGTAGTATGGAAGATATTCTGCCACACTTCGTTGCTTTTTCCAAGACGGCCGCTCTTAACTCAGATGATGAAGTAAAAGAAGCTGTTCAGCTGGGGCTGAGCATTGCTTTGATAAGAGTTCAGCATGCTGTTAAGAAATTCTTCGTAATAAACTTTCCGGTTATTCTGCAGGTGAACCTATCACCGCGATTCAGAGCTCGACCGCCTCGGATCCGGGCGTCTCGATAGAAACGCAGCGGCGAGTCCCGATTCGCTTAAGGTATTGGCCAGAGTCTACGGATGACGCTCGCTCTCCGATCCGGGGAAATCGCGAGCAGGCGGTTCCCAGCTATTTCTTTCTCGGCAGGCGGCGGAAACGGCGTTGCTCGCTTGTGAGCGAAGATCAGTCGGGGACATTTTGATAAATTACTCCATTTGGCCACGGTTCCGATCGGTGCTCATGTTGTTGATACGGTCGTGATC
The DNA here is from genome assembly GCF_000255335.2 of Galendromus occidentalis. NCBI lineage: Eukaryota > Metazoa > Arthropoda > Arachnida > Mesostigmata > Phytoseiidae > Galendromus > Galendromus occidentalis. The sequence goes on along the minus strand of NW_003805489.1, from coordinate 836,227 downwards.
ATGTTTACATACATGGCGGTTTCTGTCTGAAGAAGCTCGGCAATAAACGATATGACATTATTTAGACAATCACAGCCGACGCTCCATGGAAAAGAAGAAGGAGCAACCTTATCGGCGGCAAGAATGTAAGATGATTCTCTTCACGGTCATCCTTCCGGATGTAATCAGTAATCGTCGTCGAAATTCCGCCGTGACTCATCCGGAGAGAACGGAGGTTCTTCGGAGAAAAACGACCGGGAAAGAGTCCCCGATGGGGTATACCTCGTGGGTCCTGAACATGCATCGTATGGGTTCATTCAAGGATGAGAGTATTCATCAGAGAAATCCTTCCCGCACCCAAAATTCATGACGGCCTCAAGCCTACCCATTCGCGAAGGTATGCATTCCTGGGTATTCACGTAGATCTACATAAGCGGTTTCGGTTTTGCCTCTAGCAAGACTACGTGAAGTTCTCCGCTCGAAATCAAATGTCGATTATCCGTTCGGTCCGGAGGGCTCACCGTAATCGACTCGCACGCGAACTATAGCATACGTGAGTGAAAATTTGTATGCCTGCGTCCGTACGAGGCTCGATAATGATGATACAGAGGCATATGGCGTGTGAGAAAACTCTTGGGTTAATGCATCGGGTCGGCCGGCGGATTGGTCCGCCTGCCTGCCCGTACCGCTGCTCGTCATTTTCAAAAAGTCGTAGAAGAACGATCGCAGTACGAATTTATTACGCCAATTTACGCTGTGTCAAAACCGATGACAAATGATCATCGAGAGCTGCTGACGAGAAAAATCTTTTCCGCTTTGTGAATTTCTTCCATCGATGGGTCGCTGAAGATGGGCAAGCTAATACGGTCGCGCACTGATTTGCTTTCCAGCCGCGAGTGTTCACGGTTCACAGTACGAATGGAACCGACCCGCACTGGTGTCTGTCGACGCCGTCGCCGCCTCTATCATCATTATCATTTTTGGGAACGGCAATCGACTCGATGGTGGCCTACCATGCGATTCGTTTTGTGTTTATTGGTAGAGGTCGATATCGCTTCTCCGGAGACGGGATGCATCCTTCAGAAACAGAAAATGGTGAGGATTCGGCGCGAAGAGTCGCATCTTGACATCTCGTCTTCGCAATCCGCGCTGGCTATGCGTGGCTCGTGTCACGCTGTTGCGAGCTTCGGAGCACGAGTTCCTCTCCGATCGAAAGCTTCCAAGACGAAGTATCGGGAAGTACGCGTCGCGGCTCGGACCTTCGAGCAAGAGGAGATTGTCCGGTCCGTCCCGTCGAAATTTCGGAATAAGTGAGGCTGAGGTTAATGAAGGAAATTTTTGAGCTGACCGACCGACGGGAGACTCCAAGCACCGCAGGCACTTCCCGGAAAATCGAAAGGAAGGAAAAACCTGAAGCACAGCCCGGGCGTCCAGAGAGTAATTTCCGATGCTGACGCGGTGACAAGCCAGCCTACCACTGGCGAAATGCCTGTCGGTGGCTTCTCCAGCCCGAGGTCACAAGCGAGGGTGTCGGAGCGCGCTCCCGAAAATCACTGCTTATGCTCGGTTAAGCTCGTCCCCGGCCGGATCTCGGTAGTGGTTGAAGTAGCTTGAAGACTTTAAACATCACCGAATCTTGCTAACCCAAGCGTTATTCATTCAGTGCGGGCATGGTTTCAACAAGTTCAGCTTGTAGAGGTCTCTCGAGGGAGGTCGACGTCGACGACGACGACGACGACGACGACATCAACAACGACGGGAATCAGGAGCCTGGCAAGCAGACCTAGGAGGCGGCTTCGGGACCACCTCGGTGAGTGGAGGGGTGTGCGGGCGGGCGGACGAGCGAGCGAGCGATGGGGCTAGGGCGCACGACTGCCGGTCTGAGCGTTTAGAAACGAACAGATGTCTCTTCAAGCCGAATTTAGTACAACTGCATTTGAAAGGCTCGAGTCAAAGTCTCTCTGGCACGCCTGCGTGCGTTGCACGTCTGCCTGCTCTGGCTGCCTGTTCAGCTCTTGCTGGCTTCCGTGCCGTCTCTGCGCTTCCTTGACGCTCCCCAAATGCCAAGTCCGCTTCTCTGACATTTAAATCCACCCCTTCCCGAATCCGGACGGCAGCAGTAGCAGCAGTAGTACCAGGATCAAAGTTCGACTCGCTCGAACGAAAGAGCTATTTCTCGCGGATGCGTGTCGGAAATGCTCGATCGTGCCGCAAACTCAGGTAGTGGGTAGTTTGAAGCTCTCAGATGCGAGCGCGCGAGGGGGCGGGCGGACAAGTATTATGTACATAGACGAGGCTCGCGTTCCGGCTCAATTCAATTAGTATCCGAATATGCGGCGGGGACTGACTCGCGGTCGGCATTCATTTGAGAATGATTCATCGTGACTTCCTGGCTGTCACAATCGTTCTCTATGAAGTCGTTTTGTCATCGTGGCCAGGCGCTGTCGGTGGTCGGAGCTCGCCGAATCGGTTGTAGCGCTGGTGGCGATGTGGCTCCGTACGTTTAAGGTACGAGGGTAAGCCGAGAGGCGAGCGGTAAGCAGGAAGTGAGGATTGGCCGCTGAACAGAGTCCCCGACGTGACCTGGCTTTGGTATGGGCGTTATTTTTTTCTACACCCACTTCTGAGTGTGAGCTCGTAAGGACGTATCCTGCAAAAAATCCTCATTTCGTTTGTCATCAACTTCCGTTGACACCGAGACACTCTGCGTGTACCCCTCCCTCTTGGCGAAGCGCTTTCGAACAGCCCAAGCTTTCTGCGCCGTTGGATTTCCGGATTAAGTGCACTGTTCTGGGCGAAAAGCGCCGCTGAGGCGCCTCGTCATATTACACCGCTGGAGATACATGGGTTCACGGTTGGGACCGTTTCCAGGTTACGGCATATCGTCGCTATTGATGCTGTTGTCATTATGGGCTCGGGTCGGAATGACCTTCGCTTTTCTCGTACCCGAACGTAGGTTATGGACGCTCATGTGTGAAATGCTGCTCCTCTCAGTGACGAGGGACGATATTTTGTGCACGTAACCGAGAACCGATGTCAACAATGGCCTTCAATCGCCTGCTTTCTGAGCCATTAGCTTGTTCCATGAACGCCACTGGATCTGTCCTCTTTCCGTGGCGTCGGTCTCCGATCTAGATTCGCTTTGACACTCGGAAAAAAAAAGCGAATTTACACGATCTAGCGCATAATGGACATTTTTTGCGACAGTCATAGTACGTGCCCCGAACGATGATTTCAGCATGGAAATACGGGGCATAATGCAGGTGTGGATGATTTTGATTTCGGGTTGCTCCTCAGAAGGAACGTAGCGCGGGCAACGGCATGCATTCGAATGTCTGTCCTTCCGCCCTTAGAAGAGACGGAAGCCCGAAAACCCGATATTCTAATTAAGGAGCTGCAAGATCGCGAGACGAGGTGAATGCCGCGGGAAGACCGCGAGCTCCGATGTTTCACGTGCGGCTGCTCCGATAGGCAGCCCGCTGGACGACGGATGATACCAGGAAAGCTCTACGCCGGGAGACGAATGTCCCGAAGAAAGCCCCATTCTGTCAATCCACCTTCTGCTCTGAGTCAAATCGGCGCCCGCTACAAATGAAGGTCATCACGCTGATTCTATGGAAAATAGTCCCAGGATCCCAGAGCTGGAGGGGGAAAAAGATTGGAATTGTTAGCGCGGGATGAATCTCCTTCCCTTCATACATGTGGATCACGACCGAGTCGGAGCGCAGAAAAAGCGCCATTCTCGGTGGAGGACTCGGGGCAACCTCCTCGGGCGAGACAGAGTGTTGGCGGAGGTTGATATTCCGAAAGCTCCGCAGAGAATGGAAATCTCGAGACCGACGGGACGACCCGAGCCTGAACGTGTTTTCCATTCATTCAGAGACTCTGACCTAAGTTTCTAGGAAATCGCTCTGTGGATCGATTCCTTCTCAACGCCTTACCTTACGAATACATTGGCGCTGCTAAGTCGTCACCGAAAGTCTGAACGCAGCTCGTTTAGGAAGAAACGTGTTCACTCGGAGAATCTGCGACGACAGAGAATGAATTGTCTTCTGATTTGGGTTGTAAATTTTGTTCTGCCGGAGAAATCAGCTGGCCGTCGCTCGGAGTCAGGCCGTTGCCGGCGTTTAATCCGTAGAATTCTGCTCGGATTTTCAGTAAATATCACACCGAGAGGCGAGCGGGTCGCTTCGGTCGTGCGCTCGGAGTGAGCCGAAAGACGTTGCGAAACCTACGCCCGCTCGTTCGTTCACTGGGATTGATTGACGCCGAGAAGAGCGAGTCGAGGAGACCTTCGGATGCGACAATACCGAATCTAATCTTTTTAAAACTTTTGCTGGGAGCTCTCCGGGTTTCCCAATCTATCGAAGTCTATTGGTCGGTCACAGCGCGATGCACGGACTTGCTCAACGAGTTCGAGGGATAGGCTAGGCAAGGATTCCTATATCGCAACGGAAGGGTCGATGCGCCCGGTATTCCCTCCGGCGGCGTCACGCATCAACTCTGAATCTTAAAATATTGGACAGTCTCGACTTTTCGGAGAGCTCTGCATTTCTGTGAGGACTGCATGGGATAAATATGACACGCATGAGAGAATTGTCGCCTCGATTGGAAACCTGAAACAAGAATGCGTCATCTCGCAATCGTTCCGGGCAAGCAGTGGCAGCCCATCTCCGTTGAATTCAACGACGAGAACGAGGAGTGGACGGAAAAACGAATGACTCGACTCTACAGGGGATAACAAATTGATTTGTGATTGTAGTACCGAAGAATCCCAGCCGCGCTCGCTGTGAAGGTGTGAAGCGACCATCAGCTGGTCAGCTGACTGTGAGAAGTCGATTCTTGTCAGTTCGAACGTCGTAATGCGGAGCACATCTCAAACTCCCTGTCGGTGCTTCGTTTTTCGCATGGAGCCCCGCAGAAGCTGTGCGAGACAGAAAAAGTTCCCCCATGGATGTTTCTTCTCGCTAATTGACTCCCACGAATCTCTGTGTGTCGGTGACCTCGGTCAACACGAAGACACGAGGCCGACTTCGATTTCCGATAAGAATAATTAAAGCGATACAGAGATTTCCCCTGGCCTCAAGATTCTAAAGCCGGCGATTCTATTCTGGTATGTACCCGACCCCGACAAGCAGTAATCGGAGTTGGAATTCCACTGCATTTCCATACGCACCAAAACTTAAGGGCTCGGCAGGGGAAATCCGGGGAATAACCCGCGGGACGTTTGCGGAGGCTTCCGGAAGCGGATGGAGGATCCCGAATTCGACTTCAAACTTCGGCAAAGTTGTGCGTTGCTCAAAAGTTCTGCACGCAACCACAACCGTTCCTGATGGAAAAAGATTCCGATCGACACGAATTACGAATGTAAAAAAATATCCTCTCTCGTGTTAGACTGTGGATCATCCGGGCGATTGGATCCGTAGCTCCCCACGTTTCAGCTGTGGAAAAATGAGAGGGATTAGATCGGCAGGAGCCATCCCGTTTGAGGTTCTAGGAAGCTTCGTTGGACTGTCCCGCCCGGTATACGAATTCAACATCAGCTGAAGGATAACTTAAGGGATGCTTGAACCAGATATCGAAATTCCGTGACGATCCCGAGTTTCTACCCTTACGCAGATGGAAACGCGTAGATCGAACTCTTGAGAAATAGCGGACGACTGTAAAGTTTGACACTTTTTCCTTTCATGCGAGAGGTCTGTCGAAACGGAACTGCATCCACCGCATAGGTCCATGATCGTAAAGCACGACAGGGCCCGGAGCGATTTCGGTCGAACATATCGGTTTAAAGTTTTCCGACTCACTGGCGAAGAGATGTCTCCGGGGTTACTTTCGAGGTGTCGGACGAGTGTTCCGAGCCCTCGTATGAGGAGGGAAACTCTCGCATTTGCCTGACCCGAACCCCTACCCCAATCGTCTACTCCCGCCTCGTCGGTCGACGGTCCAAGGAACCGGATCAACTTTGTCGGACCTACGCGGATCGGGTTGGACCAACAGTGGCCTCTCTCCCAGTCGGATACTTATCCCGCTGCCCCCTGCGTCCCGGTTGCCCGAAGGGACGGAGAGAAATTGACTCCCTGGCCGAGGTGACGATTGCGAGATTGCCAGACGAAAAAGGGGCGAAACGAGAACGCGACCAAGTGACCGCTGCCAGTCGCTTTCACAAGAACCTACGTTCGGAGCTTCAAGTTCCAATCGAGCGAGCCGGTCAACCTGCGAGGTAATTGGCTTAAGCCTGAGGCGATCGTAATGAGGATGTATTGCGACGGAGCCGTCAGGCTCCCTGCGGGCCGCGAACCCTACCCATCCGTTTGTTGGTCCGTGCGTCCGCTCCCGCACTCGCTGCGAACTCTGTTCGCGCTCAATTTGCCCGATATGAAAATCAGATGCGTACGTACCTGGCCAGACCATTCACTTCAGCTTTGCCAATGAGTGTTCGGCGCCGCCGGGAGGAGGGGGATTCTCGACTGTCTAACACTAGCTCGCTCCCTCGAAGCCGATGTTCTCTCTCATGCATTCTCGTTCCGTCCTGTTATCGGACGAGAAAAAATTCTATCCAGTACCGAACGAGCTCATCTCGCTCCAATTGCGTCTCAGCATTTTCGATTGGCTATACCGACCCTCGGCCCTGTCGCCGGATTCCATTGGACGAGCTCCGGGTCCGTAGGCGCGGCGAACGATGGGAACGTTCCCTCCTATCTGGCGGCTTGTTCGCGTTCGGCTCCGAGGAAATGGAATTCGCGGGGGGATGTGAGCCCCAACAGACAGGTTCGATGCCGATCAGTGCCTTCTGGACATGTGAGGTCTAGGATAGATTCAGTCTCACTAGGATTTCCATCTTTGGACGTCTCTGTCTCGGATCTCAGTCTCGAACCAGACTCCCACAGTGGAACTTTCCCTACGGAAATAGTTTTTAGTCTCCCCGAAGGTCTCATTGCAGGGATGAGAAGAGAATTCGATCCACAGCGGTAATTTCCCGGGCCATCGAGCTACTCGAAGCTATATATCCTCTGCCTCTCCATCTCTCGATAGTTCCCAATGAGGATCGAAAGGGGAGAAATCGTCAGGAAGGAGAGCGAAGCGAGATTCCATTTGGGACATTTTCCGTTTTTGCCAATATGTGGGGACATTCGTGCCGGCTCGCCTCTCACTCGTGCACACTATTAGAGAACCCAATAACGCACGTGTCTAATGGCCACATCTATGTACCTAGATGGTGAATAGAGAACTCCGTGGAGCTCCGGTGCCCGAGCCTGACGCCGGAGTCTGAGTCCTGAGGTAGCGAACGAAGGGTCAGTAGGGATCTGGCCGGACGACCAGAATCGACCTGGGAGTAGTGACATCGCGGACCGGCCAGCAGACAGAGAGACGGCTACTAGGGGTCTCTAGTCTGCGGAGAGAACTGGGAAGGACGGCAGGCCGGCCAGCGAGCCACCGACCAACCTACCACGGGAGTGGGACGGAAAAGGAACGAGCTGGGGGCGACCGAGTAACGAGAAAAAAGATCCATCTATTCCGACGAGCGAAGTGACCATGGAGGTCGCCCACCCGCGGAGTCGCTCTCCAATTGGGCCTGGGTGGCCTTGCTTGCTTTTTCGCCTTCGTTTGCCTGACTAGCCGGATGGCGATCCTTCCTCAATTCGGTATCGGACCGAGCGGCTCCGGCCAGAGACTCCGAGACCTCTGCTCGATCTGAAATCGCTATTTGAAAAATGGCGTCATTCCGAGTCCACCGTCGGCTGTTTCGTTTTGAAACGCCGGCCGGCCCGTCGCTGGTCATTTCTGCCGTCGCTGCTGGCTCAGCCACACCCAGACTCTGCCGCACTGAACTGCACTTTCAAAGCTCGAATCGTGCAATAATCCTTTATGAACTACGAGCGACCTCTGTGAGGGGGTGGGCGGTGAAGTTCCACAGCTAAAATCCATTCCCCCTGCTCAATGCGGCTTTTTGAATTTCTATTGAATTTCATCATTTGCTTTGCGGTTGGGGTGACCCACCTGGGTCGATCTCGATCATCGTAAAAGCTGACGGAATTGATGTTCGGTTTCCGATTTCCGTGGACTCTCCGCTACCGGTACTAAAACGACGCCGCCAGCGGCAGCAGCAGCAACAACAAGGTCTACTCGAACAGCTGGTCTAGTATAATCAACGCCGAATCCAGGCGGTCTCGTTTCTTAGAGCCTCGAGACCTTCCGCAGATAAACGAGCCGAGATTTCCACCTGTCCTCTCGGGAAGACTCCGCACCTACCTTCGAGCAAGCCAGCCTTGAGCGGACGACTTTGTATGATTATGATTAGGACCCACGCAACGGCTTGGGATTCTTTGAGGCCCTGAGCAAATCATCGATGGTCTCGCGATGTCCCCAGGAAATCGCTCCATTCGCAAATCGCGACACACGACTGTAGCGATCGTATCAGTCAATGATTTTGAGAAAAGCTTCACCCCTGAGGAGAGGCGTTGTCATTCCACTTCTTGGGGCGGAAATCCTTGGGAATATGCTCCATGAAGGATCGGAACGACGCCAACATCTATTCCCTCCTCCGTCTGAAAATAGCTTTCCACCTCTACTCCGGAGTCGACGGACGCTTTTCGCCTCCGACAATCATGGCTCCTCTGTCTTGTGGTCTGAACCTCTCGTGTTTTCGATGCGGAAGGATTCGGTGTAGTAATTGGTGAGTTTCGCGGTGTCTTCGAAGTCTTCCGAGAGCATCGTAACTACTCCAAACTTCCACCGACGGCGCGTCTCCGGCGCGGGATCGTTGAGATTAATTCACGGAAAACTGTCATCTCGGGGTATCATCTCCCGTCAGACGTCGATAGCCTGCCATTGGAAGGCGCATGTCTTTTTTTGACGTGAGATTATGGCCACGGGAACGATGCTTACGCAGAAACTGCTCGCATCGAAATTCGGGGGAGTGGGAGTTTCTGGAGTCGTTCGGGAATATATTGAAAAATCTCTTCCCCCATCTTCTAAGCATGTGGAAGAAAAGAATTACCCCATCGATTCCCGCTTCGCTCCGATGCTTCTCCATGAGCGTCGTAAGTAGGGCTCGTCCCCACCGCTCCGGGAGTCCCTGGAGTGTTCTCTACCGCTCCCGCTGAGTGACTTGTGCATCCTTGATTGGACGCCGTCGATGAGTTGGACGACTCCCAAACATAATTCGTTGGGGGCTTGATTCGGTTTTCTATTCCTCTTCATTCTCGTTTGTGGAGAGAATTTCGTCCCGGAGCGGGTGATCGAGAGAAAAAATTCTCTCCTGAAAGAGATCGCGCATGTGAATGGCCCGAGAGATGGAAGGCTTGGACTGGTCGTGGCACGTCGAAGTATCGTTTGCAAATTAGAACGTCTCCTCCACCCGCCCCTCGCAGCCCTTCTACCCTGTGCCCGGAGAGCTCAGATCTTGGCTTCTCGTCGTCAGCGATCACCCGGAGCCCTCCCCGAGGCCGGCTTCTTCCCGACGGTCCCTTCGAATTTCCCGCTTCGTCGTCGTTTGGCTCGTCGTCAATGGGAAGCCAGAGGAATGATACAGGAAGCCGTTCGCTTCGTCAGACCTCAACGAATCATCCTCCAGGACTTTCGATGCGACGAACAATTCAATCGTCCCCGATACTATTCTCTCACAATGAACCAAGCGATATACAAAGGAGCTTTTTCCGGTTGAATCCTTCGTATTCGACATTTTTGTCGGAGGCTTCCATCCAATTTCGTTCTCATTCCTGAGTCCAAGTAAGAATAACTCAGCCCTCAGAATCAAGCGACAGATCGTCCTGACCTCACGTGCACTATAATCTTTCTCGACGCACATGGGATGAAGTTCCCAGAGACAAAGCTCCAGAAATACCCTCATGCGAGTGAATCATCACACGACAGAAGTCAGAACCGATGAATCTTCAAGCTTCTAGGCCGCTCTTGACCCTATCTCCCCCCCCCTCCCCCCGACGGGGTAGAGCGAGCTTCAGGGAGTATTATTTATAGTCATTCACTGGAGTGGACAGCAACCGAGTTTCACAAATCTCCGAGACCCTCCGGGATAAACGTCCAGCAGATCATCCGGGGTTTCAATGATGCCGATCGACATTTCCCACTGGTCGCAATTTTTTTTCAACGCAGAGCCGTAGTCCATGAGCTCCTGTTCCGAACTCCGAAGCCTTCCCTGATGGCTCGGGTGAGCTCGATCCGTCTTCGGAACTCGTTATTCAGATAGGAAGGCCTTCTACAGTTCAATCAATTTTAAACATTTGCATTGAAGAGTCGATGTCGGACCTATTCCGTGATAAGGCAGGAAGCCGAAGATTAAGGCTCCACCGTCATCTTTTCGAAACGGAGGAGAACCCATCCGACCGAAGTGGAATCTAATCGATAGCCCCTGTTCATCAATTTGATTTCGCTCGTTGTAACTTCATGATCGCAGATGAGGCCTCCGATAAACTTTGCTTCGCGATCTGAGGGCTCACCCATAAGCCGTTGTCTCTCCCTTTTTCTTCTACCTCCGCCAGATGAGTCGATACGGACATAGAGCAGCGAGTCAATGAATGAATTTATTGTGAATGAATCGATAAATTAGCCGTTGCTCCTCTGGGCTACCGTGGCCGCGATTTTACGACCGTTCGCTCCGCTCATTGTGTCTTCAGAACTTGAATGCCACCATTGATGGATCCGGCGCACCGATGCGGCAGGAACAACTCTGCTGGCTCGCGCCGCTCGAGTTTCCCACATGGCGCCCGAAGCGCCGGAAAAATGAGAATTACCCACCTCGCACCGATATCCCTGAGGAACCTGATGAGCTCATAAGGGAGCAAGAAGGAAAATACTTCATGTTGCCTCCGTTCAATACGGATTCTGAAGTGAGATTGCTCGCCGTCAATGGAACAAAGCATGCCTATGCTACGGACGACGAGAGAGAGCGTGATTACTTCAATTCTCAACGATTCCATTCAACGAAGGAGCAATCACGGCGAAAAAGCCCAGAGGGTAAGAATGTCGCGGGATTCCCGCCTAATCTCGGCGCACTGCGTGGCCCGGTCGTGATAAATCAAATACGAGGTGTGTTCGACCAAAATTGTGACCACAGTAATACGGTGGCGGCGCCGATGCCGATGGCGACAGGACTACACGCCTCGGAGTCATACCAGCTACTTAGCTAGCAGAAAAAAAGGTTTGTCCGGCCTTCGAGATAAGCTGACTAAAGCCAATCTTCAAACAACGCTATCGTGGAAAACAAGGGACGCTGCTCGGGTCGACGTCACCACTGCCAACAACAACGGCGAAGCCCACGACGACCCTTTCCGAACAAATGGACTCTTATCGCGAATACGACTCAGACTACGACGCCGACGGTTGAGCCCGGGCACTCGCCTCCGCGATAACCCGTTCAACTGGACGGAGACCAGTCGATAAGAACATCGCATTGCGAGACCGAAGCTCAAAATTGCGTCACCAACACTTCCGTGAGGCGTCAGGCTCCAATTGTGAGACTTTCGAAAATCTGGATATAACCCGATCCGGTCGGTCGATCTCGTAATCGTTGCAGCGCCACGAGTCTTCAATGAGATCTTGGAACGGGGTGGGTGAATCAGAGGGAGGAGGGTGCCTTGAGCCGGCATCCAAGAACCGGAGGGTCCAATGACGATATAGGATAAGCCTTTGCCGCTGCTCTCTGCAGGACAAGCAGAACTCGGACACATCAGAGCCAGACGAGATCGCGGGGTTAGCGGGTCGTCGAGTCGACTTCATCCCTGGCAACACGGAGACGCTTCTGGTGTTCTGTATACGTCCGAGTCCGTCGGTCGGTCGGTCGGTCTGCCGCCCAACTATGTCTCTGGAGCGGCTTTCGGACGCTCTCGAGATCCTCGAAAAGGGCAGTCGACGCTCGACCTTCTTTGAATGAATTTCTCCGCGAGCCATTCGCTCAAAAATATGACGAAATGATGTCGGTCAGGAATCAGGCGTCGCGTCTCCAGCAGACGCAGATTCGAAGTTCCGGATGGTGAAACTCAGGTTGGGAGCGGCGCCGCGCCGGGGTTTGTTCGTCCACGTGGTTCCGTCTCGTCGAGAAAAGCTCGGTCAGAGATGGGTACTACTACCTGATTCTCGCGCGAACGCCAGGTAAAAATCGGGAAGCACGGCCGGACTGGGAAGCCTTCCCATTTTAGGAATTAGTCTGGGACGAAAACACCTCGACCAGCTGCTCGTTGAGGATTTCTGTTCTTCAGGTCTTCGGAGAGGGTGTAGGTGAGACGGCGAATAACTCAGGAAAGGGTCACACAATAGCACCGAGATCACCAAAGCCGAACAAATCCGTCAAGTGTTTCTGAATCGGATGACGGTTCTCGAATTACGCTCTCATTTAGGAAGAGCATCGCTTGTGGCCCTGCACAATTATTCGAGAAGCTTCTCGAGGGTAGATTCAGAAGAGTTCGTTCAAAAGAGGAAAAAAACACTGGAGCAGAAATAAAGGGACCGGGAGTCTGGAATGGCTGTGGACCTAGTATTTGGAGGGAACAGAGAAGTCAAGTCCTGGTAAACGCTAGCTGCTGGTGGAACGGGGCTCTGTTTAATTATTGAATCTCAATAAGCCGATACGACGCTCATGTTAACCACAGCTCCAGTCACTCATAGACTCGACGACGGAGTCTATTTGAGGCATCGGCATCATCGGCTGCGACGGCAACAACAACGACGACTCCTCGTTTCGTTCGCCGGCACCCGTGCGTTGCACGATCAAGGAAGGAGCAGAAGCGATTTTTGCCCATGATTAGGGAGCATAATATTTCATCTCGAAAGCGCATTGTATCTGGCAGCCAGATAAGAATTGCGCTGGAACAGAGCAGCGAACCAGGTTCGAATCGGATGAATCAATGACTTTTATTGCTGGAATCGTTCCTTCTGTCGGGCCTCGATCGTTCATCGAGAGCAGAGAGAGTAGTATCTCGTGGAACCCGAGGTAACGACTCGCGAGTTCGAGGCGGGAGCCTGGGCTCGAGGCTGAATGAGCTCCATCTTGCGAGTCAAGGCTCGCGACACACTGACTGAGAAATAAGTCTCCGGGTGAGTGGCCTGGAAGAGACAGTCATGTCAAGATGATGTGAGCATCAGGACTTCTCAGCTGCGGGTTCTGGATATACCGTGAATTCTGAGCTTGGCGATCCGGAGAATCGTGGGTCGCGGGAATGGCGCGATGCGCCGAGAATACTTCCTTTGACCGCGGTACATCGTGAGCTGTTGCCGGGCATGTCATCCGGGAACGAAGTTCCAAATTCGAAGACACGTTCGCATCCGATACAACTCGTAGAGGGCGCAAGCGCCGACTCCGAGCGGGCCGGAATGATTCTCGTCGCGTTTTCCTCCTCACGATGGGGAACTACATTTTATACTATTGCGATGAGAGCGAAATCTCATTCATTATAATTCCCCATCAGCATGACGAATTCCGTGTACGTTGCGCAGGTGGAATTGGATATTTCCAGATTTCAGTAATGGTCCTGAGCTATGTTCCGGATGAGATAATGAGGAGGCCATTATTAGCCTGCCCGCCCAGGGCCAATCCTCTCAGAATCGATGGACGATGTTCCGACTCTGATTCCGTGGCTTTGCGTGTGCTCTCGTCGAGTCATTCCGAATGGCGGCCCAGAGCGAAGGGACAGCAAGCCAGCATCGGGAGTCTTCGATTCTCAGAGAGATTTCGGTGTACACTTGTAGATCCTTCAAAAAATGCCGGCTACCTATATTCGAGAACTAAATGGGGGACTTGAGGGGCTATAGCTTCGACTCCTCGTCTCGGGAGAAGCCTGGACATTTTGGCTCTCGACTTGATCATCAATCGTCGCTCCATCGCCGCATGAAAGCGTGGTATCAATGTAGCATGAGAGCTTGCCGGAATCCAACATAAGGGTCACCGAGCTCTCCGGCATCTTAGGAAGCATTTCCGATTCCCCGCCCTCGATCCTCAGGAGTTAACCAAGGCGCGCTCTCAAATCCAATGCATGCGGGAGCCGATCTCGGTAGCACTTTCTCGAAACTTTAGGGACGAGAGGCTAGGACTCCGTCGTGGGAGGCGAGGACAGACGTTGCTCGTCCTCCTACGGTGGAGCGGACGGATAAGTCTCAACAATCAAGTGTTCCGACACTAGTCGTTCCGATGACGCACCTGGGGAGAGATTTTGGTCTGATTGGAAGAGGCGTGCATGCACTAGATCGTTTGTATTCCTCGAGATGGGTCCAAGGCTCGGGTCTTCCGATCAACAGGAATCCCGCTCCTTGCAAGCGACCCTTTGCAGGTTCTTCAAATCCGAGATGAAGTCGGAAATTCTCGATCATCTCCTTAGAAAAGTCACTAGCTGTGAATGTTGAAGCGTAATCATATCCACTGGGGTCCGCTGTGTAATCATATCCACTGGGGTCCGTGCGGATATCTACCTAGAAGTCGAAAATGTATGCCACGAAAATTCCGACCTCAATGACAGCGAGACTCGGTCAATGTCGATGACATTCGTTTTGACTTAATTGGCAGCTACGACGGATCGGAGAGATGTGGCTGGATGATCCAGGTCTCGACCGCAGCAACCTCGGATGATATTACGACGGGCATATGGAAAGGAAATCACATGGAGACTTGATCTAATAAGAACCTCTGATGATTCATCCTATCAAATATATAACAAGCAGGTTCTGTGAGTCTCCGCGTCCCCATAGCCAAAGCCTGTTTAATATCACCCAGACTGATCGAGTCGACTTGACAATGGAGCACTGGGCTAGCTTGATTTTTGGTACGGAAAGTATCCGGCGAGGTTCCTGCCGCAGCTTCCAAAGAGCAGAGCTCCAGCGGGATATAACAACCTGGAAGTAAGCCCCTGAATCTTTGTCTACGTGAGAGGCCTCGTGGTGGGCAATCAAGCTCCCTGACAAGCTCGCCATAGACTGGGGAAACTACGATCAGCCTGTGCGAGACGCGGGTTCATGATCCTCGCGAATCTTGTACACAAGGAAGCGTCAGAATTCACTGTTTCGAACGCTGCTTGATTCCATTTCTACAAGATACCTATATAATTATTATATATCTCAATTTACATTCACGACATCCGGAACGTCTACCCTGGTAGTGCTCCCTCATTCGCCACTTTGACTTTTGTAACGGTCCTCTCTTCTGTCTACTTTAGATCGTTGAACAAGCGACCGAAATTCTGAGGACTGTCTTCTGTCGAGTCGATCTGCGAAAGAGAATGTTAAAATGTCTATAGCGGGATCGTAGCGCTTCTCGCGCTAAAATGAATCACGCCGAATTACCTCGTCGAGCGTTTCATTGCTAAGGAAGTCCTCCAGGGGTGATATAGGTTCTGGTCGGTGTTGCTGGCGCGGCTCGAGCGTGGGCGAGTATTGTACCTGGTTTGGAGAAAATAAAGCATCGGTTGGGGCAGAAGAACGGGGCCGGAGGTGCCGTCGAGACCGGCTGAGTCGTGTCGAGCTTTCTGACATTTTTCCTCTCGACTTACAGTTTGACTTGAGAACCTCTCTGGCGAATCGGGCTTTTTTTTGGCCGAACATTGCCCCCCGGAACTACATCCACATCTCGGGCATTCGTTTCGAGCGACCGACAGCTTTCGCTTCTGACCTCGGTTTTCCCGTTTCACTTTGTCTGCGAGAAGCGAGAGGCGAAAATGAGAATCCTCGAAATACATTTCCGGTGACGAAATCGTGTCAAGCTGTCAGCGTTCTCGAGTTACGGAGGAATATATAACCGTTTCGGGTGGCGAAGTCTCCCAAAGGTGCGTTAGAATCCGATCCGTTGTACACTCGCGACATTTGAGATGTCCAATCGAAATTGCTTGATTCATCATACGGCTCATCAGTTCCCACGCTAATGCTGTGAAAGCGGACGCAACATGTTCATTTTGAACTTCTCTCGGAAGTCTCGGGGCGCGCGGGTTCGCTCCGCTTCCTCTCGCAGAGGGGAAATGCAAGAACAGAAGAGAAATTATTGTGTTCGCCCGTCCGAGAAACCCACTTTTTCCAGCCTACGAGGCGACCGTCCGGCGTATGCAACGGCTGCCTGGATCGGTAAATGGATAGATTCTCCTGCTTGATCTCCGGTTTCGAGGTGACGGTTTCGATGCCTGCCGGCATCGTGTAGTGACCGATGTGACCTGGACATAGAAGAAGAATAATTGAAGGGGACGGCTAATCAAAAGAGGTCCTCGTAAATTTGGCGGAGCCTCGTGGTGATGAAAATCGTCTTGCGGAGCTATCGCACACTGACCTGTCAAGTTCAAGTGCTGTCTTAATTCGGGTTCCGAATGGCACGTGAAGTGACAGTTCTCACATCTGATCATTGGTTCCCAATCGCCGAAAACCATGGTGTCTAATGCTCCCTTACCGGAGAGATATAAAACGTGCAGGTGTCCGGATTCCGATGACTCTCGTCTGTGTATAATAATCTACAGTGACCCACACGTATCACAAAGAATGTTGGGTTCGGGGAGTTCAGTCGATCGCTGCGAACGAGGTCCTCTGTCTCTGTGAGGAGACACGGACTAGCGGATTCCGTGAATCTCATTTGGGTCTTCGGCCTAAACGCTAGGTATCCCGGGCCTAGGCTTATTCTGTATCGAGAACCCCGATTCGATCGGACAGTCAAAAGCTCGAATTGATTGTTCTGACCTACCGGGAGCGGCCGACCTTAATCGTGAGATTTCGGGTCTCGATACAGCCCTCTTGAGGCGAAAAGAAATTGGCGCTCACCTTGATCGCGGGCTTGATTTTTCGGCACCTTATGGCACAGCGCGCTCAAATCCAGTTCGAATTAAATGGACATTCAGTAATTCCGACTGGGAGACTTGGTGTCTCGTGGGTGAGGGAATATGTGGCGCGCTCACTCACTCGACACGATTCTTTCCGAATATTCTCTCTGCACAGACCACGTCAGTGCGATACTCGAATCATTGGAGAGAACTATGCGATTCTTCCACGCGAAGCTCATCTTCAACTTCCCCCGGAGCAGAGGCTGGGGAGTTTTGTCCCATGAGGAATTTCCCTTGATGGGGGCCATCGTCGCTACGGCGGCACTGCGATAGATCTTGCGAGCGATAGATCTTGCGTGAATTCCCGTTTGATGCTCATGAAACTCTCAGAATAAATGTCTCTTGGTGGACTCCATGTCGCTCAAAATACAGGATACCTCTCGGTTTCCGCTGCAGTGCTGCCCCAGTCGAGGTCGGTGACTGCTCCCTTCAAGGATGAGTTTTGGATCTCACGCAATCGGAATCTCAAGATCGATTCTGCCATCGATGGAACGCGACGAACAAAATGGACAGGCTCGAGATAAATAGCTCATGTATCTCATATCAACGATGTAAATACGATAGCATTCTCAGATAGATTCGGAAAGCACAGGATCACGATCATCGCGAAGAGAGCTCTCGAGAGTCGCGTCTCAATCCGGCCCAGTCCTCGTCGGAAGATTCGACGCGATGCAATTTTCGAATCCTCCGAGGGCTGAAGCTTCCTCCCACCGTGATCGGACCTTCTCCTAGTCGATTAGAGCCGCTTCGAATAATCCGACTGCGCATCATCTTCAATTGAGAATTTGGAGCGATGGGGAGCCTTTGAAGGCTGGCATCGGGTGCTTCGGATATTCCCGACAGATCTCGTTGAAGGATCATCTTGTTGTTCTTGTTCTTTGTAGAGCGCTAAGAGAACAGCACCCCAAACCGCGGAGGCAGCCCGTGCCCCAGAAGTACATCATGGGATCATGTGATCCGACCGTATCTCGGAAGAAACCTGCGAATTGAAAATCTTGCGGCTCCGGAAACGTAGTTGCAGGGAGGTTGAAATTGCGAACGCGATGAACCCCACGCTCGAGCAGATGAGACCATTGGCTACGGCCAGATTGTGAACTCCTACGATATCTGCAAGCACGAGATTTAACATTGGAACCCGATCAGGAAAATGAATTAGAGAAGCGAGTGCCACCGAATTGGTTCTCCCATCCTGAATCTCGTGTCCCTGTTCGACGGAGACCATGCAGATCGGGATGGACCATCTGCATCGAGGAATCGATAAATCTCCGAGTCGGTTCACAGGAGACTACTACTGTGCACATGACCACAGTAGAATCGTAGAACAAGCCAAATAGGAGGAACATAGAGGTGAGAGGCACGTAGCGCGGAACCGACGGATGATGCACCCCGATGCCCCTAAATACAGGAAGTTGAGAGCGAAGGTCACCTGCAACGGTCATCCGAGGTTCTCAAACTCACTCGGAGCAATCACTCAGTCAGTGCTGACAGCGGCAGCTCGACAAAGAGGGCGATGGTCGTGATGACCGCCGGCTGATCGACGCGGAAGATCATCATTCAATCAGATTCCGAGTTCGTAATTTCGGAAATTGAATATCGCCACAGTTTTGTTCCCTGTCGCCCCGTCAGCTGGGCTGTCTGTTGTCGTTTGATCTGGATCGCTCCCCAGCTCAGCTGAGCCGTCTCTCCGAAAGTGTGTGCTTTCCGGTGTCGGATTAGAGACCGTTCTTGTCCGCAAGCGCTGTGATATTCCAATTGATTTACATAATCGTGGACTCCGTCCTCGTATGAATGAGTGCGGGAAATACGTGGAGGGCAGCGTAGAGAAGAAAAACGGGAAATTTTGCTTTGAGGAATCCGCCCGTCGGAGGAGCCCGGTACCAAAGGGAAATCGGCCCGTGTCGCATAAGAAATCTCGACTCCGATAGCTACCCCGCGGCGGTAATCCAATTGGGCTCGGGCTCGAGATCGGCAACAGGTCTCGCTCGCCGTTCGTTGGACCACTACCGTTCTGGGACTCGGCGCGAGCGTCTCCCCCTTGGTCCATGACGGTCTGTGCATTAGATAGGAGATGACAGGCCTGTTGAGCGTGATAGCTCCGAAGACGAGGAAGAGTCCTGAAATCCTCCAAAGGACTCTCAATTTCTACCTCATGTGCAGATTTAAGGGTATAATAACCCTCCTTGCTCAAAGCGCATGCTATTCATCTGAAGACAGATCAAAGGAGATTGTCGTCGCCCCCACCCCTCAGACCGTAGGATTTGTACAAGTACTCCATGAACTTCGGAACCACCATGGCGGCCACGGTCGATCGGCAGTAATTCATGCCGAGGGCCAATCCACTGTGCTTTCGGAAGTAGTGACTCGAGATCACGGGGTTCAGATTGTAAATGAGACCGATGCTGAACCCATTCCGGAATGAGCATATTAGAATCCTTCAAGCTCCATATTCGGGCTCGGAGAGCTGGGGCAGTGGCCCTTGGAACGATGACATCGATGTGTCATGAATGTCGCATCCTTTCCTCGAGGAGGGCTTCCGATGCCATTGTGAGAGCTCACCATTGGGTATCCCGAAAGAGATTGTCAGGTGAAGTATCCCGGTGGCGAAAAAACTCGCAGTCAAGCACACGAAATATACGAAGCCGCCGATCACGCAGGTGATTCGCAAACCGAGCATGGTGCTGAGGGGACCAGAAAGGATGCCTGTGGATCGAATTTCCGACATCATCCTGTGATCGTGCGGATCATGGATTGGGTCGCTTCTTGCTCATCGCGGAATTTTCTGCGGGGAGGGAGGGGGGAGGCGATTTAATTCTCATCGATCTGCGGCCGACCTGCGGGATCAGCGAAGCCCGAGATGAGCGAGATCGGTCAGGCGGCGTCACCACTCACCACGCGTCACGTTGAAGGTCTCCATCACGGCGACGTAGAGCACAGCAGCGGACAGCGTCGAGCCTCCGACAAGGAATGTAGTCGTGAAACATGCCAGAGCCATACGCCAAGACTCCCTGCCGTCCGGTCCAGCCCCCAATCTTCTCTGTAATGAGGATTCAGACGAAGGAAGAAAAGGGTTGCAATTTCTCGCCGACCTTGACCCAGGACCTCGGGTCCCTGGTTGAGTGTCTCACCCGTTCCATACTCATCACATTCCCTGCCCCTATCACGTCAGCAGAGACCGAATGAGAAATGAGCTCTTCCCTCAGTTGAAGTCATCCAGCAGTCGCAACAGGAGATTTCCTGATATGGTTTCGAATCCTCTCCCTACCCTCATTCAGTCATTTTTCCGCTGTACTGCTAATGATCGCAGCCCGGGTAGATTCGTCGGAACACGACAAGTTTATGGCACGGAGGACTCCGCATTCGTTGTGAAAGAACTCTGCCCCCTCGGTCGAAGACCCAAGGCTTTGAACGCATATAGACTCCCAAAAGACGAGGACTTCACCGGTGTACGACCACTATAGAGCGGCGTCTGCGCGGTATTCTGTGAAACACCGCTCTGTTTTGGATCTCAATGAGCCGCATGAGAAGGTTCGTCCAAATGGAATAAACACGCTCTGGCTCGGCGAAATCCGCCGCGTAAATCCGAGCCGCAATATTTCACCGGAGCGTGATCGTTTCTGGGGATGATCGCTATGATGGGCAAGTTCACGCAGTGCAGGAATGACCCGACTCAATCATAGACTTGAAATGTACGTTCTGAATAAGGCGCATCCCGTCCGTGGGGCGACTGGGCTATTCACGGTGAGAGTGTAAGGCACATTCTCCACCACGGAGCAGGAATCGGGAAGCGAGGGACGTTCTAGGTTATCCAAAGTCGCGGACGACGCCGCGTGCTCGCTTGGGCGTCGATAGGGTCGAGCCTGCGGCCAGCGATCGAGACTTCGATCTTAGCGAGTCACGAGTCACGATCCTCGTTCGCTCCGGTTTCCGAAATAGGTACACTCGCTTCGGCTTCGAGAGCACCTCGTCTTCGGCTTCGAGAGCACCTCGTCTTCGGCTCCGCTTACCATAGTCGCGAGAGATGGAGCTCCGCTTAGAGGCGTAGAGCAAGAGACTGGGGAGCAACTCTTGCCACGCCACCGAGTTTTTTGGTGAAGATGCGACAATTAAAACTAAAAGGCGTGAAGCTGGTCATGTAATGCCGGAAGCAATCTAGACCCCAGTGATCGATATTCCACGAGGGTGGAATAGAGCGAATCCCCCACCGAATTTCTGAAATCGGAGAAGAGGCGCCGCGTGGACGAAGTCAGTTGACATTTATTGCATATGAAAGTACATGTGTCACAACGGGATATCTGTCCCGATGTCATGAAGGACATGCCGCTATTGAGGGGTCAGCAGAAGTCTAGGAATTTTCTCCGGGGAAACTTGGACGGCGTAATATGTTTATTCCAGGGGCGCTCATGAATGATCTTTCAAAGCGGGTCCTCTTGACAATAAAGTGATCTGCCGGACACTGCAGCGGGATCCGACACCTTGTCGTCACTTTCCGGAATCGGCTTGCCCTCTGTCCGCCTGACGCCAGTCCTCTGTCGACTCGATATTGTTATACTCTGTTCCCGGCAGTCTCGCGACGGGGCCCGGATTTTCCGTCGCTATTCATCTTTCTTTCTTCGCTCTCCTGAGTGCGAGCAAAACAACACTCCAAACAGCGGCCATTGAGAGACAGCCTGCGCCCCAGAAATATAACATGGGATCGTAGGATCCCACCGTATCTCGAAAGAAGCCTGCGGATGGAAAATGCCTGTATTTTATTCATGTTCCCATAAGGGGACCTCTCTGGATGGCCTTGAGGGGAAGTTTCGGAATGAATCCTCACCAATGAAAGCAGGCCTCCCGAAAGCTATGAATCCCACGCTCGAGCAAATCAGACCGTTCGCCACGGCCAGGTTGTGAACTCCTAGGAGATCTGACGGGGTAGGGATATTCGAGTCAGGTTCAAGAAATTGAGTGACATCCGTGATCATAGGCTTATCATTCAGTTCCACTTACCGGAAACTATGACTGTACACATCACCACGGTTGAACCGTAGAACCAGCCTACCAGAAGGAACATTGCGGTGAGGGCGACATAACCAGAAACCAGAGGGATGATGCAGGCCGAGGCTCCCAAACAGAGGAAGTTGATTGCGAAAACGACCTGCGATGGAGATCAAATGATGCGGATATGGAGAAGAGTACGGATCGGGCAAAAGTTTTCCCGACCAGGTCGCGGCAGCTGATGGACTAGAATACTAGAACCCGAGGCGGAAGGGGACCGACTTCAATTATTATATTATAGATCTCTGAGTCCATTCACCTTACGATCCACGATGCCCTTATCTGCGATCAGCGGTAAGGCGATTCTCCCTGCCATATCCGTGATCGAGACGAGGGGAATGGTCGCGATGGCCAGCGGCTGATCCACGCCTTTGTCGCAGAAGAGGTCAACTATCACCTTCGGGGGAAAATCATAGCTCAGTCGGATTATCAGAGTTTCACCGTGGAAATCCAGGAAACAGGTCTCGACGAGAAGCTCAGGCGAGGCGGTTTGAACGAAAGAGGAACTCGCAGGTCCAATGTCGCCGCGCCGTCGTCCGCGGCCTGTGGATGCCGCCGACTCGATCGAAAAACTTCATGGAGCATGCCGCAGAATGCGACGAAAAGCCATGCAATGCGGCCGCGGAAATTTCATCTGTACATGCATGAATCTGCTCTTTGTTGTTGAATAATGCTCGTGACGCCCCACCGTGAAAAGGATATCCGTGTATGTGGTGAACACTAGGTAGGACACGATCAGCAGATAGAACAATGGATTGCAGAAAATTTCCCGCAGTGAGAGCTCTGGCTCGGGATCGGGAACATCCTCTTCTCCCTCGGCGTCTGGACCTGGATCCAGGATATTCATTTGGAGCGGTCAAGAGAATTTATGAGCAACATCGATCTCTTCCATCATGTCGGTTAGGGGAAGTTCGTCAGTGACTCACTACTCGCTTCGACAATCTCGCTTATGCTCCGAATGGTTGACAAATGAGGGAAGTTGTCGATGGACGGCATCGTGTTGTCCTCTCTTACGGTGACGTTATCGAGATGCGGATTGGCCTCATCATCGCAATTATTCTCTTCCTCCCCGCCGATAGTCATCGGCAGCACACCTCGAAACGAAGAATCCCAGATTCTCATTCACGTAATCCACAGCTCGTTGAGTGAATCGGTCAGATCTGAATGCACCTGGACCGTAGATACATGAGTGTCTCGTTTTCCGCTCAATCCTTCTCTCGATGACTCTATATCCTGATGAATGCATCTCACCTATTCCAATATCGGTGGCTAGGACGAGATCCGCGTTCTTTTTCCCTGGCTTAACTCCCGCAACGCTGATTGACGTCGATCGGTCTCGATTGTCCTCAAGCTCAGCTGCTCCGTCCTTCCGGGAGCGCATCGTCCCCGATCTCGAGCGGGGAACTGTGCTTGTCCGCGAGCGCTGGAATTTTTTTATCGATTACTCTTCTCTGTACCCATAAGACGGAAAATCTACGGGGAACTCGAGGTTCGGATCGAGGTATCGGAAAGCAGCAACTTCGAGCACTATGGTCCGCTGACATCGGGGCAAGACAAAAGGAACGATCTTCAAAAGGTTCCCCGAAGAAATAAATGTTTCCCTCCGATGGGTCTTTTTAGATCGGAGCCATACCATGCTCGGAGCCCGAGATTCCCGGTTCGAGGCGCTCGTCATACGCCTGATGAACTCCCTCCCGATATTCGGTGCGAGCATCTTCTTCCGGGTCCATGGAGGTTTGTGCATCAGATACGAGATCACGGGCGTATTCAGCATGATAGCGGCGAATATGAGGAAGAGTCCTGAAATCCTTGAACAGATTCTCAATTCTTCCTTCTCAGGTGGAGCCAGTGAGCGCGAATCACGCAAAAAAAAACGTCAACAACCTGGAATATATCTTTTTTCCATGAATATCGCGACGAAGAATTCTCACCCCTCAAGCCGAACGATCTATACAGATATTCCATGAACTTCGGGAACACCATGGCGGCCACGGTGGACCCGCAGTAGTTTATACCGAGAGCCAATCCCTTGTACTCCCGGAAATAGTGACTCAAAATCACAGGGTTCAAGTTATACATGAGACCGATCCCAATTCCTGGTGGAGAAGATCGTAGATGAATCTCTCTTCCGCATCCGGAATTCTCACGCTCTGAAGCTGAGCCCCGAAGGCCCATGGAGCTCACCGTTCAGTATCCCAAAGGAGATCGTCAGGTACGGTATTCCCGTGGCGAAATAACTCGCGGTCAAGCATACAAAAGACATTGAGCCGCCAATGATGCAGGTTATTCGCAAGCCGAGCTTTGTGCTAAGCGGACCGGATAGAATTCCTGTGGGAGATATTTCAGAAGTGCAACCAACTCATCGCACAGAATCGGGCGAATCA
Organism: Galendromus occidentalis; assembly: GCF_000255335.2. Taxonomy (NCBI): domain Eukaryota; kingdom Metazoa; phylum Arthropoda; class Arachnida; order Mesostigmata; family Phytoseiidae; genus Galendromus; species Galendromus occidentalis. Next base: position 812,031 of record NW_003805489.1, on the reverse strand, counting down.
ATCCCGTCTCGCCGTATGGATCACCATTTGTTCACTCGTTATTATCAATGTGCAGCAAACCTGCGAAATTGACGAAGCCCGAAATGAGTGAGATTGGCCAAGCGGCCTCACCACGCGTCACATTGAATGTCTCCATCACGGCCACGTACAGAACAGCTGCGGACCGCGTCGAGCCCCCGACGAGAAAAGTCGTCGTGAAACACGCGAGAACCATGCGCCAGGACTCTCTGCCGTCTGGTCCGGCTTTCGGTGTTTTCTAGAATCGAAATTGAGATGAAGGTACATCTTGGATCGAGCATCTCACCGATTTCGATGGGTGCGGATTTTTGATGGACTTTCTCACCGCTCCCCTAATCACCGCATCCCCCGTCATCCCGACAGAGGCTGGAAGAGAACTGAGCTCCTTCCGGATATGTAAGGGTCATGCGGGCGATTCGTTTGGAGAGATTACGATATTTTATAGCTAGACGGTCTTTTCCTCTATTTTTACTGCTTCGTATTTCGAACCCGCTACTGGTGACAGGTTCTCCCTTTCGTAGGCTCTTCTTCTAGCGCGTTTTCTGGAGACTCGCGACGCATATCCCGTCCGGGAAACTCCAAAGTCCCCGCACGAGTCAGTGGATCACGAAAATCATGATGAATAATGGAAAATCTGCGAATCGAGTCCCTGCGGCCCTCAAGCGCCCAAAGGGCACTCTCATCCGCGCTCAGGTCACGCACTTAGCGCAATCGTTTGCCTAAAACTCTCCATCAGGCCGGAACTCGGAGGAAGGATGCGAACTTTTCCCTGATCTATCCGAGCAATTTCTTCTATTTCTGAAAACTTCCGCCGTGATGAGCTGGACGCTTAGTCGAAGTCAGCCGAAAGATTCCTCCGAACCCTCAGAGATCCTCCCGATCCAGTCTGAGCATGTCCTCAGGTCTTCTTGGGATCTTCGATCCTCCGGATGGTCTGAGAGGACGGTCGACCATCAGTTACCCGCTAGCGGCGAGTGAAGCCAGACTCTTTTCCACATTTCTCTCAATTCTTTAAGATCTGCTGTACATATAAGCATCAGGCTCGCGAGGTCACGAAAAGTCACAGAAAGGCAGGGAGGAGAGGGCGGCACAATCAGAGGAGGCGTCTATCTGCTTCCCCGCCTCCTCCCCGGAAGATTCCCGTCCGTTTTCCTACATCATCAAACCCTCGAAAATCGCCGAACGTCTGTATCGGAGCGTGCGATGAGGTAGCGAAGAACCGCCCCGAGACGTTGGACCTCACAGTCAAGAATACTCAGCGAAGCAAAAAACGCTGCTTCCGGAGGCGGAGTGGATGAATAGTCCACGCTGATGATATTATCACCGAATTGTAATAAATAGTCTCGAACTCTCTGCTTATCACCGATTGCCCGGGAGAACATCTAATGGGCTGGTGATATCCTCATATTCATTCTCGTGATGATCGCTTCCAGGCTCGGCAATCAAGGTTTGCCATCGGGAATCCGGACCTGCCAAGAAGATACGGAAATTCTAAGTGAGTCGCTCCGAGAGAGCGATGTCGGCTCGCACCTGCCAAGTCCGCCAGTATTGACTGCGCGTATCATATTCAGTGGATGTAAATGTAAATGGAATGCGTGAATAAAAACTTCTCCAGCGTTCCTGGCTCTTTCTGACTCCCTCAAATTCGATGCGCAGATTCGCGCGAACCGTACTCCGAGCACTTTACAACATCAGAGGTCTAGCTTGGAGCGAATCAGCGAAAGTCACTGTTGGCGAGATTCGGTATGTCGCCCCAAAAGAAAACAACTCGATCGTCATGTATGCCAGCGGCATCTTATTTATTGGTCGACGAATTTATCTTTCTTGGTATGTTCTTTGTCACCTTCGGAAAATATACATTGATCGGCGTTTGTCGTTCCCGTCAGCTATCATATCTTTGGGAACAGAGACCGACAACTCAGACTCATTAACAGCGTCATTTCCAAGAATGGAAGGTTCGAGCACTGAAATCGATCTTCGATTGAAGTCCTTTGTCTGAGAAACGCAGTGGTATGCCCGGATTAATCGAATAAATTTTTGAAGGAGATATAGAGAATATTGTTCGATTCTGCCGGAGGGGAACACATTTCGAGAAGCGTGAAAGTCTCAGAGCTACCGATGGAATCGAAGATCGAGATTCCGTCCCGTATTCGAGGCTCAATGATTCGAGAGTCAGGACGCAGTAAGAATCGTATAATAAGTAATCCGTTACGTTCTCTCAATCATTTCAAAGTACGTAACGCTGTTTGGCGCAGACTACGTGGATACTGCAAGGATTTTTCCTCCCTGCATCTTCCACTCAAACTCTGCGGCCCGCGATATCCCGAGGCGCAAGAGATGATTCTGGGACCGATTCCCCCCATGTCGATCTCTCGGGCGCGGAGTTGAAGAGTCGAGCTTTATTTACAATCGAGTCAGCTCCAGAGGACCGATTCCAGAAGAAGACGAATGGACATTCCCATGTGACCGGAAGCTCCCGACCGGCAGGATAGGTCGTTTGTCGTCTGAGAAGTTGGCTTTGTTCTCGTGTGTCTCGTTGTAGTTCGTCTTCGCAGAAGCGATGCTCACAATCAAAGAGGTCGTCCCGTACTATCGTTCGACTTCGGAGAAGGGACTTTAATCCGAGAAAAAGTACTCGAAAAAAATCTGCTCTGGATCAAAACTTCGAAACTCTTCTCGAGTTTTGCTTGAGATATCCGAGACTTAAAGAAACCCAGATCGTCCGTCTCGAGCGAGTCAGGCTCCCAACTCTAATCAGGTGACAGCGAAAATGCTCATTTTATGTTCGTCGGAGGGTACTTGGATGCGTCGGACTGATTCCTCGAGTTCCTGATCCTGTCGATGCGGAAGTTCAAATTTAGGCTTGAGAGATGCGGTCCCCACAAGTTTAGTCTAATGAATCGGAATCCGAGTCTTGAATTTCCGTCGGCTCCCGCCACCGAGCGCGGACGATTCTGCCGGCGGCACCGATGCAGAGCACCGACCGTTTCGCGACGTGCCGACTCGTCTTCTATTCCGTCTAGGGTTTCACGGGAACGGCCATTGATCCCGAAAGGCTACGACGATATTCCTCGTATTGATACGTCAACAATAATGTACGTCTGGGCTGGTTTTCCGACTCGACGGCTGTAATGCATAAATGCATATTTCATGGAGTCAATGTGTGACTCAGCGGCTTCGCTCGCTCGGATCAGATCCAGAAAATGAGGAACTCGCTTCGAGACGCCGCGCCGCTGCTGCTCTTTTTCTCAAACGAGGCACCATCTCGATCTGTGATCTCTCGATGAAGTTTCAGTTTCGAAGTTGTTCGATCCAAGAAGGTGTGCGTCTTTGAATGTCGTCATCAATACCTACATACGTTCTCATCTCCTTCATCGAGATGCTCTCCGTCATTATCATCATCAAAACATCCTAATCACGTGTCATACCCACACACCGCGTCGTAAACAACGCAACCTAACGTCTGTCCGCGTTCCCATGTTTATAGCATTCGTTGGTTGATTGGTTCCAAGCGAGGTGCGCTTTAGCATTCCGCCGTAATTTTCATCTCATCGATACCTATTGAAGACCGTCGGAGGGGGAAGAAGTCCGGAACTCTGAAAGAGCATTCCCCGCTCTTCGCAGCATGGGGAACACTAGTGGGCATGCCCATGGCCTCCCACCTGGGACAGCACCGCAACCAGTCGTCCCAAACCGAGCATGATACCGAAACCCAGTACCACCGCCGTCAGCTGCAAAAGTCCGTGGAGGGACGTGTTCTTTTGTTTCTGTAATACCTGCAAGAAAGAATTCTTTGGAGTCTTTCGGCGAACATTGTTCGATTACTATCGACCAACTCCTTCGTGCTTCACGGGCCGTATACAAGGGTCCAATTGGGCCCAGACAGAAGGCAGTGTTGGAGACCTCTCAAGAATATCGGCTTACCTCGAAGAAGGTCACAAACAAGAGTGTCCCGGCTGCGATCCCATTCAGGATGGCGACCACCAGTGTGTTCTCCTTTATGACCGACTGCGCAAGGGCGCCAATCGAGGCTCCCATCGGTGACATGATGCTGAAGATGAAAATGTTGACCAAGACGTACATCTGAAAACAAATCAACGATGAGCCACCTTCCCCGAAAACCAAGTCCGAGAGCTTTCATGGTAGCGGAGTGGGAATCCCCCGGTCCGGACGGGATCAGGTTTATAAACATACGGACCGAGTGGAGTCGATCTCTAGGCATAAAATTGATCTGAGTTAGGTAGACAATAATCGGTCGGAGAAGAACCGAGGTACCTTTCCGTTGCCAGATACGCATAACCCGAAGCCGACCACGAAAGCTATGGCCAGTTTATGCGTTGCTATGGCCAGTGTCAACAACCACGTTCTGGCTGGAGTGAGCTGTACACCGAGCGACAACCCCTGCAGGAGAAAATTGAGAGTTTATTTCATTGCGGGAGCTCGATTAGCGCCCATCATGGGAAATTATTGCATTTATTTGACTGATCTCAAATGCAGGGAAAGTACGCAGCGACGAGGGCCATCCCCTGAATCAGACCCATCTCGGATGAGACGACACTCACTTCGAAAATTGAGTGGAAACTGAGAGCCGCCACCGTGATGAGGCCTCCGATGCTCACTGTCGACGCTTTGGCCTCTGCGGCATTGACACTGCCGCCGCTTTCCATTTGATTGAACACGGTGAAGTGCGAGTACGGCTTTATGTTAGGGTTGTTTGCTTGCTCTCCGTTGCTGTGAACAGAGGGGAAACGATCAGATTTCATGAAATTCAGATCCTCCACTACATGATATTTCCGAGCGGGCGTACTGAAATTTTCCAGCACGTTCTCGCCTGCCGCGACGCCGAATCAAATCAGCATTGAAATTCTTCCGTCGCTCCACGCCGAGGGGAGCAGCTCCTCTCGGAGTCACTTCATGGGCTGAGATGTTTATTATCGCGTTTCAACTGCAGAGATGTCTTTGCCAACAATGGAATTAATAAGACAGGCTCGAGGAAAAAATGACGAGCACGAGATACACATCTGACGGAAAACAAAAGGGAATGGAATATCCGCACTCATCACCTGGCGTACACGACACGCGAAAAAATTCTGCCTTGACCTCGACTCCATCTCCTTGTAGAGTCCGTCGTATGGTCCACCCGAACGGCCAACGATGACGCCGCGTGAGAGGCAAAGGCCTCGGCGGCGAGGAATTCCATCCGCGGTTCGTGAAGAAGAAATTATACAGGTAGAAATTCGGAGGTCGATCGTCGGTTTGAGGGAGCACGTAGCGAATTGACAGAGCGGGGAAACGAGCCATTCTTTCGCTGCTTGATAAGGTGGCCCATTAATGAGCAGATTCAATGGTCAGGGAGCACAACAGCGCTTAAACTATTCGAGCCGATACTAATGAGTCTTCACGGTCGTCTGAGGCCGCTGACGCACCGAGGGGCGTTCACGCATGGTCACAGAATATGATTTCTTTCGGCGCGGACAAACCCTTCATTTAATCCGCGTGTCTTATTGCGGATTCCCCTCCGCACAGAGACTCCCAAAACGTTCTCTGAAATTGGCCACATACGTTCGCGAGAGTCCGATTCCGACTCAGAGTTGTGCGATATCCCTATCGCCCGAAATCTGGGAATCACGATACCACCGAGGCCCGAAATCAGTGCGACGTCATTTAAAACGTAATTGTCGCCTTCCAAATTCAATGGTACTCTATTCAGAAGCTGAGTTGGATCTGTTGATGAATGATTATCCCTTGAGGCTCAGGTGGCTAAACATTCCACCGGACCAAGTGCTCAAACTCAATTAAGCGCCTGACGGAAATAAAGCGTCACAGATCTCACCTGCCCGACCTCGGTGGACGAAAATATGCAAGATTCCCCTCCGCGTCTGGCGGACCCAACAATAAAGCAACATGGGAGGGGTTACGTTGGCAGAACGAGGATATTTCCGATTGCCATCCACTCAACAGAAACAGCTGTGTACGTGCGGTGCATCAGCTGAGGCGACGCGACGTCTTAGTCGCCATCGTCGAGCGAAGAGTCGAAAGGACGACGAAGTCAAGAACCTCCGCTTTTCTGGCTCATTGGCTCGAAGAAGAAGAAGAAGAAAATACCCGGAAAAGCGTGAACTTCGTCGGAACCCTTTCTAGTTCGATGGAAGCGGTGCCGGCGCGACTGCGGTTTTCCATCCGCGCGGCGTCACTCGATACAACCTCCACTCATTCTCGCGATGACTGTCATCTTGACAGGGCTGACATAATTCTGACCAGCAACGGGGGATTGCGCGTTTCATTCGCTGCACTGGGTCGAGGTGTGGGAGGAATATGTAGAGCGGACATCGACCCCCTCCGAGAAACGGGTTGGACGGGACCGAGGCCCGGCAGTCACCACCGAATGGTGATGCTGTCGCGGCAGACTCGTCCATTCTATTCGTGTTGTTCTCTGCTGATCGTGGCTCACGGAAGCCGACGAATATCAGAACTAAATGAAGCGCGCGGGCGATCGAGCTTCGTTACGTCAAATACAGCTCCAACCTTCACGCAATCGGTCCGTGTTAATGTCAACGCGGATGGAAGACAAGGACGCGCGGCTCTCGATCTCCCAACCGGAGATCCGATCACCGAAGCGTTTTCCAACATCGCCCGGCAGCATCCATGGAACAGATTTTACAACGCGGATCGCGTTCTTTCAATGAGGTGCCCGCGGGCACGGGAAGGCGCAATTCGCCTTCCGGAAGAAAACATGACGCGTAATCCCTCGACACCAGCGTATGTTTGTCTCGATCTCCGACAAGACTCTCGTCGCCTCGCAGCAATTCTCGAGAGCGCCAATCCGGCTTCGTGACAACCAAAATAGGCATGGACAGATCATAAACTGTAGCACAACTGAATGTCGGCTGACTGACTGACGGGCTGACTACCTGAATGACCCACCGACCGATTGGCAGCGAGCGGATGCTGTGACTGAATGCATTACCAGAACGGGAGCTTATGAGATTCTGAGCTATAAATATACCTAATCCAGAAATGATCGAACTTGCTGACAAAATAAATATCATAACCAAGCTCCATTCGATCGGTCGTTTTACGGAAGGTAATTGCATTTGAATTACGTTGGCATTTCCTCGAGAATTCTCAGTGGACGGCGGTCGACTTCCACAGGCTATCGAGAAGGAGGGCCGCCCATTTCTCGAGGGCTGAAAATTCGCCCTGTAGTGTCCGTGGAGGAATTTTCTAAATGTATCTTGCCTGATCCCACCATGAAGGAAGTGAACTCTTTTCTGGCAGCGCAAATGTCAAACGAAGGCTCATCCCGGCGACAGAGCGACCTTCCGTGGATCGGTCCAACGAGACTCACGAGTCGTGAGCCACGACCAATAGCAACCAAGGAGCTCATCCAGTTCGATAAGCGAATACTCCGGTCATGATCCGACCTTATCATCCGGCTCCCGATGCACCGGAACCTCTATCGGCTAAACTTCCGATCAATCGAAGGCACGGACGAGGTTATGCGACGCTCCGAAATTACCCGGAGCCGAGGCTTCTCGCGCACCGTATCGATACGTGGGTTTCGAATGACGCTTCGATGCCCGCGTCTCCGAGGGAAGTTCTCGGGAACCGGACACGGGTGTTCTCGACTGAGCTTCTAGCTCGAGAAATACTCTGCGGTTCTTCGCGGGCCGACATTCGGACAGATCGTTGCGACCGGTGGGCGGATGATAATTTCGGATTCGGGCAAACTCTCGCTCTCGAAGGGAAATATTCATAGAAGCGGGGAGAATCTCTTATCAAATCGATAGAAGTTATGTATGTCGATAGAATAATCCTTATCAAAGAGGGGGACCTTGACCGCAAATAGACAGTCACTGTTTGGAATCAACAATCCTGATTGCTTGGATCCCGAGCCGGAACCATCCAGGACGACCGCGACACGCGGTCACGCGATCGCATGGAACGATTGATGTTTTTTTCCCTAGACCCTCAGGGGCTACAGCGGAATTCCAGACGTTTGGCCTATCGATATGGAGTCACACTGTGAGGGATCGGAATCCGGGATTCTATTAACTTACGTTGCGCATTGGATGACTTGCGGCGAGTGCGAATGGCCATGATCCTCGTTGACATGGCTCTTGTGGCCGAGGCACGCGTGCACAATCTGTAAATTCAAGTTAGCTCGATTAGGCGAGTCATCAGATCGGAGACGACCGATCCCACGGAATCGTCATTCTTTCCAGAACGGGGAAATTTCGCGTTCTCTACGTCGACGCACCCCGATCGATGAAATCCCTGATTCTGTCACGGCAGCGATTCAAAATTCTATCTCCAAATTATCAACCTTGGAGTTCATATTAGATCGAAAAAAATTCCCCGATGCAGAATCATTCCTCCCTTCACGATGATGATTGAGGGCACTATGGTTCGCTAACATGAACGGGACCCAAAAGGGAGAGGAATGTATTTGGGTCAGTGATGTGGCTGGAAAATGACCTCGGGTCATTCATCGCCAGGCCAAGCCGAAACCATTATTTCATGGAAACTGATGGACGAACATCGTTCATACGGTCTAAAATGGCTGAAATCTCGTTGAGGCGATGATTCCTCCGAGATTCAAGCTGGGGCTGTGACCGCATCGGGGAAAAACTCGCGTGCATGAAAACTCACCTCATCGAAGAGATAAACTATCAGAAATCCTACGCACACAACGAATTCCGTCCACGGAAACGTCGTGTGATCGTGAACATGGCTGGTTTCGTGATGGGTTTCGTCATGGTCGTGGTCATGGTCGTGCTCGTGCTCGTGGTCATGGTCATGTGATGAGTTGTGGCTCCCAGCTGCATACGATGAATTGTGGCTCCACTGCTCGAAGCCTGCCCGTGCTTCGGGAATGATGTGGATCAGGGCGGTGGCGAAGAGCACACCCCCACTGCAAGAAACGGGAAGAATCCAATTGATTCAAGCGCTCCGGACAAAATATCTCAAAACCGACGGAAGCCTCGACGTCGTTCATCTATACCAGTTATCGGCCAACTTGGCGGCTTCCATACTTTCGGGAATTGAACCAACTTTATTTCACGATAGGTTGCGTAAAGAAGCCTTCTGGGGCCAGCATTGTTATCTAGCGCTCGACGCATTTTCAAAGTGGACCGCTACTGCTCGATGTTCATTCACGGCCTGTCGGACACTTTCACGTTACGGTCGCTTTCCTGGCGACCGACACTTCTGGTCAGATAACTCAAGGTACGCCGCTTGCCCTCCGACAATTGACAACGGATAAGCCGTGCGACGACATTTCTTCTAAGACCTGCTCCTTGGGACTCTGTTCCAGAGACTATCAGCATGTTTAGGGACTTGAATCCAAAAACAGAACTCGCAAGTGAGAGAGACCCGTTCTAGGAGATTTCCAGCGTCTCTGTAACTGCGGATAGGTAACTGCTAAAAGATCTAGGCTCGTTGCTAGGCGAAGTGCCTTTGATTTTCCATGGAGCGGATCATTAACTCACAGGAGAGGGGGAGGAGAATTTCGCATGCCAGAGTGCCCCTCCGACGATCTGATTGAGTAAAAGCTAGTTCGGCTAGGCTATTTTTGCCTACGCGAGCGAGATTCAATCTGCAGCGACAAGTCAGTGGAGCGGCTTCAGTGGCGGGCTCATTCTGTTCAAGTTCTCTCCGTTTCTACACTAGTTTGCGCGATGAAACGACTTGACAGAGCGTGCACTGCTAACAATTGATCCGTCTTTTGTTGTGGGGATCGGAGTTTTTGCATCGATGGCGCTTTTCTTGCATCATAGGCGCAGGAAGGAAAATGACAAGAGCCGAAACCGGTTCCTGCCGCTGCCCCGGTCCACACCAAGTTCTGTCGGCGTAGTTTGATAAGGTCGCAAGCCTCGCTCCCGTTGCTGTATCAGCCACAAAAGTCTGCCGCGACAGTAGACACGTCGTAGAAACGAATCGTTCCCAATGAGCCGCCTCGGTGGTCCCCCCGTCGTCGTAATAAATAGATGGTCAAATGTTGCAACTAGATGGACGATTTACTAACACAATTTCTTGTCGGAAGCATCTTTCGTAGTCTCTTCGTGGCTCGCTACTGCATCCCCGGCTCGCACTCCTGACTCTTGATCCGATCTTCTTCGATCAAGAGCGAGATCGCGACGAGGGAGAACGGTATTTCACAGTCTGCTTGTCGTAATTAGCTACGCTTGCGAGCCCCGATCCCCGACCTTCAAGTTCCGCGATGCAACTCGTTCAGAGGCGTGAGAAACAATCACAATGAGCTCTATTCAAGAGTTGCCACAAGTGAAGGGTGCTTCCATACGAAGCCCTCCTGTCGCCAAACAAGGGAATAGAGAACATGTCTCATCGGAACACACGGCGTGCTCCTGAATTTTCTGGACTTCCATCTTCGCGGCAGATATTCGTCGTGATTCCTGACGTGTATTCACACGAGTTCTCTCGGGGAGTTCTGCATTCGAGGCGTAGGCAAGCTTTTCATTCGAAGCGTGCCAGGTCCGACCGAGGAAGGTTTTCGCCGCTCTCGGAGGGCTCAAACTGGGAAAAACAAAGTTGTCTCGGGCAGTTCCATGGACTGACGGCGTGCGACTGGCCGACAAGAAATCCAGACTTCTGCGCTCAGGTTTTCGCGAGGGTTCTCCCGAGGATCAAATTCACAGAGCTGTGACACGCATTGGCGAGAAATCCGCGCGAATTTCGACCGGAGCACACAAAAGATAGTCTGACTCTATCTCACAGGTGATATGAGCTCCGTTTCGGTCGCTTGAACACCCTAAACGGCGGAAATCAGGAGAGACTCGAGTCAACTCGTTCGGAAAATACCTTTTGTTCACACCGTCACACCTGGGCCCGCCCAGCCAATTAAAGGGAGATTTGGCTTTATGGTTAGTAATGGACGTCACTCATACTCTTACACGAACTGGCCTCCACAATAAGGCGACGGGGCATTGAATGACCGAGCGTGTGGAAGTGAATATAATTTCATGGCATGACGGAGAGCCACTCTCAGATTTTTTTCCTCAATTTTTTCTCCCCAGGGAATTTCCCTGCAGTCCGATAAGTTTCGCTGGCCAATAGAGGGCGATTCCCACACTCCTCCCTCCCTCGCTCCACGAGGCAATGGAGCGAGTTTCCCACTCAAGCGATTTTGAAAGACCGCAGCGGGACATGATCCGCACATCATTCCGTCTGTGGTAATCCATATTATCCACTAACAGTACGATAGTTACTCCTCATCGGAGAGACCCACAACGATCGAGCAGCAATCGCTGAAATTCGACACCGAACAGCAAGAAATCGATCCCCACTCTTGAGCTCGAAAAACTCACTCGGACGGGGAGAATGATAAGTCGCTTTTGTTCGAAACACGAGAATGCAGCCGCAAAAATCAGAGCTCCAGCCTGCTCAAGACAGTGAGCCTGTTCTTACGGTCTATTCCGGACGATATTCTCTCTGATTCGAATCGACTGAAGGCTACAAGAAGGGACAGAGTTCGCGTATCTCCATAAAGATGACCCAAAGGACTTGGGATGGTGGAGGTGAAGATTGTCAGCGTTTGTGGAAATCACTGGGAACGATAGTTCCTGAAATCGGCGATTGAGGTGGTGGAAGGTGGGCGTGACCTAAAGCCAAGAGTTATGATCTCATCTCATGGATACGTTCCCATAGGTGTTCCAGGGTACATGAACCCCCTGGGGATCGGACTTTCGCGAGAACGAGTGTTTCAAGTCGGTTCCCCAGTCAGTCGGTTCTTCGCTCGGGATTCTTCTGATAGCCACGTGACCTCAATGAAGAGAGACTCCCTGCCTGAAATACCTCCCCTTGCCTTTCCCCGGAGCTTTCGTTGTCCGCGAGTCGCACGACCATCTCGCATTTTGTCTGATAGTGCTTGCCGAGCGGACCCATCCAAGCGCTCATCTCAGTGCCGCCGCAGCTGCTCACCAAGGATGCCTCCATTCGTCGGGCTCTCGGCAGTGATCGGAATTTCGATATCCACACATTCGGTTGAGCAAAGATTGCAGAGAGATTATTCACGCGGAGTCCGCCTTGGACGGAGCAGTATTGATCTCGCTGGAAAGCCGTCGGATTTTCCCTAATTGAGCGCCATGTCGTGTATCACCGATGGACGTGTCTTGAAATTTTAAGAAAGGAAGACCGTGGCTTGTGACATCGGGATCGGAGCACGCGATGCATTAATTGATTTCATCGACAGAACGATACTCCGCTCGCCGGAATTCTACCGAGCGATGGACGGCTTCCCGATCTCATCGCAGATCTTCGTGGCTCCACCAACTGACGCAGTCGACTACGGGACGTATGGAGGAGAGTTTCCGCCCCGAAACCCACAATGGCATCTGTTTGACATCGATTCCGTTCTCAGTATCGCGGTGCGGCTGCGTCGAGAGAGCGTCGTCGTGATGCACGTATGCGCCCAACGTCATCCCCTATTCATCCCGTATTTATCCCTTTCCGTGCCGTCAGTAATGAGTTTTTCCGCACTTTGGCTCCTCCTTTTCCTAAGTACCAGAAATATTTGGTAAGTTCCCAGGCAATGCTTTCTTTTCCTCTATACTCAAATCAGCCGCGTTCGCCACGCTGATTGCGTCTGTTTTCATTCGTCCGTAAATGTGCGACTGTGTTTTCGTCTGTTCGCCGCGCCGTCCGCATGCAGAGGCATAACAGGCATAACTCAGAAACCGTGTGGAACGTGGGCAAGCTAATCGGCGATTGCTCGGACTGCGAGGCAAGAGCAGACACCGGGCAAGGAGAGAAAGCGTTCGAAATCCAGAAAAGTGACTTAGCTTTTCATAGAAAGCCACGGCTCGTATTGCGCGACCTCGACGTCCAAACTTAAAGAAGCATCAACACAAAAAGCGTCAGGGTCGCGCCAGCAACCATCGCTGTCAGGATCCGTCCGTTTTCTGATTCCTTACATTATTCAGCGCTATATTTCATGTATTCACATTGAATTTCCGAATCGTTTGTTCGCCACAGCGTACAAGAGAAAAAATCAACAAACGAGGCGCGCGTTGTTGTTCGACCGAGTTTCTGCAGAATCTCCTCGTGAGAAACCCGAGGCGAATATGTATAAACGGAGTCCTCTTTGCAAAACAATCAAACTGTCGAGAAACAAGATTCGACGCCTTCTACTGGGATTCGTTCCTGGAAGTGCCATCGGGATGCCATCGGGATGCCATCCTGGGAGATTTCCTCAAGGGATCGACTCGCCCGTTCCTTAAGTGCTTTTGCTCTGGGATGGTGACGACGTGATGACACCAAGCAAGCAAGCAAGGATGCAGTCAATTAGCAAGTCACTCCTCCCGCATGCCGTACAGTCAGCCCTTCGAATACAGCGCCTGATTTAGGGGAATCCCTCGAAATCTCCAACTCGACGGAGGTCAGATGGCGATATCGATTTCGCGGGAGTTCTGTGTTTCTCATTCTTCGAGAACATCTCGAATCGTCCACGCTTACAGCGGGGGAAGAGGGATCCGTGGATTCGCAGAGCTCCATCTCAATAGATCTTCCTCGAACAAATTTCTCTCACATGCCCTGAGCACAATAAATAAATCGAAACAAAGCAAGCCCGGCTAGAGTCGTTGGTGCCGTGCCAAGAGAAGTCTTATAGTGAATTTAAGCTGTTGGTACCCGTCAACTATGCTTGGTTTATTCTCGCCTCTACAGCAGAATATTTTCGGATGAATCCACCCGCTGGAGAGGGAGGACGAAGTGTCTACCGCAAACTATCGATTCTCGAGTACTCTCTCGTTCGGTTCGATCTATGGGAACTGAAACCATTCACGGAACGTGCGAACCCCTTTGATTCAAATAATCACTGCAATGAAACCCGACAGCTACGATCAGAGACATCGAATGAGAAGATCAACGAAAAAAAACTAGTCTGATAGCAGTGGTCGTGGTACGTAACAGAGCTCTAGCTGTGAAAGTTGTCTGGCAGGCGACCTGTGCCTGGAAGCAGTGGGCTGAGCGAAGCGTGGTCACGCTGAACCACTTTCTGGGCTTGCGCAACAGCATTGTAACGGTGTCGGGTGTCGGTTTCGTTAGAGAATGTCACCATCGACGCGAACCGTTGATGTTTGCGTCCGACAACAACGGCAATAGCAACAACAAGAACGACGACTGAAACATGATGTCGTCGGCTTTCCCGGATCGAATCGTCAATGCCATGCAGCCTACTGCAGGGAGGTCCACAGAGCAAATTGTGAACGTTCCAATCGGCAACAGCGCTGTCTGCGCGCGTTCTAGATCTGCTGTCGACTGCCGCCGACGCCAGAGTTCACGACGAGGCGAAATCGGCTCTGGCTCCCATCGAGCTGCTTAACCCGATGCTCACCTTTGAGTGACTTTTAACGCACAGCCATGATATGGATTCGAACGAGGAGATGATTCCAACACCACGTCGGCTTTGATCGCGTCTGCCTTACGCAGCTGATCGCTCGCGCGGGCTTCAGCTCCATGAAAAGCGCCGGCGCCGCGCCGCTGGCTAACTGATCCCAGCTTCTCATTTTGTTTCGCTATGTGGCTCGCTAGGGAATACCGCGAATGCGGCGTTTCCTGCTTCCCAATCTGCCTCATCTTGCGGCGGTTGCGTTGACTGAGTTGGAACCAGTTGTTTTCGTACGGGCGGCAGTTCGGAGCTCTTGTTGTGTTGCTGTTGCCGCCGCCACCGCTACTGCTATCGGCATAATAATAACTATCATCACACCAAATAATATCCGAGCGACCGGGACTTCATCAGGCGAATGTCCGTCGTTAATTAGTTCAGCGCCTACGGGTGTTTCGCGCCGCGCAACCGAAGCACAGTGTGCGCCCATCCAGACTTTCGGTCTCGAGTCCCGTCCGCAGCCGATGGACTCGCAAGCTCATTGTGCCCTCGTGGAGCGCAGTGGGAAGCGAAATTTCGAAAAGAAAACGAATAAGTTGAGAAATTGAGCCGCGGTTGAGGTACTCACCCTACGCAAGCTGTGAATGCGATCAATTTGGAGTTGTGTGTCTGACTGGCAGCAGTTTTCTTCTGGGGGGGTTTAACTATGAGGATTGGACACAGCCCAAAGGCCATCGTCAGACAGAAGAGCAGTAGAGGGGCCAAAATTTTTGACACATCCAATTCCGCCAGCGAACCTGCTGAATGTGCACTCGACATTTTCGTTCTTTTCGGAGGATCCTGTGAAATAGTGAACATATTAGTTCCGGCCCGCGAGCATTCACGACGGGAGTGGTTCTCGGCTCCAGGCCACCAATAATAATCTAGAATTATGTCAGCAACCGAACATGTTCAGTTCGGTCTCTGAATTCGGAGGGGGAAGGGCCTAGGACGGATATCCTGACCTCGGATTCGGACAAGATTAAGACGTCTGATCCAGCGCCGACGACTTCAGCTCGGCTGACTGTCGGTCTGCGAATTTTCGGCGTTCGAGAATAATTTTTCTCTCCAAGTGAATACGGGACTAAGTTACCGGATAACTATACACCTCTGCCGCTCGATCGAGGGATGAGCAGCGCTCCCCGTAACTCTGAGGAACGACTTTCTCGAAGAAAATTCATTCACATGCAGCGACTCAAGGGCAGAGGAGAACGTGTTCCCCGACGAACAGTTTGTTCTCGTCTTGGATTCTGATTGGGTAACGGTTCTTCTCCAGAATCGGGCGTCGTTACGGAGTCGCTGAAACCCACACGCACGTTCTTCATCAGTGTGTCTTCCTGCGAGCTCGTGGACGAGCGCATGTCGAACGCGCGAGACAAAAGGGATTTTAGCCGAGCCGGTGGAATATCCCGGAGAGGCTTCCCAAAACACACTTTCCGCATACACGTATCTCAGGTCAATGCGGGGGGATCGGCCGTCGGAGAGTCCGGTACGCCGCGGATTGGAACAATGGCTTCTCGGTGGAAAGCTGTTTCAGGTCTGAGATCCACCGGTGGATTCGTTACAAGCGTTGATAAATATGCCAGAGCCTCGATGGAAACCAAGCTCCTCTCCCGATTTCCGTTGGTTTCCGACGCGAGAAACGATTATTCAATCGGCGGGTGATTGGCGATTCCCAAGATAGTTGCATGAGGTGCAGATCGTGGCGGCGATTGTTCACCGAAACCGAGTGAGTCATCAGTGAAAGTAATTTCCATTCGAGCCAACGAGTCGTCCCTGAATTTGTTGAACGGAACGATTCATCCTTGAATAACGTTGACCGATGACATCGTACAACTCTTATCACTGGAAAGAACTTTGTATTTCGAACACGTTTCTAGTCCTGCGGCACGTTCCAATATATCCTTCAAGGAACATTAAGAAACCTGGCAGATGCCATTTCCCAACCACCGACTGGAATTCTCAGCTTCGGCTCCCAGTTCAGAGAATCAAATTTTCCGGATTGGGTAGCGTCTTCCGAATCTCGAAATGGAACGAGAAAAAATATTCGAAACGCATTTGGCGGCTCTCTGGGGAAACGCTCACGAAGTCGCCAGCGATCCCGAACAGAAATACTCACAAATTTGAAATTGACGGTCAGCAGAAACGAAAGTCGAAGGCTCGGGAAACACGGACAACTACAATGGGAGATTGAAATTTCATGGAACCGTCGATCGGAAGCCCGCCAGTGTGAGAGTCCCCCGTTCACCTTCGCCGAAGATGATCATGATGATTACAATCACGGAAACTCTGGGAACTCCGTCAAAATGGGACTCCTCACAAATCGAAAGGCGCACCTGCGCTACCATGAACTTGAAAATGACGAGAGGATATTCCAGGTACGGGGCGGAATGCGGAAAAATAAAACCTCTGAGACGAGGTCTGGCGGACGAAAAAATGAAGAAAAGCGTTGCGGGATCAGAAAGGTGCGAGAAAAAGTGAAAGATAGGCTGCTCGGAGTTTCGGCGCGGCGTCGGTCGACGCTTGCTTCCGCACGTGATTTTTGAACACTTTGAAAAGCTCGAATCAATGAAAGCCGACCGATGGGCTGCGATTCTTCTGAAGATGCGAACACCGCCGGAATGGACCAGATCCGTGTTGTTCGGAAGAATTGAGGCGCGAACCGTCACGAGCACGACCCGGACCGTTTCTGCGCGGTTTCTTCGGGTCCAAAGTCTGGCGAAAGATACATAGCCCGCGGAGGACTCGGTCAGCGCCTCGAGGAATCCTTAGTTCAGCTCACTGAGTTCACCGTACGGATAGCTGACACATCGTCACACATTGTAGCACGCTCTGCATCTGAGCGATGGCCGTTTGAATTCCTCTGATGCTCCGACGCGCGATGTCGTATCAGAGGTCGCTCAAGGGAACGTTCCGCGTAAAGGCTTCTCAGAGCGATTCCGGACGCCTCCCTCGTGAAGCCTTAACCACGAGCGATTGTGGGATCCGCGGCCGCGATGAGGTCGGGCATTTTGAGCGAAGCGAGCTCGTATCCGATTGGGACCAGTAACATCCACAGCCCTCGCTCGAAGTTTTCGTCATCTCTTTTTCAAATGTTCTGGAACTTCTTCATGGAACCCAGGAGAGATGAGGGCATTGCTGGAGGACTGCTACCCGTCAAGAGATAATACAACAATAGAGAACGAGTTCCGGAGGAAGGTGCTTGGAAAAGAAATGACGAGTCGCCGCGTCGAACTCTTATCTCTATCGGAAGGATTCGACGACTCTCGTCGCGCGATCCCCTCTTCTTTGTTGCTTCTCGGATCAGAGTAAAAAATCCCAAAACTGTGTTCTCTGACATCTCTCCGATTTTGTCCGGACCTCCACATTATCCACATGATTCGACACAAAATACTAATTTGTGGAACGACGTTTCGCGTAGCTTCGAATCAGCTCCGGAATCCGTTATACGGATCAATCATTCCAGTCTGGATTCTGATGACGGAGGAAGCGTGGAGACAGGTTGTCGCCTGAATACAACCCTCGATTCCCGAAACACGTCAAGATTGACAACAAGTTCGAGGACGCGCTCGAACGTCATAAAAAGAATTCTTAGATGTTCCTAATATACGAAAAAAGCCCTCGTAACGAGGGAGGGATCGCGTGGGAGATCAAAAGGTTGACTTGTTCAAAATATTTCGTCGAATCCAAGCGTGGAGGAACGAGCGTACGACCGCGAGAACCGCTGACCGAGGATATCAACGAGGCGTCCAGGGATGCTCCTAGAGGGAATCTTTCCCTTCGGCCGGTGTACTCACTTGAAACGCTTCGATTAAATCCAAAAGGCACTGTTCGGTTGATTCACTTCCGAATCTTGAATTTGAATCTCTGAAAGGTTTGGCACTCGGAGTTCTCACACGGCTTCAGTTGGTGTTGTTGTGACACTTGAGAAGAGCGGCACGCTCTCGCTGCAACCAGTAGTCGCACACGTTTTCCTGAGTTCCACGCACTTAAGCTCTGGCGCTTGATTCCTCAATGGCCACCTGATTGACCGAGGGAGGGTGTTCCCTGTGTCCGAGTTTCGCTCGGATTCTCAGTTCTGCCAATTTTCTACCCTCGATCGGTCGTCGTCGATACGTCGGTCGTTTGGGTTCGCGGGCTCATTCGATGGTGGTCCGTTCCATTCTATTCCATTTTATTTATCTATACAGGCAAGTGACAAATGCTGCTTTCGGAAAGGGTCGGAAAACGCTCCTTAGAATGATGCGTGCTCTCCACATTTGCGGTGAGAGGCCTGGCCGTGACGCTGCTCCAGCAGCGCATTTCCAGCGCGCTTCGTCTTTCTGTTCTTCCGTCTGGCGACTGATTCGAGACGACAAGTCTGAAGTGATCGTCAATTCTGACCGCGAGCGCTGGGTGCTACGACTTCTGCCCTCATTGGACTGGTCAGACTTTCCAGCAGTTTTCTGTTCTCCTGAGTGCGATCATACACTCACACATGCTCACAAAAACGGAGGATACAACTGGCAGCGGCTGGCAAAATCAGCGGCGGTCCCGGAATCGAGACACCACGGGCATCATCACTGTGCTGTTGCGGAACTCAGCCTCATTTCCCAGATACGCGAGCCGGATGGCTCGGTACTGGGATCTCTGCTTTTTCCTCTCTCACCCCTCTATTCTCATCGCGACTCTCGCCGGCTCTGGGTTCAGACTTTCTGAGAGAACACCCTCGATGGAGCAAGAAAGCATTTGACGGGAGGCCGAGCTCCTCGGTGGATGCGGGTCAATATTCAAAGATGACAAAAGGAGTGATGTGAACGCTGACATAAGGCCCCCGATGGGGAGCGGGAGCTATCCGCAGATATTTCCAGGAATCGGAAGGAGCATTCCATCTTCTACGGGCGCTTCTGTCCCGGGGAAGGGAGGGGAGCGGGGTCGACGGGAGGGAACCAGTGATACATCTTGGAGGTATTGCGCATTCCTCGTCGCCGCGGAGAGCTCGAGCCAAGGATCTCAAGATTTCGAAACCAGTTCAATGGATGATCAACGCTCCTCTGAAAGAGTTGAGCCAAGAACGCGTAGCCTTCACGTCAAGACAGAAGTCGGAACCCAGAGGCTCGTCGCGACCGCCAATGAGACAATGGCTCAAGTATGCCTCGACCAAGAACAAGAATAATAGTTACAATTATTTCTATTGCATAATGCGATCCGCCGCCGCGTCGCATCCTCGAGTTTCCGCGCTACCATCTCTGATCCCAGCTTGCTCACGTGCGTGATCAGTGCTTCATCGAAGCACAGCAGCACTTACAATGTCTTACAGCATTGGTCAAGTCATGGATAGAGGCAGCTACCATATTCGTACGCTTTTCGGAAAAGAAGGGTGGGCAGTTGGAATCGCTGAACGGGGAATTCGAATTCATTGATCGCGGCTCGTTGGAACTTCTCCCCAGCCTGGTTCAGTCTGCCCCTCTGGGATGGACAGTCTGAAGAGCATTTCCTCAGCAGGGATTCATTCTCGTCGTACGTTGTATTTCTCCTATTCACCACTAGTCTGGGATAGCTGCCAAACTATGCGAGGTGTACTGCCGCTCCAAAATTGCTCCCCCGCTCTCGTCCCGAATCTGTCTTCATGGATATTCATATCGGAGGCATTATTATCCGCGGAGGAAATTTGAATGAGGTCGGTACAATGCGATTCTGATCCTTGGCCCGATGTTCATTTTGAATCGCGGATAGGCATGACCATGTTGCTATAATCGAGTCGAGTCCGATCATGCAATTCACTCCCTGACATCATCCGTTGAATTAGGTGTAGATGCTCGTTCTCGTCCTGCCATTCGCTGTTACAATAATGAGAAGCAAGCGTAGACTCGGACCTAAGTACCCACCTATGAACAAACTTCACTTATTCTGCCGGTCGATGGACGAAGACTGCCAGCGCCTTACTTCTACACAGAGTGTACTGTTCTCTGAAGCACAACCCTGTGCTTTCAAGAAGCGAGGGCGCGGAAGTCGAGATCGAGTGAGGGCTCATCGGGGTCAGCGGGCACGCTGGGGCAGAATTCTCGCTGTCGGGGTCCTTTCTCTCCTGGGATGAACGAGAAAGACCTGAAATCTTGAACTTTTACGGATCGACTCGTCCATGTTTCGGAAGAGTTACCTACTTGTGCTCGAATCTCCAAACAACCGGTGTTGGGAAATCGCCATTCCTGTGGCTGTTTTCACATATCTTAAGCTTCGGGTGACTTACCCGATGAATAATGTAATTCAAGGGTTATGGATAGTTTCACGACTTTCCTCGATGCTCGCATGATATTTTTATTAGCCATCAAAATATTAATTTCCTTTCGCTTATCAGAGAATATCCTGAATATACCATTAATAAGATCATTTTATGGGCTCGTGAAAAAAATCTAGTGCAGAGGTCGGCTTGAGAATGATCCACGCTCGAGGGAACTTGATGATTGCGAGGAAGGACGCTCAGCTCAGTTGAGTAGGTAGGTATTCGTGCGACAGACTTTCTGAATAATGTCATTCATCTTCTCCGAGCGCCGAGCTCGGTTTTTCATCCCGGGGAATCAAATCTCGCCGGCTCAGAAGAAGTAGGGCCGTCGCTCTATTGCAGGTCGAGGATATCGTGCTGGTCCCAAGAGCGATTCAACGAGGCATAAGGTTTTCAGACAACCCGACGGAGGAAGAGTTTTTTACCTCGCGCTTCCCCGAAACTCCGACAATCGACCGAAGCTGTCTTGTCCAAACCTAGTCACGCATCCGGAATCATGCGTGACTTAGGTGGGAGAAGTCTTATTCTCCGTTCTAAGCTGTCATGTGAGATGTTCTGCGCGATTCGGCCCGCGAGATCTTGTCTCGTGCCCTGCCTAATCCGATCCGATCTCCTCCAGAAAATCCTTTTCCTAGACTGAGCTATTGGCTGAGTGAGTGAGCTGAAACGCTCGAACTTCGCTCCGATGTCACATTCAAACACGGATACATTTTGCGACCGAGTCCAGGTCCCTGCTAGGACCTCCCGAGTCGTGAAATCGGCTATCGGCAGAGCGGAATGGGACGGTGACGGGTGTTGCACCACAAGACTATGACAGCGGAGAAGTATTCAGTCTCGAAAACTCGGAACATGGATTCGGCGAGAATTCGGAATGAGTCCCAAGATTCCAGAGCTTATTCTCGGATGAAACTTCGGCCGCATGTAATTTCCGGACAAGGATTCGTTCCGCGAAAACTCCAAGTTGGTACAACCGTTCTGTGCGCTTAGAGAACTTATATGTCGCGGGAAAGTTCCCGTTCCTATCCATATGAGCAGCTGCAGACCATATGTGGAATCGTACGGGAGATTCCATGTGAATTCAACCTCGATCTTCGATCTGCCGATCTCCCTTCGAAGGATATCAGCAAGACCGGGGACGGACTCTCGCCTCCGAGCTTGGGGAGTCCTATCAGCCATCAATTTCTGCGGAGGCATCCAATGATGACTCCCGAAATTCGTAGCACGTTCTTCCGCACGAAAAAGCATTGAGAACTTTTTCGAAGTCGATCTTTTATGGCTCATCATAAAGTTCCCTTATCTTATCGAGGATGGTGAGCGCGGCGAAGGTCGTCTTTCGCTATTCTCGCCGCGAGGTCAACTAAGAGAATGTAAGTTCCGACCTTTGACCACCTCCGATAGCACATCCAGTGCTTCGCTCGTTGGCCGACATCGGATTTCAATATTCCCCTATTCCAGCTCTCGGACTTGAGCCTTTCTGCAAGGAGTCGATCCTCAGAAATTTCGGCGTCGCAGCTCCTCGGCAAGGGGTCTTCCAAGGAAGGGATTGAAAATCCGACGGAGCAGGTTCGATCTGTGGCCAGGTTAAGCAGATCCACTGTCTGCGCTTCCAGCAACGAACGATCGTTCATCGGAGTTTAATTTTCTCGGAGATATCCAGGTTCAAACGGAATGACCAATGGGCCGATCGGGTGACACAGAATGATCAAACGATTCCGCTCATGTAGACTGGAGAGTGAGCATCGAAACCACAGAGATCGGGGCTGTTTGACACTGAAGATATAGCTGCGGTGGATCTGAGAAAATATTGTTGGAATTACGTAAGACTAACGATTAGTATTTTCTAAGAAGTTTTCCTGTCCGCAATGGAAGAAAGACCATGGGATCTGTCGAACGTCGCATGTCGTGTTCGTGGTCTTGGAATCTACCTTGGCAGGTATAAGATACATGTCATTTGTTTGCGGTTCGACGGGAGCTCTCGAAAGCAACGCGTGGCAGACCTTGAGACGATCACATTTCCGAACTCGAATCATCGAGCAAATCTATGAGAAATTGATTCTCATGTTCTCACCTGATCCTCGACCTCGGAATGCAGCTGGGAGCTCCGACGTTGACCGCACGAAATCCTCCGGAGCGCAGTAGTTCCCCTCGGTACGCTCGACGTATCCTGCTGGGATTTCATGGAATTTTTCGAGCAACGGCGTCACTTGGGGTTGCACGTGGTTCCATCATCGGGTGAGCACTTATGCTACCGTGTCCTTCGAATTACAATGTGGCATCATTTTCCCGTCGGAGAGGTGCAAAAAGCCTCCCACGAATCCTGAATCTCGCTCGAAGGTTTTCTTCCACTCATGGGGGTGAGAGGGCTCTTGGCGGAAGACTGGGAGCTTGTTTTCATGGATTAGATCTGTTTACTGCGCGTTGCGTCCCTTACGAAGAGCTGCCATTGGACGGCAATCGATGATTCCCTGGGTAGACGACCGAATCTCCCCGGACGACCTGAGGACGGGACTCACGAGGAAGCGAGCTCACTCCCCGATCGGCACACTCAGATTCCACCATCGATTTCAACAGACTCAGAGGCTTCGATTCCAGATGTGCGGATTTCTTCGCGAGGGAAGCAGCAATACTTCTCCAGCGAATCGGCTCGTGGTCAGACGAGCCGACCTGATGCGGTGATTCCGGGACAATTTAACTAGATTTTGCTTTGAATCGTTTACTGAATGCTACCGCTTCTGATCCGGTCCGACGACGACTCGTGGGTTAGATTTAACTCCTGATTCTCCTAGCTCAGTTTCATGGAGGCCCTCTGCCGATTCGCCTGAGCTCTCTTCCCGGCAGAGTCTCAATTCGGGTCGTTCATCACTGGGTCTTGAAACTTGAGTCGCGTCCTGTACAGGGACTCGATCGCGTTACGTTTAGGCAGTTTCGCTCGAAGCCATGCATCTGCAGCTCTCGTCAACAACCTTGAGCACCATTGGTAAATTTTTAATTCCTCGTGGCCTTCGCTACGTCCTAGAGTCGAAAGAGGATCCCATCAGAGCTTAGTTTTCGTATCTGCGAAATATGGCTACTGGCCTTATTCATCCTGCTCAGCCGTGGAGTTGTCACCTTAAGACCCCCTGTGTTCGATTCCGCGCGGACAACGTCGAATGCTAATCAAGTCGTTCTCAACATTCGAGTCGAGGCAGCACCCGCTTTGCTCTCGCTCATCTGGAAGAGACGTTCGGAATCCCACAGCGCATTAGAATCTTAGATTCGGCGGGAGAATTGTCCCGAGGGCTCCGAGGAGTCAACCCTCAGCTCGACGGGGACTCTTGAAGGTCATTTTGAGGGTCTGGCTGATTCCGCCCCCATGAACGGTCTGGGAACATCCCGAAGGGAACCTCGAGAACCAAGCGCCACTTCAATTCGCCTAGCATCGAATGAAATCTCTATTGCAGCTATACACATTCCGGGACTTTACCCGAAGCCGGCCCCGCTGATTTTTCGATGGAAAAAAAAATTGGTGTAGGTAACAGTCATCTTATCTCTCAGTCAACCATCAGCTTCACAAAATAAGTTTATTCTTCTTCTATCACCTTATGTATAGAGCTATATACACCGGGTATTGCTATCGTGGGCACCAAGCTTTCCAATGAGGCGACGGAACTCCGCTCCGAAACTTTGCAAAGTCTTCTACACAGTTTCGGGCAGCTCTCCCGATCACTCATCCCAAATCTCACATAAGAGAGCTCACAAGCCTGGAAAGGGGCAAACGCACGATGAGTATAAAATTAATTTCATTCCTGCGTGACAGGAACGTCGTTTCATCGAGACGACGTGCAATTCTCAATGCCCATCCTAGCGACGCGGCGCGACGAAAAACTCACCCGTAGAGGTAGTAGAAAAATCCGAGCAGGTAAAATGCCATTTTCACCCATCCTTCTCTGACGGCTTGGTTGAGTATATTCGCGTTCAGTATTATGGTAGGATCGTATATGCCTGGACCACTCATGACGGGTCTGGAATAAGAAAGAACGAGATTCATAAATCTTATGAACGGAATGACGAGCCTCGATCCTTCGAGTGATTGCATGCAATTTCTAAGGGAATAGGAAATCCCGGAACTGGGATTTTGCGTCTTTACGGCCAGGCTGCCTCCATCCATCAATCAATCAATCGATCTCACCTGTTCATGTACTTCATTAAATGGAAGGCAT
Source organism: Galendromus occidentalis (assembly GCF_000255335.2). NCBI lineage: Eukaryota > Metazoa > Arthropoda > Arachnida > Mesostigmata > Phytoseiidae > Galendromus > Galendromus occidentalis. Next base: position 787,169 of record NW_003805489.1, on the reverse strand, counting down.
CGAGCGGAAGATTTATCAACACCGTCAGGAACTCTCCCGCGAGTAGGAACAATACGGTGAAAACAGCGTGGATGACGTATTCGGGAAGAATCAGCTGCAACGTCAGATTAGTTTGTTCAGTCATTGGCTGCTCGACTCCTCTCCGCAATCGCCTATATCGATTCGAGATATTCTGAGAGATCCATTCTTCTATCTTCTCAATGACTCGGAACAGCGGTGCGGAGCGAGACATCTATGGAGCTACACTACACGTGGTTCGCGAGCAAGGGAGACTAAGGGTGAAGATATCGACTCCGATCGAGTATCGAGTGCATGCAATAGCGTCAGAGCCCTTCGTTCTGATGCGCTCCCATCTGAAAATCTATTTCGCGCGTCCAAGAGACCGGCTAAGGATTCGCGCACCATGATCGCTGATGGTTGGGTGCTACATTCAACCGCCGCTACGATAGAACCCGAAACGATCTCTCCAAAAACCAGGGAGCTTCCGCGACTAGTGAGGATACTCACTATTCAATGACTGTGAAGAGATCATCTTGGACTTATAGAGAAAATTGGTGTCTTTGTCTTATTTGGAAATCGTATCTGTGACATATCGCACCGATTGTCCACAGGCTAGATCACTAATCTAATCAAAGTGAAATCTTCGACTCACCACGTTGAGGGATCGACATTGCTCGATCGGGTTCTTGTAACTGCACTTCAATTCGTCGAACGCAATCACCTGCAAAGAAAACAAATTTTCGAGATCGAAGTCTCAATCGTCGTCAGAGAATTCCGTGAATCAATAGAGGAGTGCGATCTTCCTCGTTCCTCATTCGGTGACCTTCTATCACTGAATCCGATTGGCGAAATCGATGAAGCGCTTCTGGCTCGATGCAAAGAGCGTATCGCCCTCGGGCTCCACCTGCACTTCGCGTTTCAGTAACTAGCTCGCAGAAGGAAGACGCTCGGAAATCGAACCCCGATTGAGCTTGAGCCCCGATTCAGGGTCCCATTCATGAGTTCCCGAGATACATCTTCTATACTCACACTCGTGGCTCACGGGCGTTCAAGATTCCAATCCGGGATGAAACCTCGAATGGAGACGCCCACTCCAGATGGAGTTTTACCGACAGACGTCATTTCCCGCGTCTTCCGGTCAGTGGAAGCTCTCTTCGAGATTGTCACCGAACACGCTACAGAATGAAGTCGGCTCTTGAATCAGCATCTTGTTTCGAACATCCCCGCATATAATAAATATGTATAGGATCTTTATAGTCGTAATTTAATTGTCGGTGAGTCACAATCGGCGCGAACCAGAAGGAATCAGCAGCTCCGCGAGAACTTCCCCCCGCCCAGGTCCGTAGATCTCACTGGACATTCGACTTGATTTGGGGAGAACTCTAATCACTGTGGGTAGACTCTCAGGATTCGCGGCTCCGATCGAGGAACCACTTCCGAGCTGTAGAGACGACGTCAAAGTCGAATACTCGTCCCCGAGGCCTGGGCAAGGAGCTAGAGAGAACCGACGGAGATCGGCGAAAGATATAAGCAATTTCGAACTTACATGGAAGACTGCTACGAACATCAGGATGCCATTGAGTATCATCCCGAGCCCATAGCACACGGCTGCGAAAACCATTGCGCTCTCGGTGCTTATGCTCTCAGTCCTGAAGCGAAGCCGGAGCGATCTCGTGGAGTCCTGTCACCGGTCGTGGACGATCGGAAGACAACGCAAGTTCCCGGTCACTTTCTTCTCATTAATGAATGCAACGACCACAACTCCTTCGCGAAACGTTCGGCCGAAAGGCTACGACTTGAATCTTCTCCTCGGAGATCCTCTATCCCAAGCTCTAGCCTGAGAAACTCCTCAATCGCGACCAGAGAGTCTATGGTCGTCGGTGCGGGACTATGAGCTGCGCAGTGCTCACCGCTGGTTTCTGCTTTTGTTGTTTATCCTCGAGCGTCAGCGGCGCCTACGATTGCGTGTTCGTCTGCTATCGTGTTCCTACAGCACACAACGCCAAAGAAGGAAAGGGCGTGCCAATCTCACTGAGGGCAGCCGCGCACCTTGAGAGTTGGTCCTCGCCGTTTCAAGCTTTCGAGTCTTTCGGGAAAGGTCAATCTTTGGACTTCTGGTAACCAGCGAGACCTTATATTCATCGTGAACTGACCCCCCCCCTCTTCACGATCTTCATGACCTTTATTCCTATCGTCGGGGGTCCAGTCACGGTCCAGCTTTCAGCGGAATTCTCGGGCCCAACTCGATGAGCTACCTATGATTCATCTACCTTGATTCTCCTGTGAGAGGAGAATCTCTCGACGCCTGTCCAACCTGTGCGATGATGGGAGGGAGGCAGAAGGGAATGCAATTCCAGGTCCTCATCACATAGACTTCCGCCCTTCGTGTCGTGATCTCCACGGGGCTGAGGATCGAAAAGAGACCAATGAGACGCGGACTCTCGCTCATTACTCATTATTAACAACTGGCAAGGAGGGCGCGTCGCGCCCCACGTTCCAGAGGAGCTGTGATGACATCATAGTGAGAAGGCTGTTCATCTGCCATTAAATCACGATAACTGGAGAAATGCATGAATCTTGCATTTGAGCAGCCCGAAAATTATATCTCGAACTCTTTGAGGTGATTTGGCATCGATTGAAGAAAAAATTGAAGCCTGTTCGGAGGACGTAAGCGCTAAAAATCGGTTCGGTGACAGCCAGGCAGCCAGACAGACGTTGTAGTTTTATCCTACAGGGGCAGGGGGATAAACTCCGAGAATTCGCTGGAATCTCCATCCCAGATGGATCTGGGGTCCCGGCAATAAGAGCAAGCCGTCGATACGTTCGCTCGGCACCGAGAAGGATCAAATGAATGGATTTTCGGTCTCAATCATGGATCTCGATGGATGCGAAGCCATAGACGGCTTCGTCTGTCGGAGATCTGCGCAACCGTGACGTCGAGCGAAGACATCAATCAATTCAAACGATTGATGGAACGTTATTTCAACCTGGAGGCCCAGATGTACGTGACGACTGAACTCCAAATATACTTCTCCTATGGATTTCTGAAAACTTGGATTTGGAAGGATCTGCTGCGTGGTGACGGGTGACTTAATCATATCCTCACTAGTCTCCGAGGAGCTGCCTTTCAGAGGGAGGGAGTAGAAAAATCATTCGAATTGGAAAGCCATAGGGGTTATCTATCGCACATTTTTTTTGAAACCTCATAGTTCCCTATCGGGCACCGAAGGAAGACACAAATTTTCCTGCTATGTAGATCATATTCATTCAGATTTTGAGCACAAGAACTTCAACGCGCTGAAGGAGCTCAGCGGACCCGTATATTCAATCAGAAAACGTTCAACGGGACTCCAATATTCCACAAGACAACATGTGAGCAATTAGTGGAGTCGACTCTCAACTAGATATGAGATTACTAGTGATTACAGAGAGTTTGAGCTCACGATCAAAAGGACCTGAGCTCGGGAAGTCGAAGATGGAACCACGTTGACAAGATCTTATTCCGGGAAGTTCTTGAGGAATGCAACGTTGTCTTCTCCGGAACATCGAGAGTTGAGAGATGAATCTATTGACTTCCTCTTAACTGCAAACTTTTCTTAGTAGTCGCTTCGATGGCGTCCATGAACAGAGCACGTACGGCGCCTTTCTCCAGCACGTGGATCCCACAGATGGTGGTGCCGCCAGGAGAGGCGACCGCATCCTTGAGTTGTCCTGGATGGTAACCCGTGTGTGTGACCATCCTAGCGGAGCCTTCGACCGTGGCGGCTGCGAGTTCGATGGCGAGATCCCTCGGAAGACCCATTTTGACAGCACCGTCCGAAAGCGCTTCGATCACCATGTAAAGGAAGGCGGGCCCGCTACCCGAGAGCGCGCAAATCGCATCGAGCTGCGATTCGGGGACCGTCTTCACAACTAAGCAGCTCGGCTTCAGCAATTCGAGCGCTAGTTGTGTGTCCTGAACTGGCACGCCTGCGCCTGGGGATATACAGCAGACTCCTCTCGAGACCATCATCGGCGTATTCGGAGCGCAACGGATCAGTTTCGGAGGCGGATCCTCCTTCATCATACGGGAGAGTCGCTCGAGCGGTATACCGGCCAACACGCTAATTATGAGTTTGTTCTGCCAACTGGTCACTTCCCGAATCACCAACTCGCACTGAGACGGTTTCACGCAGAGGAACACGACTTGGCACTGGGACACAATGTCGTTGTTGTTGTGGGTGGTTCGACACTTGAGTTTTTGGAAAAACGCGAGATTCCGATCCGTTGGAGCCGATATGAAGATCCTGTCGCCGGGGTAACTGTCGAGCAGGCCTTTGACGATCGCCTTGGCCATGTTGCCCGCCCCGATGAATCCTATGTTCATGTTCTCGTCTCGGGACCTGCGTGAAAATTATTTTCTGAAATGATTCGATACTGGAGCCTCATATTCACGAGAGCGGGGGCCTTAGCTATTGAGAGCTCCGAGAAGGTCAAAACCTTAATTCGAGTCCGAGCAACTCCAAGAACTTCACTCTGACACTTACTTGAACATTTGAACGATAATGATTCTCCGACAAGATTATAGAAAAATCAGGAGTGAGTGTCGCTCTCAGTTTGACAGGATGCATACGGGAGGAGGGTTTCCAGAGAAGCCTCAATGGCAGCCCCTCCCGGTGCCCTCAGGTGAGCTACGGTCGGTGTTGGCATATCACTCTATCGAAGAGGACGCTGTCATCCTCCCGACAATGGCGAGCCTTCCGGCGGAGATCTGAGTACCGCGACGCAGACGCCGGCCGTGATATACGGTGTCGTGCCGGACAGGGAGGCAAGTCTCTATGCGCGATCAAGCCGCTCCCTTGGCACGACCCCGTTGGCGCGCGCTCATAGATTGGCACGAGAGTTCCACGCAGCTTGGAATCTGCGCCCCTTCAAAGAGGGCAATTACTGATTCTCCCCCAGCCATCTGATCCTATCTGGTTCATCGAATCACCAGATGATTTTCAGAGCCGATACTCGACAAAACGATTACTTGACAACAATAATGCATAATCCAGTTACTATATATATTCGCCCCGATCGACCAACTGAAGTCGGGAGGGGAGCATCCGCTCAAGTCGCGGCCGGGAGCTCAAAACACCCTCACGAGAACCCTTGGAGGAAGAGCGGTGCACGTGAATCTGTTCATCATTTCTCCGGCCTACCTCTCCACAAATTGACAGATATGAGCGGGAAGAGAGCGATCCTCACTCAGTCTCCTATTCGACTCTAGCCTGCGCTCAAATCAGGTAGCATCCGTCCGAGGAGGCGACTGTGTATGAAAGCTCCACCTCTTAATATTCTCCGTCCTCCTGGTTCCTGTCGTGGTCTCGCCTTGAAATGGGTCACCTCGACCTGCCGTGAGTCGGGAGCTACCGAAAAAGAATCACTCCTCTCGGATTTCATGGAGCTCCGTGACCTCTTTCGAATTTCGAACATGCTCAAGACCCAATTCAGATTGGGAGCTCAGAATTCTTAGAGAAAACGTCGATTCGGGATCGCCGCTTTAGAGCAACCGCTCAGGATAAAGTCTTCTCCCTTCTCCAAAGCACGGGGAAGGACATCGGGGAGCGGCGAATAAAATGATCTTTCCCTGTCAGGAGAGGGGGAAGAGCTCCTCACGTGGATACGGGGCTCATCCAGACACACGAACCTCCGGAAAAATTCTGACCCGAAAGAATCGTCCACACGTTCCAGATCGTGGGAAGTTGAACCGAGAATGCCGATGGATGGATTAGGAATCCCCCTCCGTCAAGGGGGGGTGAGAATGAGCTTACTTGTTCGAGGGTTCGGTTTCAGATTTCTGCCCAGTCTCACCCTCCATCTCTAATTTAGGGTCTTTCGCAGGAGTCGGAGACTGGAGCTTCTTATCCATAGTGGATCATAGAACGACGATGCGTATCCAGGTAGCAGACGGAAAATACATAGACCTGAACGCGTGAGGAGGAAATCGCGAGGAGGAGAACTCTCCGGAACGCTCGCCTTCCATGCCACGACCCGAAATGACGTCCTCAAATTCGGAGCGCGAGGACTAAGGATAAACTGAGCAATCATTGGCTTGATCGAGATTATCGAGACCTTGATCGAGCCCTCAATGGGAAAAGATGGGAAGAGTGTCTTTATGATGAATTCAGGATGATGGTACGGTAAGTGGGGTCACGATGATGATCCCCGTCGATGAGCGCGGGCCCACAGAATCGGTTAGAGGGATATTCGGCTCATTGGATGAATGATGCGACTAAAGACTAGAGCAAGAAGAAAGAGCAGGGAGATGATAAGCGACGCGGTAGCTATCTATCCGTCTCGGCTCGATCTGATCCTCCATGCACTAAATGCTGGAGGATGTCTCGCGGTTCGCACTCGGGGGAGATCATGGCGTCAAGCTTTTTGTGGAGCGTTGCGACGCAGCATAAGGATACGACGAATCAGGCGATTCGGAGGCTAGCTTCTTAGAAGAGCCCTTCATCCGGACTGGGAAAAGGTTGTGAGAATCGGTTGTGAGCCTCTCCCCCACGGGTCGGCTAGCGCTTCGGTCGTCGCATTCTTCGCGGTGACCATTGACTTCCGCAGCTCTTCCTCACACGGGGGATTCGTCGTCGGAGCTTTCCTCCAATATCCGCTGGGAAAGCTTGTTTTCTCGCAATCCGGAATAACGTTCGTATCTCACACAACACACAACCTCCAAGCCTTCAACTGCCCTGTACGAATAATACTTCCGCAGAATGCGCAACTCAATATGTATTCCAATCCAGGTAGCTGTCAACATGATGGCTTGTTCGCAGGGAGACTCGTGAATTCGGTGGGCGCATAGTCGGGATACGTATCGGTAAGCTGGAATTTCAGCTCACTGGGAGATCCGCGCGACCTATTTCTGCTCGTAAGCAACGACGAAGCTCCGTCGAACTTTGCGCGCGAAATCTCACCCGGGAAAGATTCTCGAGAGAGCGACATCCGAACCCTGATGTGTGAGCGTGTATGTCGACTACTCAGTTAGAGATCAGCTTTTGACCCCTCATAATCAGTCGAAATGTGCGAGTCATTTTCCGATAACGAATCGGTTCTTACCGAGAAATCCGGATTCCGACCAACTTTGAAGTACCTTTTAACCGGTTGGCGAATGAGGGCATCTCTCAGCACGTTTCCTTTCAATCATAGTCAAGACCGCAAATTGTGCAGAATGGTCTTCGCCGAATGGAAGGCCAAAAACTATCTCACAACGGAGCAATTCCAAATCGCCGCTTACAGGTAAGATACCCCAAGTTCAAGCCCGAATGGTTGTCATGTCGGGCTGATCGCAATGTTTCAGCCTATGGGCCCACTCGACGTGGGCTGAAAAACTCGATTTGAATACATCTTCCTCAGTTTCGCGATAGCGAACGACATCAAAGTTCTCCGAGTTTGGGAAAAGTGTGGTCGAGCGTCAAACCATTGGTTGAAGAATTTTCTGACGCGGCACCCAGAGGTCAGGGACATGCTGATTGGAAAACGGGGAGCTCCACCGAAAAGGAAATCCGACGGTTGTGAAGAAGATTTATTGGACGAAAGCCCTTCCGAGTACTCCGACGACGATGACGATGACGACGACGACGACAACGACGATTCTCTCGACGAGGATGAAGACTCGGACTCGGAGCTCGACGGAAGCGATGCATGAGGTTTTTAGGGGGACGCGATATCAGCTGATCTTTGCGAGTCCGCAAGTCGGCTTGGTGGAGAACTTTGCGTCGAATGTTTGTGCGATTTTAATCCCTGAGCCGCGAGTACCGCTCAGCAGTTCATGGGACTTTTCTCGACTCATCGAGTCTGAGCGAGCGAGAGGGAGCGAATTGTATATCCTCAATGGTGGCTTTGCGCGAACATTTGTCTGGCCGCAGCCCAAACAATGAATGGTCCATTTCACGTTCCGAAAACTGGTTAGAGGAAGAATCGCACCCGAGGAGAAGCCCAAGATAATTTCATGGAATAGGTATTGTTTCTCAGAGATCGAGAATAATCGGGGGATCTCCCAAAAAGGTCTGGGAGAACCAACGACATCAATAAATCTCAATCGATTCAGTCGGTGTCATTGTTCTCAACTCGCGCTCGAGCTCCACTTCTGAAGCTCTCAGGAGACTACAACATATTCCAAGAGCCTCTGTAAACCGAGGTAGCATTATACGATCATGGTACGAGTCCACAGAAGAAAAAATCATGAGTACGGTCAGGGACCATCAGGAAGATTTATGCTTCAGAAATATTGATGGATCATCCATTCTCTTCCATAGAAGCGGTGTCAGCGTCATCCATCGCCTCATCGTCCAGCGTCATGTCGTCAAGCATCTCTTGGAGGCTAATGTGGGGCGCATCGCCGGCTTCGCTCTCCACAGCGATTTTCTCGCTATCCTTGTATATGTTAACATTCTGTCTGAGCGCGGGATCCTCTTCGAGGTCTTCACAGAACTCGTTGAAATCCCTCCCAACAGAAGAACTGTCGTCCAGATCCAAGTTCATTCGCTTCAGTCTCCATCGACGTCTTTGGGCCCTATCGGCCTTGCTTCCCCAGTACTTCCTGATGAGGACGACTTCGGGAACCTGCGAGCGCGGGGGAGATATTTTATTTGATGTTCGTAGTCGGGACCGAATCGAATTAAAGTTTGAATTCCCGAGCCAAAGATTACCTTATCGCTCGGCAGTTTGTTCAGGTTTGGATCGTTGAGATTGGCGTTGGCCAAATCGAAGCCCAAAACGGAGTCACCTTCGCGGAGATAATGACCCAGATGAGTTTTACAATGGATGTAGTTCTCGTGCGTTCCCAATTCGCTCGCGCGTATCACGAAAACGTTCGCTAATACGTGACGGTCAGACAGTTTCCCTTGACCGGCAAACGTGACCTGGCGGGGACGAAGAGTCGATGATCATTTTAGGATATTGATCAATAGGATAATTCCAAAAGTATCCATGGCATACTGTAGCCGGAAGTCTCTGCCCACCATTTGACTCTCGCCGATTCTTTCGATCTCCATGACGATGTACTCGACCAAATGCTTCGGCGCAAAAAGTCCCCGGAAAGGTGTTTTCCAATAAAGATGCGACGGGATCTCGGCCAACTGCGGATTCGAGAACTTTAAGAGTGAGTTCACTCCGATGCATATTCGACACGGATAACTTAGACCCGGCCTGAGACCATGACTAATGCACCCCGACGGCTATCTTCACCTGTAGAGTCGCAGGATCGATCACATGGACCGAGGCGGTCACCCGGAGACAGATGCAGATTTGCCCGATGCTCCCTGTTGAAGAAAACAAGCGTCTCTCAAGCAGACTAGTTCCAGACGTTCCTCGATCGCTCTTTCCGTTCTCATCGCTCTGCCCCCGAATCATCCCAAGTATACGATTCCTGAAGTGGTCTTACCCAAATGTCTCGCGAGTACGGTCGGCAAGCACACGACGTCGCCTTTACACACCGGCGCAATTTCAACGGAGAACGTCGTTTTGTAATTGAAGTTATTCGAGTGAATATCGTGCGATATCAATTGTTGCGATTCGACGGACTTAATCGGCACCATCGTCTGCCAATGAAAAGGATTGAAAGTCAGGAAATTCCTTGGTCGACGATATACTGCCCACGATCGTATAACAGGCACTTCAAGCACCACAGTTGAGAGCCGAAAGAGACTCCGTCTCAGAGTTTAGGAACGAACCTGGAAGAATTGCACCAGTTTCCTCGCTTCATCCTTCTTCGTGAAGAAGAAATCGATTCCCTCGTGAACCATCTTGATATTTATGGCGTCTTTGTGGGCATCGTACTTCAGGATCAACTGTTCCATGTAGAACAACGTCTTCTTGTGATCGACCTGTGACGAAATGTAGAGTCAAGCGCATCTTGACGCAAATCAGGATCATCTGCACGCAATCCTCAGGGTTCCCACAGCGCTACTGACCTTCTGTCGGCACTGGACAACCGCGCGCCAGAAATCCTTGGCTTCTCTGCGATGACACTGGTCACACATCAGACCGTTCACTGTAAACTCCACGATGAAAGCCTGCAATCAAACGAGCCGGTGTTGAGGATGCGGGTGCCCTTGCCAATTGTGCGATTCGTTCATCGTGCATTATGGACTATCGAACATTATGTTCACTGATTCGAGACCCTGCTCGCAAGATTTCCGATCTCCACCGGACATCGCTAACCTGTTCGATTATCGCTCCACCCATCACTTCCTTCTGAATGGTCAGCTTGACTTTGACTCGCTTCGAATGGGGTTCTGTCCATATAAAGCCGGCGTCGATCAATCGCACCTGACGGAGAAGAGTTGTCTGAGTAATTTATCCGCTCCGATACCGACGATTCTCTTTGTCATGCTTAGCCCCGCGCTGTCTCTCGTCCGGGGTCGGCCCACCTTGTTCAATCCTTTGATTCTCTTGAGACATATCGCGAGAAGTTCTCTCGACTCCAAGGACGCCACCACCCACTGCGCCGGGGGTTGTAGATACCGTTCACAGCCTTTGCAAAACTGGAGAACCCCTGCAAGCAGAATGGAACCCTAGCAGCATGGAACGGCGAGGAGTTTTTGGGAATGTCCTGATACATCCGATGCCATGTACCCACCTTGCTTGGGAATACTTTCCGTGATGTCGACTTCTCTGCTAAGGCAGTCGACGCACATATTAGCCGGGTTCGGGGCAATCGGAATCCCACATCTGCAGCAGAGAATGCGGCCCGTTGTCGGGACTGCCTCCCCGTCTATGTACTCCATCTGGGGGAAAGCCTGAATTGAGAAATTCGAAGAGGATGCCACCGAAATTAAGCCGAAGATATTCTAGTACAGTGTTCTCCGTCCCCGATCATACGGGAGTCGCCGCCCGACGATCTAACTCCCAGAAGGTCGGGACCTGAGCATGAGAATCTCAGACCGAAACCCAACTCATTGTCTCTATCTCCCGCATGGGGCTGCCGAACCAAGACTGTGGTTTGCTTGTCAATGGAACATCCCCGCTGGCCTCGAAGCGGAAACCGCTCATCTATTCGAAAGGCTCGAATTCTCTCAAGCGCGTTATACTCGAGACTTGCTCACCGTTGAGGAGGGAACAACGTCTTGAGCTGTCGTCAATTCTCTGTTGAAATTAGTAGGATATCAGCGCAGCTCAAGTAAAACGAGACGGATCGGTCGATCGAGCACGTGCGATACACCACTGGAAGATGTTGGCGTGTCTGAGACCGCCAAAACAAGGGTCGATCCCCTCCTTTCGGTAATCACGTTCCTCAACAAGTCGAATCGAGACGGTCCGAGAACCGTGGAGTATACCGTCAAGCAGAATGGGAGGATTATGGAATTCCGCAGAGGCAGAGAGTCTCGGCAGAGGCAATTCCCGATCCAGTGTTCCCGCTAAGTCAGCGGCGAAAATCTGATCAGATGTTGTCGGAGCCCAGTACCGCCGCGCCGATACCTTCTCCGCGAGCTGATCGTCAGGACTCTGGATTCGCGCATTGCATACGATTTCTGTGATCTCGCGGTCTCTCTCACACTTCTCAAACAAGTTGGAAGTGTCTTCCAGAATCCCTCCGAAACTGCTCCAGAATCGGAAGAAACGTTCTCATAGTGTAATGCCTCTAACCATACAGAAGACGGTCATCCTCGGTCTGTACAAACGACTGGCTCGCTACGGACAGAAGCTCGCGTTCACAGACAGAGATTTCTTCCAGAGAGAGATCCGGAAGAAGTTCGAGAAGCCCCGTGCCTCGCCGGCCGACATCGATCTCGCCGTGAGGAAAGGTCGGGAGCTTCTGGAAACGAGACGTTTAGTTTAGATGAGCCCATGGTCTTCGCGAAAACCTGAAGTCGACGGCTCACGCGCTGGAACGCATCGGTGTTCCATCTGGAAATTGCGTGCCCGGCACAGTTGGACGCTCTTCTCCGGAGAGGAGTCGAATTTGCTATCGACGCAGAAGATGATGCTTCGGAATGGCTCAACCAGAGCTCGGACCCCGGGGTCGGGAATTCAATAAAGGGGTCGGGTGGAAAATGTTGTCTCTTCAGAATCAGCCACATATCATCCGGTCTACAGCAGGTGGGACTTCAGAGTGCACAGTTAAGGAACGATTCTTCGGCGATTCTCAGATGTGTGCGCTAATTTCTCCGTTTCCCCTCCGATGCGGATGCCGATTGAGACGCTCGGATATCAACAACGATAATAAACATTGAGCGGGTGCCCCCCGTACCCGCAGCTAAGCTCGGAGGGAGCCTGAGAACAGATTTGAGTCGTTTCTCTCAGTGACCTGTTTATTTCCCGTCGGAGGCTCATGTGACACAATCTCTGACACTGGGCTGGGTGAGGCATGAATGGGTGCAATTCTTTGAAACTGATCTCACTAAACAGCAGAGTTGAGCTTCGAGGCCCTCAAGAATGAGAATCCTTGCCCGAACCAAGGATAGTATCTCTGTCACAATCGGACTTATCGGGGAGCAGACAAATAATACGAGGCCAAAGGCATAGAGAATCCGCCGATGTTTCTCTCAACATCCGGACATTTGTAGTCATCCGTCCCCATCCGAACAATGGCTTTAGCGGTGGTTGCGATGAATTTGTAGGATGTGGAATATTCTGAGAACCAAAGAATACTCAGGCAGGATCTGCTCCAGCGACAGTCTCCCTGGCAGCTTCAGGATGATTCGCCGGTTTTCTCCCTCGGATCTGGGACCTTCAAGTCTCTCACAAATCTCTGATGGTTCACACGAACTCCTCCAAGTAAACGGCAAGGCAAATGTTTCCACCAGTTGTGCGTGAGGATCTTGGCTCAGGTTCGCCCGTATATGAGATCATCGTTACTGTTTCTCTTCTTTGGTTGTCTCAGGGATATTCTCTTTTCCTTGGGGAGGGGCGGATTGCGTCGCGGTGGCGTTTGTCGGAGTGGACGACGAGTCCAGGCCAGTTTGAGCGGAGATGTCAGTCACATTCCTCTCAATATCTTCTATTCTATGAGACATGTCGTCGATGCGGCTGAGAATCTGTTCCGACATGTTCGCGAATTTGTCCTGCATCTGCTGCATCAGCTCCTGCACCTGCAAGTCGGAACGGATTTAGTGCTCTCGCTCTGGGGGGGTTCCGAGCTCGTTCTCATGATTTGCCGCTCGAGATATGATTTATTGTGAGATATCCGACCGACGCGCTCCTTCATGAGTTGCGAGCCCTGTATTCGATGCTTCAATGAACACGAGATCATTAGCGACCGAAGAGAGAACCGAAAAAAATCGAGAGATTCTAGAGAATGCAGGGCTCGGTCGAGTTTCGGATGGATTCGAAGCCGTCAGTGAGAGGGCAGGACTCCCCCGAGGTAATCCCTCTGACAGGGACCCTGAATGAGAAGCTCCGAAGCTTACCCGCTCTATACTCACGTATTGTGTGAGCGCCTCGAGGTCTCCGGGCTCGATAGGTCCATTCTGGCTCTGGTTGGAGGGACTAGTGTCTTTTTTCTCGAGAGTTACGCTTTTCCTCAACTCTTGCTGCTGTTGGTCCGCCATTTTGACAATCACAAATGAAGCAGCCGCCAAAGCAGCGGCGTTGAAGCAATCCTCCCCTAGAAGTGGCAGCGCGCAGAGACCAGTGCCCTCGGATTCACAATTTCACCTGTTGCGTCCTGTCAACGCCGAACGGATCGGTCGCTCGAGCTGTATCATATCCGACCGCGCAGCATAGATTAGCGGAGGAGCCTGCGGACATCAGGAGAACCAGGGGGAGCCGTTCCGGAGGGAGCTGCGTAGCCAAGCCTACGAAGCCGATTCCACATTCCATGCTGGGCTGTCATCATTATCGGATCTCCGCTATCGCCGCCCAAGCTAAGCTCCAAGGGAGGCAGTCGTCTGTCTCAATCATTGCGTTCCTTGGCGCGAGGAGCGCAAGCCCCGACGGCGTTTGAGTTCTCCGGAGCAATCGCGACACTGCCCCCCGGAAACTCGGACGACCCGTGTAGAGCGGGATAGAGATACTGATTGATGGATTATTCCACCATTCTGTAGGGATTCTCGAAAGTCTTTGATTAGGGGTAAATTGCAAGTGTCTAAACTTGCGGAGTGAGAAGAGCGGGTACCGAAATGAGGGAAGGAGGAGTGCTTCTGCCATCGCCGAGAATCCGCCGAGACGGCGGCATCCAGAGGAAGGGAATGATGACAGTGATCCCTTTCGCGGTGAAAATGAGTGAATGCACAGTCAGAGCATTCGGGAAGGAGTTCTGATTGAGCTGACAATTGAGGGCTCTGACCACTGAAAAGGAGCTTATAACTTTGGACTCGCAAGCCCAATCACGTGGAATGTGGACAGGACGCTCGCAGGAGCGGATGCCTCCAGGTCATGCAGGACCCAGAAACACAACGAGAATAATTTCCAAGACAGGGAATTTGATGGTATTTTCTATGGAACGATGATTCTGGTACCGCGCACATGATCACAAGAGCTTCCACAAACTGAGACTATGTACGCTCTGTACGCACGGTCGACCGCCCGCCCCAGAACTCTCCAAGTTTCCAAAACGAGCTTTTCCGGATCATAAGCCATGACCTCCGAGCATTGAATTTCCTGACGCATCATTGGGCGAAACGAAGCAGCGGAAGGCTTGCTCGTCGATTGTGAACCTCCGCTCGACTCAGGGCATAAACTCTGGCCGCCGCGACGAGAAGGACTTCTCCGCAGATTCTGATGATAGTTGACCCGGAAAAACCTGGAGCGGAACATCCATTCATAGCTCCCGCGATTCCGATGCGATAGAAAGGGAGACGCTTTTACGCGAAGATACCATGGCTGCCCGGAGCTTGAGCTCATTCCAGGGGAGCCAGGAGGGGTCTGGCCCATTCCGGAAATGTCCGCGATTCGATGCTACTATCTCCGGGCCGAGATAGTAGCTGCTGGCTCGTCTCCGCAAAGACGTATGATCTTCCTTGACGAAAGAGTTCATATCAATGCTCTTGCGAAAAAATGCTCTGCAACAAGAGGTTCCTCAGGTGAATTATCGAGCCCGACTTTCTGAATTGCATTCTGAAGTCGAGCTCCGAATCCGAGCGAGGGGACAAAAGAGTACCGACTAAGGACTGCACTGCCGTTTTGAATTCCAGAACATGCGTCGCTCGTAAAATTCAAGAATCTTGAGCCGAATACTCGCTGAACATCTTTTTGTAACCGATCCATGATTGCCTCAGCCGCTTACACGTCACGCGGTCCGGGGCTGCGGCTGAACCTCTGTAATTGCCTGCGTTACGCGGCGAAAACTCAGGCTCCTCTATAATGCTCGAATTTTCTTCGCGGAAGAAACCGATGTCACGGAAAAGACGGAGTGCCGTCTGCCGTGGCGAGTGATCTCGTCGCGGTGTGCTCCGAACTCGTCTCGGGAAGGAAGAACTCGGAGCGTTCAAATAAAAGACTCACCCATGAGATGCGGGAAAAAAATCCTCTCCGAAGTTTTCCTTGGATCTTGGAGGAGACAACTTCCCCTGCTCTGCTTTGTTGCGCGCAGAATATCTCAAGAGTTCGGATCCACACAAGAGGAAAATCTATGCATTCACTCACAGCGAAAGCGCTGACTTCACGGCCACGGGCGCTATCTTCTGTCGCGGAAAAAATCAGGCTTCGCCCACGACTGACTTGGACCGATTTTTTTGTAAGACTTCGAGTTTCTGGTATAAATTCTAGGATGACTGGAGAAGCGCCAGATGAAGATCGTGCGCATCATCGAACAACTACTCGTGAAGAGCTTTCTCAACAGGGGCGTGTAGCCGAGTTACGAACCCGAGCGAGCTTGCTGACTCCGGATTGCGTGATTCCGCTTTTAAATTCTGCCGGCGTCTCCAATTATTGTAAACTGTGACAAATTGTCGTGGACGTATACAGAGTTTCGTGGAGGAAGCTCTGCTCTACGAAATCGTGGGATGATTCCTCTAGTTCCGAAAGATGGGAATACCGCCATCAGGGCAGGGTCTGTCCACTGTCCAGTTGTGTTAAGCTTGATTATCCCTGCGATCTTCGACCCTCGCTACGATGTTATACCCGGACGATTTTCAGAATATTTGTTTTGCTCGTGGCTGTTACGAACACTCTTCAGACCGGATCATCCGACGAGGCCGCAGCGGAAAGTAAGTGTCGGTTCCGTGGTATCTTCGCAAACGAAACCCATGATGATTCGTCTTTGGTGTCGGACTCCCCAGCTGGTCAGGAGGATTTGAGACAATGTTCTGGATAAAAAATCCCTTGATAAACTGGGACCCATCCGTATTGTAGCTTCTCCAAATTTAGAATCCTCTTGAGCAGTTTGAATATCCCTCTATATTTCTGCAAAGTATCGCGTACATGAATCACGCTGCAACGTCGAGTCCCGCGTGAGATTATTCCTGACTCGCGCCTTGATTTTGCTCGGAATGTAGGAACATCAGCTTATTGGAGAGATGAAGCCCTCAAGGACCTGAAGTTGAAAATTTCGCGGATCCCGAATGAAGGGAAGGCTCGGAACGTTGTATTCTTCCTCGGAGACGGGATGGGAGTCGCGTCCGTGGCTGGGGGCAGCATCCTCAAGGCCGAACAGAGCGGAAGGACATATTCACGGAACACGAAGTTACAGATGGAGCGGTTGCCGTTCTCCGGCTTAGTCAAGGTTGGAAAGCTGACTTTTTTCCATCTACTCATTTTTCTCCGCAATCTCTTAATATTTCCTAGGAATTCAAGGAGTCATGTTCTCTCCCTACTAGACTCATTCAATCGACGGAATAACACCGGACTCCGCGGCAACGAGTACTGCGTATCTGTGCGGAGTCAAAACTAATAATGGAATGCTCGGTTTGCTCGGCTCTGTACCTCGGGGTGACTGCGCCGCTTCGCTCGAGCAGCAGAACCAGATCGATAGCGTGATAAAATGGGCTCAAGCAAACGACATGTGGACAGGCAAGATTTCCCTAAGAATCGTCCTGATTTCGCTCGAAAGTCACGGGTTCTTCCCCAAACACTCTGACTATAGAGTTCAGACTGTCGAATACTACTACTACTCGAATCCTCTGATTCAGGCATTGTCACCACGGATTCTGTCCTCGGTGCCTCGCCAGCAGGAGGTTACGCGCACTCCGCCGAAAGGAAATGGTACAGTTCCGTTCCGGAGGGCTGTGCCGCCAAAGACATCGCCGATCAACTTCTCTTCGGCTCGGTTGGCAGCAAAATGAAAGTCATACTCGGCGGCGGCCTGCAAGATTTTTTACCCCCGAGTTATCCAGCCGAAGGTGAAGAGAGAATTGAGAACTTGACCGCGCAGAATTCGACCG
Organism: Galendromus occidentalis; assembly: GCF_000255335.2. Lineage (NCBI taxonomy): Eukaryota > Metazoa > Arthropoda > Arachnida > Mesostigmata > Phytoseiidae > Galendromus > Galendromus occidentalis. The sequence continues at coordinate 769,881 of NW_003805489.1, read as the reverse complement.
GTGTCAGGTGAGTTACGGTTGTTGAACATCTCAGTTCATTTATTATCTCCCGAATGTTTCTGCTCCAGTATTGAGGGTACTCTGACATCCTTGCTCAAATCTCTTCAGTATTCATGAACGAAAAAGAACATTTCCCGACCCTCCAGGAAAGACGAGAGGAACCTGATCCGAGAATACCTCGAAGCCAACGAAAAGTCCCGCTTCGTCTCTACACGCGAGCAGCTCCTGCAAGTTGATCCGGATTCGGTCGATCGGCTCTTGGGATTATTCTCGAAAGATGCTCTGACTTTTACTCTGGACAGGGACCCAGACTTCAACACTGAGCCCACAATCGAGGAGATGACTGAAATAGCCATACGGATCCTCTCGAATGCTCCTCACGGTTAGATTCCGTCTGCTATCGCAATGTGACCGTCGCGTCGGCGGAGGAGGTATCCCGGGGAGAACTGAGGCATAGCTCCCTCTTCCAGGATTCTTCTTGTTCGTGGAAGGCGGAAATATCGACACAGCTCATCATTCCAATAAGGCGAAACATTCTCTGGAGGAAGTAATTCAATTCGATAAAGCTATCGAATTGGTCGCAAACACCGTCAGCTTCGAGGACACGCTCGTTTTAGTCACCGCGGATCATTCTCATGGAGTGAGCATCAGCGGCTATTCTTCCCGAGCCCAATCGATTACAGGTATCTGTCTCTTTCTATCTCTATCTAATACCATACAATTCAATAGAGGTCGATCCAGCAGGACTGAAGAGGACTCCTTTGCAGGCGACTCCGACAGCATGGACCTTGAAAATAAGACCTACAGGATCATATCTTACCCAACTGGTCCTGGGGAAGATTATCCGTCGCTTGTGAAAATGACCTCCGGGGCTCACAGTGCCGAAGATGTACCAATATATGCCTCAGGTCCTTGGGCGCATCTATTCGAGGGTTCTATCGACAACACGCTGATCCCGAATATCATAGCGCACGCAGCCTGCATCGGGCCTTTTCAAGGCGGAAAGTGTTTAAGGAAGAAGGTAGAATGATGGGTGCCATCTCAGTGGAATACAAGGGTTTCAGAGTTCCGAAATACAACAATGTGAACAAAATCGATCTTGGGGTTCCATGGGGATGAGTAAGCGCCTCAATGCATTTTCAGAATTGACGCGAGCGAGCTGAATGCTGAAAGCGACGTCACGCACAACTCAGCTCGAGCATCGCCGGAGGGGAAGTGAATGTTTTCCCGCGACCTTGTCAAAATATTCGTTTCTGACGGGATCAGCTGGTTCCGATCAATCAAGGGCAATGATGCTGAAATGATTCGTCGGCGATTGATCAGGGTTTCCAGTTTCGACTATGACATGTTGTCCATCGAGTTGCTTAGCGTGTCAGCGTTCATATCCCCCCGGACAGAGATCCGATCGAGACTCCCCAATCCGAAACGGCACTTTCGTGCGGACTGTGGAATAAAGTGTCGATTGAGATGACAGAGGGAAGTTAATTTCTTACCGCGTCCGTATGCACGGATGCGTCAGAGGCGCCGGCTCATCCTCCACACAGTCCAGAGGGTGCGAGGTCTCAAGAGTCGAGTGCTGCTCGACTAGAGCCTGATCAGACCGGCTTTCACGCACCCTTTCAGTGAGGGCGCCTGATCACGAAAATTCGAGGAAAGGAGAACAAAGCATGGAAGTATTCGCATTCGTTCGATGCCTCAGAAATCCTCAGCAACCGGTTCCCGCCTCGAATTCGCTTGCCGTTAGGCATTTGTAGCTTAGCACCTCCCACCTGATCCGCTCCCCCCTGGGAATTTCGAGCACTCCTGCTTGCTGACCAGTCAGACGAATCTATAATTTTACACCCCTTGATTTGAGATTTGGGATTATCGCATTGAAATAGTGTCTGTGAGAGCTGGGGTCTGAGAGACGTTAGAAGTTCCTTCATTAAATTCACCCGGCCTACGACAAGGATCGTCCGGGAGAATTCGATGTCAAGCGACCTCTTACCTACTTTCGCGCGCCTCCTGCGAATTAGCAGCCTCTTCGACCAGGAGAATGTGGAACCGGTCACTTTCCTAAGCCGTCGCGCGAATGCCCGAAAGCGAGATTTCGGCACTCTGATTTTGAGCCTAGAAGGTTCCGTCGACAGGCTGATTTGCTTGCGAGTTGGTTGCGACATGTTGGCGAGTTTATCGCTCCCATTCAGTTTTCGAAGCTTATTAATGTCTGCCCACGCGAGTCGAAGGGTCACTGATCGCTTCCTACGCAACCCAGCGGGCCAGTCGCGGGCCACTCGCGAAATCGCGATCCCCCGCGAACTCCGGATCCACGCCGGCTCCAGGGCGAGCGACTATGATAACTTTTTCCGGGCTCGGGCTAGAAGCGCCGAAAATGAATCTCGCCGATCGAGCTTAAGTTCTGTCTAGTAAATGGTACCGATCGACTCAAGTGTTCTCTCGCCGAAGCCAAGCAAACTCCTTCCGACTTCCGGAAGCCCATCACCATCGATAGGGGTGATTCCGCGACAACCATCGGAGGATCAAGTGCCGTCCGGGTGGGAAGGTAATCAACAAAACAGCGACCTAATCCTGGATTTGGGATCTTGAAATGAGCGACTGCGAGCGTAGAGCACTATCGCGTCAGGTCATTCGGTTCCACTGACTGAGTACTCGGACCTCGATCGACCTCAAGGGACGCTCCGCACCGGATCACCATTGTCCCGGATACTGTCAGCAAACGTGGTTCACCACGGCTGCAGCAGTGGAGTTTTCGAATCCTTCTAGCCTTCCACTCCGCTTGCTTCCACTTGGGTCGTGGAACAGTGGATTCTCCTCGAGGTAGCTCTCTTTTCCCTCGGAACTCTGCACCCATCCGAACGGAGTCACTAATTTCGTCATGTCGAGCTTTTGAGAATCTGATCTACCGTTCCCACGGGAGGAAAGCACTTTCAGAGACCCGCGGGAAATAATACGTCGTGCAGTGATGTAATATCGAGTGTATCTGGGACAAGGGAATCGTATCGGTTTCTCATTATATCGACCCGCAGAACCGGGTCAGAACCTCAAAATGAGAGGAGTTCCGGATCGATTATTATCAGCGAAATTGTCGAGGAAGATAATTATTCAAATGTTCAGTTCGGGAGGCATCGGCACAGGGTCAATATTTAATCCATCAAAGCTTAAGGGATTCTGCTTTATGTATGATCCTCGTCGGAGATGACGTCGTATGACGCTTCTGTGGTATCCCTATTCAACCCCGCAAGCCTTCAGGTCCAGAAGAGAAACACGATGTTGACAGTAGCCCACCGCAGCACTGACTCGAAACATCAGACGGAAGCGTGCCGTTTTCCCATACCAGGTGCATTGAGCGGGAAGTTCCCTTTGGAAGTTTGTGACGCTTGCCTTAATACGTTGCGGTTTTCCTGATCGAGAAAACGCCGATAAGCTGCGATACAAAGAAGTTTTCCGTGTTTTTCAATGAAGGGAATCGAGCCTCAGCGGAGAGTTCGGACGTGGTTCAGCTATCGGTGCGGTTGGAAGATCGAGGGAGCTTTCCGGGCAGCTGATACCACGCTACTGGCACGACCTGTGCACATAGGCGATGCCTTCGAGGCAAAATATCGGGGCTGACTTGCATGGGCTGCAACAACCGAGCTTGAATATACTCGAAGCAGACATTGGAGGAACTTGCTCGATGACATCTCTGTACGTTGACCTCGGCCGATAGGCTGTTGGACGACCAGTTTCGTTATAAATTCGGGTGTGTCGAAACTCGATTTGAGCTTCGTGGGCTGGCCAGACACAGATCTCGGGGGTGGAATCGAATAATCAGTTGATGGCTCGGAGTGCGTTGACCTCTGCTGCTCTCCTCTTCCGGAGTGTGAGCACTCGACCGGTGAATTTCGCGCGGCGAGGGGGAGTCCGCGAGGGAGTCCCTGAGCGAAATTTAAAATTTTCACAAAACCTTCTAGATTCAGATAATGAAAGTGTCCCGAAGGAAGATCGATCGGGAATCCAAGTCGATACAAGCTTCCCACAGGAGCAGCAGCGGGAGCTAGCCAGCTCCCCGGAGAGATCGTGGCTCCAGCCCCGCAGTGCCTGCCCTCCCTCTCGAAGTTGCCCCTCTCCGAAGCATTCACAACACCGCTGTCCGAGTATAGAATACTTGCAGCCCCCGGGGCACTTCCAGAGGGTTTGTTGAACTCCCACAGCCCAGAGAACCTTCCTGAGGACTCACTCGCAAAAGGAATAAGCTCCCGGAACTCGGAGACCTTTCTCAAGACCAAACACACAGCTATCGAGCTCAATCGATAGGCTTCGGCGCAGCTGCATCCACCTGCCGTGCAAGGTATGTGGAGAGCTCGGAATCAGACGACGTATTCACGACAGACTCGTCTCTGATACCACCAAGTAGACGACTGCATGATGATGAGCGGTACTCTTGTGCTCCCATCGAAGTTCTAGCGGTGTCAACTTGTTGCGAGGGCGTTGACCTCGAGACTCTCGATCAACTCACGCGTGAGTCTCCAAGGGAATCGAACCGTGAGTGTTCCGCGGATGGCAACCCGACCGAATACGGAATTGGCAGTGTCTCCGTCGGAATTGAGAAGATTGGACATTCTCCCGCAAGAAGCATGAAGCGATATCACTGGAACTGATTCCGCATTCGGGACGCGTCCCACTCTCTGAATGGGTCTGCTCCTCGGCAGAGAGCTGTGCGCCGACGCGCGACGCTGCTCGAATTCCCTACGCACGATTGTGTGTTTTCGGCACGGCAGGAATCACTTTCCCACTTCCGAGCCCGTCAGTGGTAGCGTACCGTTTGCTGAGTATTGCGGGGATTTGATTTCGAATTGTTTCGTCTTTCTTAGATCGGCAGCAATAGCTATCGAGAGGAGAGCCTGATCACGCTCACATTCCTACATCGCCTAACAGCTCTAGAGTCACGCGATGTATGTATTTACTCCCTTCCGGCCGAGCGATTGTCAGTGACGAGGGCTTCCGTCCATGGGAAGAAGCGCATCGAGAGACAGACGGGACTTATGTCGCTTCGAGTATTCAATCAAGCAGTGCCTGCGTACAATAACCGGCAGGCTCTGCCTCTCAGCTCGCTTATCAAGAATAACCTCCTGGGAAGCCTCACATTTGAATATTTGGGAGCCTCGCGGCAATTTCCCATCGGGATCCTGGTCAGGGTCCCGATACGGACGTGTTGAACCTTCCGTGATCGACGAGAATGACCCATTCCGATGATATAGTGGGAAGTAGGGTCATTCGGGTGGATCTCTTGCTCCGAAGGTTCAGAGTAAGTGGCCCGTAGCATTTCTCGCTTGGCGCTTGTGGAACGGGTTTCCGGTAGCGTTGCCTGTGCGCAGCAGCCCACCACGATCCAACTTACGTCTGTGGGTCATCAGCAGAAGTTGATGGGCGACAACAACGTCCCTCTCCGAAACGGAAGATCTAGATCTAGCAAACGACACAGCTCACACCGGAGCTCGACTAAGTTCACAATCGAGGCAGAGTCAATGGCCCTCCCGCTAGACAGCCGCACCGGTCGTCTGACTCCGTGTCGTTCGACTTCAGACCTCGGGGCAGTGCTGGAAAAAACAAATTTTCCCGTGACGGATGACGGTGACGCCCAAAAATATCAGCGCTGGTTCTGACTTTCCCTCGAGCTACGTCGACTCCGATGGAGCGCGACCTAACCGTTACATAGGTTCAGGCGCGTTGAGTTGCTTCGTTCATTTGTGAAGGTTTTCGACTGGAGTTGCGAGTGGACTCCTGCCTCGCACCAGCAAGGTCCAGGTGATTCCGTTGGGCGGAGGGCGGAGTTGGAGCGTCAGAAGTGCGCGCCTGATATGCGTCAGCTCTCGCGAACCTTGTCTTCTGGAGTCATCGATTGGTGATACGAGTGTTCTGTCCTTCTCGCGGGCTTCAGTAAACGGTTGTTCGGATTCCGCGCTAACGTTGAACTGCAACTTTTTCTGTGTAGAGAACACATAGGGTACACTTCGGGAATTTCGTGTCCAATCTTCTGACTCTCGATTGCTCTGATTCTCAAAACAATCGAGGGAAACCAGCGGGTCTATCGATCACCTTCGTTGGCAATATGCATCTGGTTTCCAGTGGGATTCACTCGCAGTGATTGTTTGCGTTCCGCTCTCCTATAATGTCTACATCGACCGCAAGCGATTCCGCGTCATCAACGAAATCGCGTACGAGGACCAAGAATGGGAGCGAGGGCAGCAAATCGTCCTCCGTGGATTCAATATCAGAGTTCCTGCAGAACTACGACTTCGATGACGAGGAAAGGTGAGCAGACTTGGAAAGGAAGAATGGCGTCGCGACTGATGGGATTCCAAGCCATGGGGAATCGGAAGTTTGCGAAAGATCCCAGGAGGGTTGAAGACAGTATACATGCTGAAAACTCCCGACAAACCTGAGAGATATCAATTTCAGATTCTCCTATTCTTCCGCTCACAGTTTGCGGAGAGATGCGAACGGCCGCAAAGAGACGTCAATCCAGGACATGGCCGAGGAATTCAATCCTTCACACCTAGCGTCGGCATTCAGGAATCTCAACACGATGAGAGAATCTTCTCAGCTCTGTGATGTCACCCTGAAGACGACGGACAGCTCGATCGGTCTCCCATGTCATAAGATTGTGCTGGCTTTCAGCTCGCCATATTTTCTAACAATGTTCAACAGCAAACTCATTGAGAGCACTAGGTGAGCCCAAACACCAACTGGGTCCAGAAAGACAGATCACAGATTATTTTGTAGAATTTCCATCGAGAACATAAGACGAGAAAATTATTTTTTGCACAGCTCTGAGATCGTGATCCATGATGTGGATCACAAGTCCCTGAAGACAATCGTGGACTATTGCTACTGCGGGAATCTGTACCTCTGCACAGAGAGCGTTCAGCCCTTGCTGCAAGCTGCGTGTTTGCTCCAGGTGAAACTCCGGAGGGGAATCAGCTGAAAAAGCCTACATGATGAGGATATTGGGATCATCTCTCACTTCCCCCTCTGCGTCCTTCCAGATGGAGAAGATCATCATCACGTGCGTCGGCTTCTTCTTACTGCGGTTGGATCCGACGAACTGCATAGGTGTGCGAGCTCTGGCCGACACGCTCTCGCTCCAGAGCCTCCAGTCGAGCGCTGACTTCTATATCGTACGGAACTTTCGCCAGGTCGTAAAATCAGAAGAGTTCCTCCAGTTGACTGCCAGTGAAGTAGAACGCTTGCTTTCGGATAACAGACTCAATGTGCCCGGGGAAGAGGTCGTTTTCCAAGCCATCATGAGGTAATTTTTTTTGAAAATACACATTGCCGATATCGTAGAATATTCCCCCATCTGGCAAAAATGTCGAATTATACGGGATCCCTAACTACGACTCGTCGAAGCCCCGGAACGATACATGGAGTTTGTGTTTCGCTGCAGGTGGGTGAAACACAGCGAGAAGAGGATCTGTGAACTAGGCCGTCTTCTGAAGCAGTGTCGGCTGCCACGCTTGCCGAGGAATTTCTTGATGAATGAAGTCGCCGAAAACCCCCTGGTAAGGTTTCCTTGAGGCTTCTCCTCTCGATCCGAGAAACTCCGACTTCGGAATTCTTCCACATTCGCGGATTCCTTCGAATGAAGATTCCGAATAAGGACACGTCCGAAGAAGAACTTACGTACCCGATCGGGGTTTACGCGCCCACAGGTGAAAGAGAGCGATGCCAGCAAGGATCTCCTCATAGATGCGATGAAGTATCATTTGATGCCAGATAAACGTACGGAAATGCGATCCGCCAAAACCACGATACGAACCCCTTATGGACTCTCTCCATATATCCTTGCCGTCGGAGGCGGCTCCCTATTCGCCATTCACAGCGATTGCGAGTTTTACGACTACAGTGCCGACAGGTTAGTGTTCACAATCTCCGACGTAAATGTGCAACTAGAAATTATCGCGCCGAAGGGATGGGGAGCAATACCTCGACGCATCCATCTGGAATCCGGAAGACAAATATTCATTCTCTATCTTCTCCATAAATTGCAGATGGTGTCATTTCGAGTCCACCATCCACCGGAGGTCGCGGGCCGGCGTGCTGGCCTGTGATCGATTGGTTTATGCTATCGGTGGCTTCGACGGAATCAAAGATCTAGCCGCAGTCGAAGTCTTCAGCCCTTATAGCGGTCACTGGACATCTTTGTCACCGATGAGTTGTCGGAGGTCCTGTCTTGGCGCAGCGGCGCTCAACGGTTTGATCTATGTCGGAGGAGGTTTTGACGGCTACACCTGTTTGAGTACCGTGGAACGCTATGACCCCCTCGTGGGGGTTTGGACAACGGTTCAGAGCATGGACCACCGGAGACGATATGGCCGGTTGGAAGCACATGGTGAGATTTTCCGTCCGAGATCGGAGGGCAAAGAACGACCGCTCTGACGTTTTTAGAGGCCGATTAGGTCTCGCTGCATTCCGACTGACGCTGAAGTATTCCATAGGCGACTGTATTTATGCCGTGGGGGGACACGACGGCTCCAACTACTTGAACACAGTAGAGCGTTTCGACCCTCGGGAGGGGAAATGGCAGTCGCTACCACCAATCAGCTTCAGAAGGAATTCTGCCGGCGTCGCATCACTGGGGGAGTAAGTTATAGTAATAATTTTTTTGAATACCTTGACTTACATTAGGCTTCAGCCCAGGCACTCCGGAAAGCATAACCTGTATTCGGGGAGTTCGGCTTTGAAGGATGGGTCGTAATTTTTCCTCAGCTATCTTTACGTTGCCGGAGGGAACGATTCGGCCCTATGCCTGAATTCGGCCGAGAGATTCTGCCCGAAGACGAACAGTTGGCAAATGATCAGCAACATGGGATGCAGGAGGTTCGTACGGGAATCATTGCCGCGACCTGAGATTCAATAATTAGTCAACTTCCACACGGACGCTCACGCTGGATTGCCGAAGCTCCAATCCACTGTCGTCAATGTCATCAAATTTTCATTCGCAGGACGACGCACAGCCTTCTGCAGATGCATCATTCGCTCTATGCGCTTGGAGGCAACGATGGAAACTCAAGCCTGAACACAGTTGAAATATTCAAACCAAAGGAGAACAAATGGATCCCGGGAACCTCGATGCAGCTGCGTCGAGGCAGTCTCGGAGCAGCGGTTGTCGAAGCCATCTGCCTGGAGTCCCCCTCGTAGGTCTGCATTCGACATTTACAGGGGATAAACCCTTTCTGGCCGAACAAATCCGTGGCGGAATGCCATCCGGTGCTCAACGGAAGATGGACTTGTCGCGGGAGCTCTCGCGTATCTTGAGCTCCCGGAGAGATAATCGCTTTCGGAATAGACTAGCTTGCATTTGAGTCTCAGTTTCCGGATTCCGGTCGAATAGCTGATTCACGCCCCGGACTCGGAGGGAGATCATCGAACTCGCGTCAGCTGTCGAGAGAGTCCGGTTTCGGGGGAGCCAAACCACCGACTCCGGACGATCCCGACCTGGCGCGCTCTTCCGGATTTTGATCGTTCGTCTTGACTTTCATTCCGCCTGGATCATCCCACGCCCCCCGGATTTCCTGCGATGAGCTCTCCGAGTAGCTCTCTCGATCTTCGCTAGTCGTCAAACTCGGGACCGTCGGGGTCCGAACTCGTGTGTATTGTATTCCATTCGGATGATCCCTTTCCCAGAAATGTACAGTCCTTGTTTCCATCGCTCCGATATCATGTTCACGGAACGAGCGATCAGGCGTCGCGCTCATCGCTAGCTCTCTCCACGAGGAGTCGCGGATCTTGATTTCAGATATTTGTGATACATACACTCCATGCTTTTCCACAAAACGAATGCAGTCGCAGATTCGAGAAATTTCGACGACCTGATCACGGTGCAACGAAATAGAAGCTCGAGGGGAAAAGCGCTGAACGAATAAAAGTTTGAATCTATGGGCTATTCGTGTCCTGATTTCATTGTCAGATCCCCTTGTATACATCCCCTGCAGGAAGACCTCCTCTTGAAGCTTGAACCGGAAAATCTTATCTATCCCTACGATTTCGGGAGATTTCTCGAAATCCTGTTCACTTGGGGAGCAATGGTCATTGTTCGGCGTGATCCTCATCGTCACACTGGAATCGGTGTGTGCCGAGGAATGTTCTTGAACATTTTCCCCCTCGACATCTCATCGGAGATGCCGCTCGTCTCCGATCGCCTCTCCAGCAAAGATCATCGGCATCATCTCCCCCCTCATTCCCCCGTTCAGGAGATTCACATTTGCAGAATCCGTCTTGCGTTCTCTCCTCTCTCACCCCGCAACTGCGTTCCGGAGACCGGCGCACCATCGTACGAGCGTTTTGGACCACGTTCCAGGTCTAATCATCATCATCACCATCATCATCGGCGTCAAGCGTCTGCTTCACGTTGGCAAACAGAAGAAGGAAACAACAGTTCTCACGGAGAGACAGCGGCAGACACAAGCTCAACCTACCCGCATGCTAGACAACCTAGCTCGCTGCCTGCCTGCCCGCTTGCCTGCCACCCCGACCGCTAGTGCGGGAGCGTTTTACGTGTCGAGCTTGACCGCGACTGGGGTACCGTCAATCGAGACGAGTCGCTCAAAACCGAGATTACTCTAGTGACTGTCTACGCAGTAAGGGGGGAAACTTCCTGAAACTCCGTCCTGAAGCGTGACTTTCAAGCGGCTGTCCGGTGTTTTCATGAATAAGGTGAAAGAGTGAGTTTGGGAACGAGCTGCGACGGTGTCAGGGACTTCGGGGGAGCTCGGAGACCGTCGTAACTTGACGACTGATCTTCATCGAACAACAAGCTCAACAGCATGCCACATTCATATCGATACACGGCCGGCGTGCCGCAGCTGTCGACTAAGCTGTCGGTGGTGATATTGGTAGCTGCTGTTGTTGCGACGGTGCCAAGAGCCGTCAGTGCGGATCAAGCCCTTCTGAGATGTGCTTTCCACAACATCACGGTGCCTGTAGAGGATGAAGTTACTGAAGATTGCAAGATCGAAACTCCCGGTCACGGACCGTCGTTCTGTTTCGTCTTATTCAGTCGAAACAAGGTTACTCAGGAGTATGAGGTGAGTTGAAGACCGGGATCCTGGTAGTCCATGGCCGCCGGAATCTAGAAATTACTGTCCTCGTTCCCTTTCCAAGAAAGCTCCCTCTCGGGAATTTAATTCGGGAATTGAGCTCCTCACAGAAGACGAGCGATTCAGCTCGATGTTGTCGATCCCGACGGAGACAATAATTCGATTCAATGTGGCGATCCGACTGTTTGATATTCATTCGTCTCCGTAGTAGGAATGTCATCCGTAGGGAACGGACGGCTGAATGGCTAGATCATCTTTTTGCTCCGGAAGATGAGCAGGATCGGTTTCCTCGTTCTCAGAGGGCTGTTCAAGAGGGAATCTGCTCAATCAGTTTCGGATTCCGGAAGTAGCTGCTGTCATTACTCTGTGAACTTTTTCTGATCACTGAAAAAATATTTTTGATCGCTCGCTCCGATTGAACTTCGGTTGGTCTCGGTCCGCCGGGATAATGGTCGACTTAAAAAGTTGAAACCGACTTCATTGGTCGGGCGAATACTACTCCCAGTAGACTCTCATGAGTTTCCGTGATCGTCCGTTGGTCTCGATCCAAATAGCGACTGTCTGTCTAGGAGGCGGATAAAATTAGACGCATCGCTACCGCGACTATATTCCGAATGGTTACGGAGCGGAGCTTCCCCAAAACAAAGTTAGCGACTGACGGTCCCGTGAACCAAGAAACCATCTACTGGTCTAAGTCCATTGCGACATGATGAGTCATTGAGTTGCGGAGTGATCAGTCGAGGCGATTTTTGCGAGGGAAAAGAGTAGCGGAAGTCCATGAGGAGTCCGGCATTCTCCCTTAGACAATGTCGTCAGCTGAATATACTTGAAAGTATATTATGACATCATTAATTGAATATTCTCGGTTCGGTCGACTTTCCTCATCCTTGGGAAGGTAATTCCTCGACTGCCCCGCTCGATATATGAATACGGGATGATGAGCGAGCCGAGATCTGCAAGCGTTTTTCCAAAGAACGAGATCGCTCGCTGAGCGAACGCCCGTCAGATGAAATAGATCTCGCCGTGAGCGAGCGCAAGTACGGGGCAGAGGAGCGGCTTCCACTTGCTGAGTCATGTACTCGAGAGTAACACTCTACCCCGCCGTACTCAAATCTAAAGTGGTAGCGGAGCTCTTTCACTGGTGGCAGAGCAGTCTGTTCTATGAGGGAGCTTCGAAGGAATGGAAATACTCGGCCCGTCGAAAGCCATGGGATTCCATGATTCGACAGGAGAGCTCTCCGAGGTGCTCTTACCAGGTGTCATTCGAGAGCATTCAATTCTGCCGCACTCAGATCGATACCTTTGCGGAGACCCACCAGCATCGCGAATGATGTGTGATCTGCGACCGGGAAACTTGAATCATCTCTCCACGACCGGACAGAAGGAAACCGGCGACCGAACGAAAGCAGAACTTCGCCACGAGCGCTGATCCTTAGGCTCCGGAACTCACTGAGAATGCATGTAGGGCTCGCCATGGCAAACCCTCCTGTTTTTCGTCCCGTTCCTGATCTTTCCGTTTTCGTTTGCAGGCATCTATGAGAGGTTGCTGGCAAGGAGGCGAGAATCAGTGCGTTGAAGGCGCGCACAGAGATCCGGATATGGGCGCGTGCTACAATCGGAAGAACAACGGAGCGACGATGTTGTTCTGCTGTTGTCTGAGCTCGGGATGCAATCGGGATTTCAGCCCTCTGCCTCCGATGCAGACGAGGACCGAAGACGAAGATATCGAACCGTCTCTGAAGAAGCTCGCCGATCGAAGCGCATCCAAGGCACTCGAAACGGGCGGAATCTCGTTTATCTACATCATTCTGGCGATCGGCGCTCTGGGAGTCGGTACATCTTTGACCTACCTGTCGGTGCTCGGATTCCGGAAGCATCGTCAGATCAAAGACGCCCAGATGCATTTCGGCTATGACAACAAATTCAGCAAGGGTGCACAAGAGCACCCGGGCTCGATGCTGCAACTTGACAACGTCTCGCTGTTCGATCTGGCCGCACAGGGCCGATTCGGTGCCGTTTATCGAGGTCGAGTGGACGATACTCAGGTTGCGGTGAAGATCTTCCCGGCCGGGGAGCGACAGAGTTGGGAGAAAGAGCTCGAAGTGTACCGCTTGCCCCAAATGGAGCATGCCAACATCCTCAGTTTCTTCGGGACGGGTACAAAGATAAACCCTCAAACCGGTCTTACTGAGTACTGGCTCCTGACCACCTGGCACGAGCAGGGCAGCCTCTACGATTTCCTGTGTCGGAACACGATCACCTACGAGCAACTCCTCCTGTTGGCCGACTCGATCGCCAAGGGTGTGATGCACATCCATACGGATATCCCAGCCTCGGCCACCCACGGTTATAAACCAGCCATGGCTCACCGGGACATAAAATCGAGGAACATCATCCTAAAAGACGAATCGTGAGTGTTGTCCTCCGGGTCTATCCCTCAATCGCGACCTTATCTTCAATGGGTTTCGATATGACGTAGTCAAAGGCCACTGGTAGCGGTCGAGAACAACATAGATTTTTACCAGTCGATTACCCATGCTTCGACTAAGAAGAGTTCTTCGCTATAGCTTCGAGCATCTCGGCTCGAAGGCCTCGCTCTGCTACTCCCGTTCGATGCCCGAAGTCATCGTTGAGCAATATATCGCATAATGAAGTCGATCATAATTGATTTTCCAGCACTGCCTGTATAGCCGATTTCGGTCTCGCAATCGTTTTCGAATCCGGAGCGAACATCGGTGAAGTTCACGGCCAGGTTGGCACACGTCGGTAAGAATCTGAGAGAACTTTTCTTCCGGATCGGATCCTCCGTGTCTTTTCGTCTCGCTGTCGACACGCAGGTTTCGACAGACGCAGAACAGACGTGACTCCCATAACAGCGCTCTGGGCGGCGTTTCCAGGAAGAGAATTCCAGCTCGAGTCTAATCCCTCTGTTTATATTTTAGCTACATGGCACCCGAAGTTCTAGAAGGCGCCATTTCGTTCGATCAAGAGGCGTTCCAGAGAATTGACATGTATGCCGTCTCTCTTGTTCTGTGGGAGATGCTCTCCAGGACAAAAGATTGCGATCCGTTCCCGAAATGCAGAATGCCCTTCGAGGACCAGGTGAGAGCGCTTTGAGGTTCTCCCCGTCGTTGTCTGGCGGAGAAATCCGAATTTTCCGAATCGACGTCCTCGTCGTTGACTTCCGGCGACATGAATCCAGACTTTCGGCGTCGATGACTTTGCAATGCGGTCGGGTGACGTCGAGTCGTGACCGCGAGAAATAGTCGGTTTCGGCTTGGAAGGGGTCTCACATCCCGCGTTTTTCAGGTCGGCCAACACCCGACTCTGGAAGACATGCAGGAAACGGTCGTCAACAGGAAGTCAAGACCTCCGATCCGCGAGAGTTGGCGCCAGAACAGCAAACTCTCGCTCCTCATATCCACGCTCGAAGAGTGCTGGGACGCCGATGCCGACGCTCGTCTGAGCGCTTGCACCGTACACGAGAGGTAAGTGCGGAACCGAGAAATCGATAGTCGAATCGGATGCCGTTTCCGAGTTTCCGACCCATAGTCCCTGAGCTGAGACGAGTCCCTCTCCGCGATCGGGCTGAGCGTCCGGCTCATCCCGGATTCACCGCTCGACTAATTTAATCTTTCCCATCGCAGGCTGCAATACCTCATAGGGAACCTCGAGCCGGTCGAAAAGAAACCCGTCGATAGCGTCGATAGCGAATGCACGGCTCTGCTGCAAGGAACAGAGAGCTCAGACACCTTCGAGATGCAACAGATGCCCTAAGATCCTTGACAGCTAGATCGCTGGCCGCGATGGAAAACGCCGCACCTTTGACTGCAATAGCCCCGATGGGGAAATCCCATCGTACGCGGGCTCCGGATACCGCCTCTGCCCGGAACTTCGGCAGCGAATGGCCCGAGTCCGTAATTCTTACTGAGGTGTAGGTAGCATAGCTCTCGGAACCTGCGGTCTCTGTCACTTGCAATGAGCAATTTTATCGTTTCCAACTTCGAAAAATCGCGAGACAGACATGTCGTCCGGTTCTTGGTGGGCTCATCGCGGAACAGTGTCGATCTGAACAAACCGTCTTAGATCACTAGGTCTGTCAGACTTTTCGAACAAGGCTAGAAGCGCACACCATGTTGGAAATTCCGGAAAACTTCTCCGACGATTGTTCCACGCTTAATTCGGTTTCCGTGGAAATCAGGGCTGCGTCGACTGTGGGAAATAACGAATGGGAGTTCCTTGAGTACTCCCGGACCATAACGGCAGCTAGTTTTGCCCACGCGGCATCACGGCCAAGGAGGATTACGTCTATGAATTCGCCGTGCGGTGGAAAACCATTTGATCTCTGATCGGGAGACGAGTATACCTACGTTGCGGCCATTCGAATATTTTTCTCGGTTGGATCGGTCAACCCCGAATTCCGGAGAAGTAAAGCTACGTCCCAAACATGAAATGCTCTGAAATGGTACAAATTGACACTTCCACGGGAGGTCTCGCTCGAGTAATCAAATGTCATGGGCGCCGATCGTGCTCGCACCCCCTATCCGAATACCTATGTGGAATAACCCGGGGCTGATCGTCAAAGACAGGCAGCCTTGCTTCTTCGCGGCACTCCGCACTTGTTTAAAAGGGTTCAACTTCGTTTAATGTGCGACTTCGGAATATTGTTGACATCTGGAATCTCTCGAGCCATCACGTGTTGTGTTGAGGTTTTCGCTCTACTTTAATATTCTCTAGGTAGCTAATGATTCGTCTGTATCTTTCATCGTATACGTGGGAGAGTGGAATCCCAAATAGGTTTCCTGTACATTTAACTCATACGACTTTTGAACGTTGTGACCTCGCGTCGTCCGCGACTTTGACAGCGTCGCGCTCACTTGGATGCATGAGAATCGTATCGACTTCCGAGTTCCAGGACCGTATCCGATGGAACCGTAATTGTTACTTAAACGATACATCCCATCACTCAATATGCATCATTCGAGTCTATGGAGGACTGCTCTTTTGTGAAACATTGTTACTTCGTCGCGTTGTCATTCGTCAAGGTCCTTATCGACGCCGGCGACAGGATCAAAAAGATGGAAAAATAAAGTTGAGGGAGCGATGCAGATCGCTAGGAGATATATTGTCGAGCTTGTGCCGAAGACGCGTCTGGCTGCGTCGGAGACCTGGGGAGGTTAGAGTCCCCGGATCGAATGCTGGATCCCAATCGACCGGTGACTGAATAAAGGGTAGAGATCGAGCCAAAAAAATTACAGTAGGTTTTTTCAGTACGGTCCCAGAGACTTCTTGAGAGAGAATCAACAAATATTCGTACTCAGATCCCATGAGTAGAATTGGTCGCACGGAGGCGATTCGAATTCCACCGAGGGGCTCTCGAACAATTTCGGGGAAGTTATCATCCAATCTTCATTTATCGACGATCTCGCATCGAATCAGCTGCGAAGACCAGGCCGTTGAGTATCGGAGTCGAGTCGATCTGGCCTTTCAAGGATAAGAGGGCTCGTCAGAAGTCTCCAGATTCATTCCAGCGAAGTGAGGCAGGGGAGCGAATTTTCCGGTCAGACCGTGCTTCCAGGCTTCTGGAAAAGAGGGCCACATCGCTCATCTTTCCCGTACTTCGTTCGTCTCGCCTCGACCGCTCCGCCGCACGGCAGAGGATATTTCCTGGGAGTGAGCATCGGGGATCGATAAATGAGGTGGTCGTATAGGTGAGGACGTCCCGTATCGCGAGCGAGACTCAATGCGACTTCAAAAGCATGGGTCATTCAACTTTCAAGGGATCGGTCTCCTTGATGTCATTGGTTGAATGTCCTCACCAGAGAGCTCACCTCGAGAAGTCACGGCAAAAAATCTGGATAATTATGGAAGGAGTCTGATCAAACAAGGTGATCTCATAAATATTCATCACAATCAATCGACATCGCCCGGACCATTCATGCACTAAAGAAATTGATTCCGTGGGGTTCATCACATCCGCCAACGTTTCCCAAGGTCCACGGCGCAGCTGACGATGCGAAGTTCTCATTTCCGATCCGCATCGGGACCGAAAAAGTTTTACGCGATGTCCAGTAGCCTCATGCTAGTGGCTTCATTTCTGCTATTCGCAATCTCCGTCTCGGAGAGCCAATTAGTGATCAAGAAATACGAATTATGCGGTGAGCACGGAGTGATACCTCGACTCAATGCATCGTCATCCTCGATGACCCTCCCTCGATTCCGACATTCCGACCAGGATCATTCACGAGAGCAATATTTCTCGCCTCATCTTAGCAATTCCACAATATCGTTGAATATTCGAGAACTCATCGTAGGTACAATACCGGGGGAAGATCTTCTCATGACTTGTTCTTTTTCAGGCGGCACGGGCAGTGTGAGGTATATCAAAGTTACGCCTTGCGTTGAGGAGCCTTGCGAGTTCAAGCGGAACAGCAAAGTTCACGTAGAAATCGAATTGGCATTCGGTGGGTGTCTAAAAGTGTTTTTTTCTCCCGATAATTCACCATGTTTTGGATCCTACGATGAGGTCGGAACGACGAGAGATCGCTGACTCACGGCAGCGACAAGCGATTTTCTCGGAGCGATGGTGGTGCATCTCGCTCGTACGATACATGCATTAATGTACGCAAGAAAACGAATTTCAGAGCATCCAAGTGAAACCGCGACTCTCAAATCGTTCGCCGACCTTAAAGCATCGAACATGACTCTGGTAGGAGTTCCCACGGATTTCTGCAAGGCTAAGATCGTCGAATGTCCGATCCGGGGTAGAGGAGATTACCGAGTTGCAAAGTTCATCGTTCCTATCAAGAAGCTCTACACTCCCGTGAGTTTGTCGAAGAGCACGATCGCCCCAAGACTCAAATCGATATTCACGATGATTCCTCACAGCTCAACGACAGCGATACTTTACAGAATTTCTACAACGCCAGTTTCATGGGTTACGGTGACGCTGGCTGGGAAATATGCGTGAAGCTCCTAATCCGCGTTCTAGATGAGATGCTCTGAATGATGCTCAAGACGGCTTTCGACCATTCTGCGATGAATTTCGGCATTAGATCATGATTTGGGTCGATTGAAGGATAGTGAATAAAAAAGCGTTCTCGGAAAATCCCTCAGAACCTTCGAGCACCTCCTTGCTCGGAAATCCTTCATGAGCACGCCTCGACGATCGACACGGAGAAGGCGACGACTTCCTGGGGACTTCACGGCTGTCAGCGCTCATGAGTGGTTGGAATAAGCTCTCGATTCAAGCCACCGTAGACGTAGACCACTCCCCGGAGC
The DNA here is from genome assembly GCF_000255335.2 of Galendromus occidentalis. Lineage (NCBI taxonomy): Eukaryota > Metazoa > Arthropoda > Arachnida > Mesostigmata > Phytoseiidae > Galendromus > Galendromus occidentalis. The sequence continues at coordinate 751,522 of NW_003805489.1, read as the reverse complement.
TGGAATATCCCTGACCTGAACATTCCAAACCTGCACCAGATCTCTCCTCTGGTCTCTCGGATGCGGACATCAATCGAGAGTTTACACGATTAGGTCTAGGCTTGATCGCTTAGAGAAAATGGTTCCGCAGTTCAAACTTAACTAGCATCAGTTTATTCAATGTCGACAGCTGTTTTTCAGGGGAGGTTGACGCCGGTGGCGAGAGATAAGCGACGCATCGATCACTGCGTCAGGGACGAATCATCTTTGGTGATTCGTTTCTTGGTCTCCTCCCAGTACTTGATATATTCAAGTTTACGTTGTTCGCGGAGAGCGAAATATTTCGGATACCTCGCTTTTTCGAAGGGATGCCAGAAGTCTACAAGCCAATCGGGGTACGTGTCCCATCTGTCGAATGCACTTCCGCCGGGAGACGAAGGGAATCTGGAGAGAAGATAACGAAACGTTTTCGCAATGAATATCATCGAGCTTTTCCCGGGTGATGGGCGAAGTGAGGATGTGAAACATCCCGGTCTCACTTTCAGCGCGGAACACAATCAAGGGGATGCAAGCAGACCACAGAATTGAGGCCGAGAGTCTTACTTGAAGGGTGCGGGATGAGCCTTAGCCTCCAGCTGTTTCAGAGCTGAATCGTATAGCATCTTCGCTTCTCTCGGATTACTGACGTTCTTGTTTTCATCGAATCGCGCGCGCATCAACACACACTCATATCTGAAAGTGGAATGAATTTCGTCAACTATCTGGATACGGCATGGTCGGCCATTCAGCGACACATTGTCTCCGACACTTTAAGCTTCAGACAGGGAATCACGATGATGATGATGATGGGATAGTCACGATGAATCCTTGCGGATCTCCGCTTTCCCTGGCTGAGCCTTGAGTGTCCGCGAGATCGACTGAATGAACATTGTCTCTGCATTGGGTCTCGCTCAGATCAACTTGAATTCATGCTCTTGGTCAACCGCTGGGCGGAACTCACCTGGCTTCCTCCCGTTCGGGATGGTAAGATTCTAGATTCCGAATAATTCTCTTATAAAGAGCGCACACAGCCTGTTTGTGGGAGATAGTCTTTGTTCTGAGATACGACATTGTGACGTCCCTACGACGACCGTCAGGAGCAACACAATGTTTTTGTTTTGATGTAGGATAGCCACTTTCCACCCAGAGAGGCTGTTTCCGGATCATCAGCATCATCTAGACTCTCTTCGAGACCATCGATGAGAATCGACTTTCGAGTGATTTGCGGCAGAGCGATGGCTCGACAAATTCTAGCTTGGGGTCTGCCAGGGCGCCAGACATCCCCCAATGTGAACGGACTTTCCGAGATGCGCCCAGACCCTGGACGATGGATTCCAGAGCATATTTGATTCACGTCTGCTCGAGCAGACGCTCAGATGCGTGTTTCGAAGATGTACACAAGAGACGGTATCCTCAATCGAGAGATCCGACCCCGTTTTTCTCCTTTCGCACCGTCTTGAATTATGCGAGACTGGTTTTCAACCTCCTGAAGTCCGTTGGCAACTCGTGAAGTATAAGGTCCAACAGTGAATAGCTTCTGCTCCGGGAAGGCAGCCTCCCGAGAGTACGTTCAGAGAGATGTCGCCTTCTAGTTCATGATATTCGCAGACCCAATCTGACTCTGAAGTGCATTCGTGCGGATTCACAAGCTCCCAGGAATTCCGGAACCCATTGCGAGCTGCACGATGTCTCTGTACGACGATGAAGTCGAAAGCCAAGGCGCGTCCGGCTGGTCTTCGGGAATCAAGCTTCTCCAGAGCCATGTCCAACTCAAGAAAGCCACAAATCATGTGCAGCGGAAGACGACGACCGCGATTGCGCCGGTTATTGATTTGAACCGAAGTAAAGACGTAAGTGTCCTTCTCCGGGAAATCTCAAGTCTCGGAATTCATTCTGCTGTTCTGTTACCTTAGGCCCATCGATGGAAACTCGTATCCGGCGTTTTGCTAGGAGCCCATACTTCTTATCAGCTGTCTTTCAAGAGCCACTCTCATTCTAGCGTGTGAATGCTGACGACATGCCGGCCATACCCTTGTACGTCCCAAAGGGGGGTGCCTCGCTCCTCGGCGGCGAGTGGTTCCTCAAAGACGAGTATGATCCACTGTATCCTAACGAATACGATCGATTGGTCAAGCAATTTCGTAGAGAACAGCAGAACGAAAAGAAGTCGGATAGGAAAGCCAAGAGGTCAGTCCAGTGTCAGATATTGACGGAAACCGAAGAAACTTCCTCGGGACTCTCATTTCAGCCGATGATATCTTATTCGATCGACTTTTCAGTAGCGACTCCCCGGGCTCGAATGGCTCAAAACGACACTCTGCTATGATTGCACCCCCTCCGTCGCTCGCGGGAGATATTGTCTCGAAAACGGAGGATGATGACTACGCCGGTGACGATTCGCCCCCGAGACCCGATTTCTTAATGCCGAGCATCTCAACATCGGCCGTTGCATCGAATATGGGGTGTTCGTCGGTTGCGGCGAAGATCATGGCGAAGATGGGTTTCAAAGCCGGGCAGGGTCTCGGGAAGAGTGAACAAGGCATCAGTTCCGCTCTCACGGTGGAAAAAACCAGCCACCGGGGCGGGAAAATCGTCGAGGCCAACACGTCGACCTTCCTGCAGCCGTCGGAATTCTTCGACGCGGAAAATGCAGCGTCTGCTCCAGTCGCCAACGATGTGGGTGTTCGTTTTCTCTGTCCAGAGCTTTACCTCCCTCATTTTTCGAGCATATTTCTTGAAGAGGCGTGGGAGTCGTATATATAATGTAACTTAATCGTTGATTTTTTGGCAGGGCTTCATTCCACCCGCGGATCCAAGTGGTCCAGCCGCCGCTGCTGTCCCAAACAGACAGGGTGAGGAGCAAAGCATCACCGAAATACTGCGAGCTCCAACGAAGGTGGTCCTGCTAAGGAACATGGTCGGTCCCGGCGAAGTCGATGAGGATTTGGAGCCGGAGACGAAGGAAGAATGCGGAAGATACGGAGAAGTCGTACGTATAATCCATATTGCTTCATGGCGAATTCTCGCAGTGAAGTCGAATTTGAAGCCGAACCTGCCGCTCCGGAATGTAACGAATTTTACATTGCAGGTTAAATGCGTCATTTACGAGTTGCCCGGGCCAGAAATCAACCCCGAGGAAGCCGTCCGCATATTTGTAGAATTCAAGAACATAGCGCACGCCATCAAAGCGGTTGTGGATCTCAACGGGAGATTTTTCGGTGGCCGCGTAGTTCGGGCTGGTTTCTACGATCAAGAGAAATTCAATAGACTCGAATTGCTATAACTGTTTCCATATGTATATGAGAGAACCTCTCCCTGTACAATACTTCTGAAATACAAGACATCTGTGTTGAAGTCTGATCATCGGGCGCTCGAGCCCTTACTCTGTTCTGTCAAACGAATCAGGGAATTCATAGAGACGTCCCCCGTGTTAGCATTGTACGTTTTATGTGGATCGATTCCGTCTGAAGGGGCAGCATCTGACCACCTCCGAGAGGGGCTCAACATGAACAGGGGCGCAAATGAGGGACACCCGCGTCATCCCAACGGAGGAGCCTCGACTTTTACCCTGAAAACCGATCGTGAGCCCTCCTAGGCTCGACAGCAAGCCCTCCGAAAAATTGAACCTTCCGATATCCTCCATCGCAACTGTGGGAGTTCTGCGGAATCCTCCAAAGGAAGCCGATCGATCGAATGTTATTCCTCTCATGCGGTATCTCTGAGCAGGTATCCGAGGATCGCGACACAATGAGGCATGCAGACTTCCCAGGGAACATCAAATGTGGGGGGCTTATCGATGACGGTGGGAAGATATTGAAAGTAGACGCCGATTCTCAACCACCCGAATCATGGGAGTGATTTTCCAATCTCCTCATCAGTGAGATATGAGAAAGCTTCTCTGTACTCGACACCCAGTACCATTGTTTTCCCTGTAAATCTCGATGCGCTCGTTGCTCATAAGCGGGAGACGCCCCATATTGGGATGAACACGCCGTGACTCGGATAGGACACGGGTAAGCCGTCGCGCGCGGGTGGCAGCTAATTCGAGCTTGGTGCACGGTTCGCACTTTCGTCTTGAGGATACGGCTCCCTGGAGGTCTCCAGGGCGCATTTTACCCATATCTTGCCTTAGGCAGTAAGTCGGGAGAGAGTCCACGTTGAACTCTGCTCTCGATGTTCCCGACGAAGAATGAGCTGAGCTGAGCAGACGAGGAGCTCCTAGCATAGCGCAAGAGCGACGAAGTACTCGATGCCGGTCCGGGTCGATCACCGCGATTTCGTAATAATTCATCATCTTCAGTTTTTGAATCCGTTCAATGGAAGCTCTTCTTCGAGACAGAATTCCTCCGGTACTGACCGCGCGGCTCGTTCCGTGCTCGATCTGCTGAGCGAAATGGACCCATTTGATTGAGTCAGCATCCTTCCGGGGAAGCTGAAAACTTGAGTCATCACCGCTTCGGATGGCTACGCTCCTTGTGCAGACCGATACGAAGGGAGATCGACACGAATTTTTTTTCTCCGAATTTCCAACGTTGTGTCGTCATCCCGCGCGAACGAGCTTCCATAACCTTGACCGCACAGCATCAGCGGCTCGGCGAATATTGAGCCCTTGCAGGGAGGTTAATGAGCGTCTTTCGCTTGGAATACTGCTGAGTCCGTTAGGGCTCCCTAGTCGATGGCTCGACGACCGGCAGCGAGCCAGAGGTGGGGCTGCAGCAGGGCCGAAAGGAATGCTGCTCGCTGCGGACGATAGAGTTGGGAAAATGCGCTCTCTTTCGCTTCGTCGGCTGTGTCGTAAGCCGGCAGCCGACCCACGGAGCAGCCACGGCAGCAGGCTGCGCTCCCAATTCGTCCGATGACCCACCAGGCTTGTTACAAAGGAACAAGCGTCGCATGCTTCGAGCGAAGGCACATTGTCTCTCGTTTGTCAATCCATTTTCTCGACTTTCGTATTCGTATGAAAGTACAATCATGACCAACAGCATAAGTACGAGGGTTCTGCGCTTCCGCATTGACAGGGAACCCTGGTCAGAGGCGACCAGAGGAAGAGATGAAGGATGGCGTGGGTTGAGATTCGGAAATGAGCGTGGAATAATTCTATTCCCGAAGGCTTCGCGACGGGAATTCCTTGGGATTCCCTCGTACGGGAGCGTCGTCACATAGAGCTTGCTTGCTCTCGGACGAGCCGCAGAGCAACGCCCCGAGCGAGAGAATGGGGAACCGAGGTTGAATGATTCTTCTGTCGCGCGTCATGAGCAGCGGGAGCAGTCCGCTGTCTCAGAAGCCCCTCCCGTAAATTACTCTGAAGCAACATGAAGCTCCCTAGGCCTCTCAGTCAGAGGAGGATCGAACGCCACCACGAGCTTAGAGCGGTTTCTCGCGAGCTCGGGGGAGAACTCGGCTTCCAGATGTGGATGATGAAGTTTGAAGACATAGCCGCACTTGCACGTATTCCGGAACGGGCTGTTTATGTTTTCCGGCATTCTGCGGTGTTGTCCTCCGCTTCCCTGCGGTCTCGCAGCGCGTCGACGCAGCAAGAGGCTAACGATGAAATCAGGGAATCTCGACCTCCACTGCTCAATTTCGTCTGAGGAGAACATCGTCGATAGGGCTCGTAAGCGTTATCAGCATTCAGTCCTTCGAGTGAGTCGTGGTTATTGCGATTCCATCGAGAAGCCATCGAGTCTCTCGTGTTCGGGATCGGACTAAAGACAATGCCGAGCATAGAAGATTTCGTCGTGGTTCGCAGCGTGAGCTCGGGCGCTTTCGGGAAAGTTGTTCTCGCCAAGCATCGAACGAAGCAGGACAATCAGTTATATGCAGTGAAAGTTATGGAGAAGCAGCATATGCTCAACAAGAATATGGCCGATAGGAGTGAGTTTCTCTCGCCTTGAAAATCGATCCCCCGAATGCTATCCCGGTACTTTTCCTCCAATGAGCCCGTTAAGAATTAGATTGAGTTTCAGTTAACAAGGAGAAGAATGCGCTGGCGACGTCTCATTCCGATTACGTCGTGAAAATATTTTACGCTCTGGAGAGTCGCAGCAGGATCTACCTGGTACGCGGAGCCTTTTCGATCGATTGTATGTTCGGTTATATCGCCAGATAAGCTAACGAGCTCCATCCGACCTCCGAACCCTACATCTTGAAAATATTCATCTCTCCGATCAGGTCATGGAGTACATGGTTGGAGGAGATCTTAAAAGTCTTCTGAGACGGTACATCATCTTCCCGCAACAGGTAGCCACATTCTACGTGGCCGAATGCGCCTTGGCCTTGGAGTACCTCCACAAGTATGCAGTAGGTTCGAACTTTTACGAATTATTTCCCGCACGCTCCACTTTCGGCGCAGACTGTGGTCTCGACCTGACTCGATCTTCTCCCAGACATGGAATCATCCACCGGGACATCAAACCCGATAACATTCTAATCGGGAGCAATGGACATATCAAACTGACTGATTTCGGCTTATGCAACTTCAAACGAGAGAATATCGACGTGGCCGATATCATCGCCACACCTATGAATCCAGCGCGAAACCTGCCGGCGCGCACTCCCGGCCAAGTTCTGTCGCTCATAACAAACTTCCGCCTCACACCTCAGGTAGAGTTCCGAGTCCGAATAGTGAAAGTTCGTCCGGATTCTTTGACTTTTCCCCCCCTCATTGCGACCGACCGACCCCGGCCTCCTTGTGATTCTAGGTGGACGCAACTTACGCTTCTTCGCCAACATTCGTCACGGCACGCCAGTCCAGTCCAAGTCGGTTCCTCTCGAGTATCGGGGAAGAGTTTTCTACTCCGCAGAGCCGAAGCGATGAAGAAAGCGTTCTCTACCAATCTTGTCTTGCGGAGACGCCTGTTAACGGGACGAATTCGGGTACGTGGAGGACGAGGCCGAACAACGAAGTCTGCCGTGGTCCGACGATCGAGCTCGTTTTCGATGATCGATTTAAATCTCTTTCGTCGACTCTTCCAGATGAGCCGCGTGAGAACAACCCGGGTTTTTCAATTTTCGGATCGACGGCGAGCAAGAGGCTCTTCGAAGATTCTTTCTGCTCCGAAACTTCATCTTCCAGTCTTGGTCAGAAACGCTATCGAGGCGAGAAATCGGTTAAACGTTTGTGGTTCACCGTGAGCGGGGAGAGCGGAGCGGGCTTGAAGAGAACTTCCGAGTAAATATCCTCATGGTCGGCTCATCTGGGAGCCTATTGATCATCGCAATTGCGGCCCAAATCTCTAAGACGACTTTTATTTGAAGGAGCGGAGCCACGTCCAGCTTCAACTTGTCTTTGATAAGATCGAGCACCCCCCACGAGGGGGAAGGAGCCGAAGAACTCCATGGATCGAGCATGAAGAGTTTTTCGGAGCTCGGTGAGAACTCGGTGTCCTTCCCGAAGCCGACTTCGATATCTGGGAACTCACCGATCACTCCGCTCACCGCCAGGTGAGTTCGGGGAGTCCTATCCCTCCTGTGTATGGATGGGAGAGCTCGGCCATGAGTCATGAGTGAAAATCCACAGTTACACGCCCGGGAAACACCGGAGGAAGAAATCGAGAGGAAAAAGTGTCCGCTTCCCGTCTTCGGCCCCCATGTATCACACAACGATCGAGGAACACAACGAAACCGAAAGAATTGCGAGTCCCGATATGCCAACGGACCATACGGTGCGACTCACGAAATCAAACACTGACTTCTCTGCGAAGGAAATTAGACGTTTAGGCAAAATGAAAGGTACGCATGGCACAGGTTTGAGCTTTCACAGCACCATGCTAGTGGGTCCTCGCCGCTGCCCCAGATTCCACCGATGTTTTCTTTTACCAGCCGTCAGGTCCCAGTCCGGTATTATCGGAACTCCGGATTATCTGGCGCCCGAAATTATACGAGAAGAGCCGCATACCCCGGCAGTCGACATCTGGTCCTTAGGGGTGTGTCTGTACGAGTTCCTTGTGGGATGTCCACCGTTCATCGATGAAACGGTGGAGAAGGTTTTCGCAAACATCCTAGCCCGAGGTAGACTATACCCCTGCAGTATTTGATAAGAGCATACACCTAGAAGTTTCAGAATGGTTTGGCTCTATCAGGCCCGTTCCCCATAGCAATCGAGTATCCGGAGGGAGAAGAAGCCCTGAGCTCCAAGGCTGTTGAAACGATCGAAGTTCTGTTGAATCCCAGTGTTGCACGAAGACCTTCGGCTGTAAGTCTTCGGGGCTTGCCCCTGTTCAAAGACATGGATTTCGTCAACATGCACAAGCTTGAGCCGCCCTGGATCCCCGAGTCAGGAGAGCACAGCGGTGAGTATGACCTCCCCCGAGAGAATACCGATACTGAGCTTCATCCATCTGTCACTATCATCCTCATTCCTTCTGAGGGAATCGATACGATCGGAGTTTTCTCGTCCTGCAGGGAACACGGCAGATGAATGCATCGCTGATACTCTTTCAGCCTACTAGGTTGACTTTTTCGGGGGTTGTGGGAGGTCTCCCAGAAATCTGGAATATGATTTAGTCTGGTTCTCGCTTAATGCAGAGGTCGAGGGCCGAACTTCGAAAATATCTTCTGTGTCCCTCCATTGTTGCTTACACCTTCTCACGATCAGCAAGGAATTCGGTCTTGTCGTATGAGAAACGGCTGAATGCATAAATAAGATGAGCTTGAAGTGCAATTTTTGTTTTCCTTCCCGCTCGACCGAGACTGAATGTGCGTGAGAGTTGCGCGGACATCGATACGGATACCGGATACCCAAGTATTTGTCGGTGCAGTCTTTCGCTCCGCGATTCATGGACACGTTCGGATTCGTCTTGACTCGCCTGTGGTCTCATCTGAGCTTCGTCGGATGCAAGTGGGCCGCGATAAGCGCGGTCATATTTAAGCTGTTCCGAGACATTCCATTTGAGTTTGACATTTTCGCGACTTTCGAGGGCGCTCTGATCCCTCGAGCACCGAATCCGCCCCCATGAAATCGCAGATGATCACAACCTCTTGCGGTCCTTCTGCGGAAACTGACGGTCCTTTCGGCGGTCGCGCGCGTCGAATGGAATCCTTCCCGATCCTCGAGGACCGAAACACAGCCCCGACTCGGTCCCAGTTTTCCAATTGAGAAGCTCCCGTTACTCGAAAGGGCAAAAATGAAAAGCGAAGATGACTCTTCGCGGAGGATGTGGAGCTTCGAGTCGAGCAATAATCGGTGTGCGTGTCAGTCGGCGTGGCGCTCGTGGCCGATCGTGACATTTCGGAATATAATTCTCATCGGGTCGGCCAAGCCCGGACGTAGTATTGCAACACCGGGAGCTGGAGAGCCTTGCGCGCCCTTTCCTTCGGAGGTTTCATACGTCCGTCCGTCCGTGCTTACGAGGATTCCACTCGGTCGTTGGGAAGAGGAAGTGCGGGCCCGCTTCCTTCAATAGCGCCTCCACAGACCCTATGCAGCATTGTAGGGGGCGCTGCTCCGTTGGCGCATGCCTCTCTGAAGCCATAAAAGGAGCCTGGCTGGGAGGCTTGCCGGACAATCGCCTCGATGCTCAGGACGAACTGTTGCCGCGTCACCGCTGCCCCAGCGCGTAAGTCCAAACTCCGCATCAGCTGGTCTACAGAGGTCACCTCTAACTTCACCCAGTTCAGTTCGCTGATCGTAAGTTCCTCATATGCCTAGTCTGATAGATTCCCGCCGAGAGCGACTCGCAGGGCTCCACCGCCGACCTTGATCCGCCGTAGTTCCCTTGTCGCTACTGCGACGCAAGAGGATGCAGATCTATCCGCGGCTCCTCCAGGGTCGATGCTTTGGAGTCAAAAAAGAGAATCATTGTCTGCTTGCTGACCAGTATCGCCTTGCATAGCGGAGACTACAAACGACTCACCACCTGATTGATAGAACCGATTTTCCAGACCGATACGACGCTCGGGATCCCGCCAAAGGTCATCCGTTAACCTTAGACCTGGATTGCGTCCCGAGCTACCCAGGTACCTCAGGCTTGACATTGAAACGCAGTCAGGTACCTGAAGTAGCGCGCGGATGCATTCGGAATATCTTCTGGAACCGGAGAGAAAACTACCGCTTGAATTCGCGATCCACTGGCTCTGAGGGCGTGAGTCCATTGTACTTCATCAGGTGCTCTGGTTCACAGTCATCCAGGCATCTCATGGAGTGCAGCTGATTCCACCGTCCACGGCAACTGCTCCCTGGAACATCTGCTCATATCAAACTCGAAACGCATCGACTCGACAGCCAAGATGTCCGACGCTCTTTCGCCGTGCGCCGTCTCCCCAACTGCAGTGCAGCTGGAGCCCTTCACATCCTCGGTGGCTGGTACGGCATAGGACGATCCTCGGCCATCTCGTGGCGGACAATGATGAAAATAAACGAAAAAAATTCCCCCGTGAGAAATCTGTATTTTCCTTTCGGCTCTTCCGGCCTAGCTAAGCTTCCCAAACACGGCGATGGGTTTTTTCGGGCTTTGAAGAACTTTCGGAAAATCTATATGTTTTGGATTTCCTGCGTATTCAATCGGATTCGTGGCCCTCGCATTTCTTTTTGAATCCGCGAACCTCGATCACGGGTCAATTGGCTGGGGGATTCCGTGGTGGGATTCGTTGAGCTGAATCGCTTCCGGGAGCTGCCTCGAATTGCAGATGGGAGGGATAATTTCTCACTATCGTTCAAGTCAAGCGGGCCGGAGAGCTTCAAAGCTGAGCTTCACGGTTGAGTGCGAGGGTCGTGCACCGTACCGTCCTGATACCACCAGTGATTCTAGAGCAAGCCGTCTGGCGGACCGGAGCGAGCTCGGCCCCGAACTCAACTCTGGAGTTCTCTACGGAGAGTGAGGAGTTCCTCAATGTTGCCATAGTATCATCGTCGCGATAGACAACATGACTCATAACGGGATAATGGCTGACACGAATTCACGGGTCGATCCCCGAGCTTCATGACGAGCGGGGCGAGTCGGCTCTGGGCATGAAGGGTAGGAGCGCACCACAAGGCACCTTGACTGACAGCGACCTGAGAGCCGAACGTGCATTGAGTCATCTGTGGGACAAAATCCCACGTCGCTTCGGACCTCTTCGGGGCAATTATCTGATGGAGCCGGCGGAGCGGGATCCAATCAAATGAGCTTTCTAAGGATTTCCGAGAGCCACGGGGAAGTTTGGAAAGGGCCGAAGGAAGGAGAATAACTTCCGCCGAAACTGACCTCGTCACGAGCTTTCGCTCATGAGGCCAACCAGGACTTCGGGAGACGTTCCCTGGCGTATCACGACCTCCGTTGATTTCATATCGGACCCGGGCCCCTTTGCGCCTGCCCCGCTGACTCTTTTTCCGAGGAAGGAGTGACTCATCATTCGTATCGCATACACAGGCTCTGCCGGAAATCCCCAATAGAATCCTCAGTCGAGCTTCAGAAGTTCAGCGCTCACGAGAGACTTATGAGTCATCCTCGGGTTCCTGAGAGATATGCAAACAATAGATACGCGGAGGAACTGAATCTGATCCTAAAGGTCCTCCCCGATGACCGGGGATCCGCGGTCCGACGCAATTCGTCGGATGAAAGCTTCGCAATCGAGTCCAAGATACCCACAAAATTCGGTTTGCATTTATTTCCCCACGGCAAATTTTTCTCACTCCGGACTCCGGGATCTGTCACACCGAGTTCGAGCCTAGCACAAGTCAACGCTCGGGGGCTCTTACATGAATCACTTGCTGCACAAAAGGTGATATTCTCCGTAAACAAATATTGTAGTAGTATTGAAAGTCCGATGGATCTTCTCGCGAATCAAGGGTGATTTTTAGGATCACGAGTGGAGTCCGAACTCCTTCCCCACGTAAAATGCGAGATGTTGGAGAAGTCGACGTGACTTCTCCTCTTCGGAGCGTGTTCCTCACATTGCGATGAAGTTACGACTCATGGGCTTGTCTGCGTCCTGTGTTCAAAATCTGGAAAGAGATTTTTTTCGGAAGCGGTAAAGCCCATCGACCCTCTACCAGACCTATACCAAATCCCTAACCCAATCATGTCTATACCAAACCTATAAAAAGAATTTTCCCTCCAGAATCTCATGTCTGACGTGTGGGAGGAGTTGGGGTTTTCAGTACCTTCATCAACGAGTCGGAGTCGCCCGATAGCGATCTTTTCCTCGGGGTCAGCGCCTTACGCAGAAGCATAGAACGCGCGTCGGGCGAATTTAGAGCCGCTCCATGTAGATGACGTCTTCCGAGAGGCGATTTCGGTGATGACGGCGAGGCCGCGGCGGTTTCTTGGCTCGATATGTTGAAGCATTCAGCCAGCCCACCTTGGTCCAGGTGCTCGATGAGCCTCCGGTACGTCTCAAGCTCCTGGCGGACCTCGTCCTGGGTCCTTGCCTGAGTCAGGAGCTTCCTGTTGAGTTTCTCGCGACGACGGCGCTCGTGTTCCGAGTGTTTCGCGTATTCGCATTCTCTTTGCTGAAGTCTGTTCTCGCTTTCGACAAGTTTCTGGCGCCATTCAGTCGCCTCGCTCTCGGCCGCCTCGGCTCTCTTGCGCTGTTCGTCCAGCTGAATCCTGAGCAGCTCAAAGTCTCGAATCCTAGCAGACATTTGTTGGATTTTGTCGAGCTTGTTCTGGATTTCTGCTTTGAGATTAGCGATTTCAGTCTGCCTCTCTCGGAGCTTGTCCGACATCTGGTCGGAGAACTTCTTCTCGAGTCGTTGCATTTGCTCGGCGAGTTTCACTTTGACTTCGTCGGCCGTATATTGTATCTGTTTTTGGAATTCGCCGAGTTTGGTTTGGTTCATCGTTAGCTCAGCCGAACTGATTTTGAAGCGCTCCTGGAGCTCGGCGTGCTCGATCTTGAGTTTCACCATTTGTTGTTTCAATTCGTTGTATTCCGTTCTTTCTTGCAGCCTCTGCTCCCGGAGCTCGACGAGCTCCGCTAGAGTTGCCTTGGATCCTCTGCGCTCAGCGTTGAGACTGTCTTCGAGTTCTTCAGCTCGTTTCTTGCATGATTCGAGCTCCGACTTTGTCTGGTTCGACAATTTCAGACTTTGTTCGAGTCTCTGCTCGGCTCCGTAGCGCTGCTCCTCCGCCAGAACCGTTTTGCGAATCTGTTCGTCGAGCTGGGACCGCAGGAATTCGATCTGTTGTCGGGAATCCTCTTTCAGAGCAGTATTCGCTTCTTCGAGAACTCTGCATTTTCGCAAAGATTCAGCGAGTCGGCTCTCGGTCTTTTTGGCATCGACCACGTATGAAGACAACCTGCATAGAAAAAACAAGTCTGGAGCTGTCCCAGGGAGACATCCATGTGGGCAATCGATCGATGGACGGGGGAATGCGATGGAAATGAAAGAATGAGATTCGTCTGCATCGAATGTACTTAGGTAGAAGGAAATCAGAGGAAATCAAGGAAAACGATCACGCTAGATAAACTCCGTGACTTACTTGGAATTGAGACCGCTTAGTTTGTCCCTCAGGGCTACTGATTTCGGGGGACTGGCGCTCTCCTCCTTCCCTTCTATCGTGAGAGAATTCTCGAGGTCTTGCCTAATACTTTCTACGTGTGTCTCACCGAGTGCGTTCTTTGATGACTTCGGTGTTTTGATCCTAGTGGACTCGAACATAGAACTGCAATATTCGAAATCAGTGAGGCGTCCGGAGTTCCCCGACAGGTTACCTACATGTCACGATGGAGACGGCCCACTCCTCCACAGAATAAAACCCACTTTTGCTGCTCATCCATCGCGAAGCTTCGTGGAGACTGAGGTAATTGGCCGAAGCAAGAAATCGGGCTGTTTACGCGCTTCGAATCCGCTGCGGCATGCCGCACAACGTGACTCAAAAGTGTGCACGCGACCTCCTCTGTCAGAGTATGTGAATATCACAGAGCAGCAGACAGCTTCGATGAGTTCCCGAGCGGCGGGGGTCACACAAAATTATCGGCTCTCGGTATGGCGGTGATTAAACAAATACGGTTCCCCGGGAGATCCCACCGAATTCTACGATATCGGATATCGTCGCCATTCGGCTTCTCAAAAGGATGCCTGCCTCCTCCGATTCGCAAGTTTCCCCATGGGAAAGAATGCGGGACCCCTCGCAGCGAGTACAGACAACGCCTATAATGGTGCTTCAAATGAAAAATTATCATATGCAATTCTGCAGGAAAAAACGAGAGTTTATTAGAAAGAAGAAACTCTGTTCGGTGGAGATGTGTTCTGGTCGTCGAGCGGGTTGGTGTGATTGAAGCCGATTTTCGATGATTCGAGAAGAAACTTCTCAGCCGTTTCCAGAGAAAACGGTTATGATGGCCAGCACACCAAACTCTCGAAATCACTTTGAGCTATAGCAGGGTGGACATGGTGGAGGTGATGATCTCAGTACTGATCGCCGCAGCGGTGGAATCAGTACTCCGAGACATAGTAGTGTCAGAAGTAGTTCAGTAAGTAGTGGTTCTAGTAGACTTTCAATCAGTCGTATTAGTAGTAATAGTAGTGGTGGTGGTAGTAGTAGTAGGAGTAGTAGCTGTAGTAGTAGTGGTAATTTATATCATAGCCGTAGTAGTAGACGAAGCGCTATCATCGGTTTGTACAACATACTCAAGGGAAGGTCACCTACGTCTGCATCGTACTGCACAATCGGAAACGATTTCTCTGCTAGATTTTGGATATTCACTGAGAGTTCAGTTTATTCAAGAAAAGTTCCATTAGCTAGCAACTGAAATCCTATCCTAAGTCAGCGAATCGGAATGTTCTAGATTTCTGTTTTGATTGATGCCTCCAATGCTCTTCGATGATTTCGTGTAGAGTTAGACAGATAACTTGTCGGTTTGGTTGCTGGTTGGTTCGGGTAGTAGGATGCTCGGTAGATAAATGGATAGTGGATAAAATATCGAAAGATTTGGTCTCACTGTCCAGGTTGGTGGTAGTGGTGGTAAATTGAGTAGTTCTTGGCATAGACCTCCCAGTGCGTCGGAAGACCTGACATCTCATGAAGCGCATCGTTCTGGCCTTCTCATGAATCATGACCATCGGTACAGTTAAGGTTTTGAGATTGGGAATTATTGACGACAGCTCTTCATAGAAAGGAGTGCAATCACGGGAGAGTGGTTCAGATCACTTTGTCATGGGGTTTGTTTCCGGCGATCACGGCAACACGGAACGATGGGCGTCCGTGTAGCTGAATAATCAAAGAGGAACTTGGATTTTCGGAGTTCGTACTTGAGAGAACAAACCAAACCATTGGATATCACATCGAATGAGAAATTCTGAAGTGAAACTCAAGTGAACAAGGATCAAACAGAGGCACAAGGACTCCCTGTATTCTTACTATCGTAGATATGAACGCTCCGAGATGCGAAAAGTCCGCGTCAAACCTTTTCATCGAACGAAATAGAAAAGCTAGATCCCTCTCCTCCCCCAATCAAAGAACACGTGACGGATCGAAATCAATGAGAGCTGCGATTATCGCGTTCGCGATCGAGGTGGAGATGGTAGACCTCTCGCGTTGATATTTGCCGTTGACGGGAACATCATTGCCCAACTTGACCGAGTATCCACGGTTTGAGATTCTCCAATTCGGTTTCTTTCTTTCTTCGCTTAAATTCTCGTGGAAAAACGAACGAATCGATCGAGGAAGTGACGGAGAGTTTTCCCACTCTCCGAGAACTCCCCCACAACCAAAGGAGCCACATCACTGCAGTTCTCGATAAACCACTTTTTTATGCATCCATCAATCAATCAGGCATCAACCAATGTGATCCCATGTGGATCAATCGATCGGCTCATCAAATGAATCACTGCTCCGCAATGAACTGAGGCGGCCTCTTCTTCAGGAAGCTGTAACTCTCGTTTCATCATATGATTAGCCAGTACTCGGTTTCACGTTGTGCTCCCCGTATCGGTGGACGCGTCACAGTACACAGATTGCTTTTCCAGTTCAGACTCCGAGATCGAAGAATAGAATCACGATAATCAGTTCCATCGATCGAAATGAAAATGGCGACATATATATGTATAGTTATAGTGATCGAAATTGTCGCATCCTCAATATTGTGACGATCCGAATTACAGCCGTTGGGGATAATAATTATGGTTGTCACGATAAAAAATGCTCTTATCAATAAGCTTGGTGTTCGTATACGTGTATCATATGGATTTATCGTAATGTAATCTTGGGGAACCGGAATCCGTCTGATCGTAATGGTGTTCTGATTGATCCATGATTTTTTTGGGTTATTTCATCTCTACGGTATTACCATTCTCTCATTAAGGTGATTCAATTTTAGCGAGTTCTACCAATTTGTTAGACAATAGTGTGATACTGCGAAGCACGTTGTTGTAGATGTTCCTCAAGTGGCGCGATGACCCCTGAAACGTCCTCCAACCTGTGGATCCTCATCCCTGTGTATCGATCGCTACCCTTGTGGCTTGAATAACCATTGAGTTCTTCCTTTCTCTCGTATCTGAATTTTCCCCCGTCCCAATTCTTTCCTCATCGACGGAGTCCCTGCTTACGAGGCCTCCTCCTTCTTTTCTTCGGAGGCGGGTTCGTCCTTGGGTTCTCCATCACCTGGAACAGGCAGCTGACTTAGTTCCAACTCGACGAGCTCACAGGCCCAGTTCCGCTATAAATAGAGTCCTCAGCGGGCTCTCTCACTAAAGGTTACAGCTGGCAATACCAGAGAACTTCGACATGAAATCTCATTCTTGAATAGGCGAGAAGCGTCGAAAATTTTACACCCAGAGAACCCCGAGCTCCTTCTCGCTGAGTTTTTCCCGGTAACGGGGACACTCCCCTTCATTTTTCCCTCTTCACCGCGTCTCCGATCGGAGGTCCTTCCGGCTGTCATTACGTTCCCCCTCCGACTATTCTTGTTCGCCTCTACCACGTCTATGGCTTCCCACTGGGTGAGACAGTAACAGGCGTATCTTGTGAATTTTTCGCCAGCTCGCTCGTCTGAAATTCATCTCTGTTGTTCTTTCTTCTCTTAAACCGACTCACCAGACTCATGCTGCATATCGCTAGTCCACAAGGTGAGGTTGTCCCTGAGCAGCTGCATGATCAGAGTGGAGTCCTTGTACGATTCCTCAGACAGCGTGTCGAGCTCAGCGATAGCATCGTCGAACGCTGCCTTAGCCAGACGACATGCGCGTTCGGGCGAGTTGAGGATCTCGTAGTAGAACACTGCGGTCGAGAAAGACGTGTTTGAGTAACTGAGAGTCGACTTGAATTCGTTCGAGGGAAGGAAACCCATAGGCTCGACAGGCCACGCACCCGAGAAGTTCAGCGCAAGTCCCAGTCTTATAGGATGGGTTGGAGGTAGTTCCGAGGTGGCGACGTCCGAGGCGTTCTTGTACGCAGCGAGAGAGTTTTCGGCGGCCTCCTTACGGTCGTTGCCCTGGGCGAACTCCGCGAGATATCGGTGATAATCGCCCTTCATTTTGTGGTAGAACACCTTGCTTTCACCTGCGAAGAGCGTTTTCGGAACGATGATTCCTGGTATCCCTGCTCAGGCATCGACATGGAGGTTCAGATGTCCCCTGAGAAGTCTCGTCGTACCACACCCACGAACGAGCCACTAAATTACTTCATGCATTGATGAATAAGGAGAGAGGCGCTTTGGAACAACACGAACCGGTGGAAGCAGTAGGAATCAAATGTTTGTCGAGAACTCCGAGAATGTCCTCGCACACTCCGCGCAGCTCGTCTTCGATTTGAACACGGTACGTTTTGATCATGGGCATACGGGCCTCGGTTCCCTTGTTTTCTTCCTGCAAAGCGCAAATTAGCATTGAATAAAATGGATTCCGTCGTGGGCTCGTCGAGATCAGCACGCCAGGAGTCGGAATTCCGATATTTATGTAGTTGCAGGCCTTCGCTCACGGATAGCTTTTTTGCAGAGGAAGGTCTGCATTGGATCTAGACATCGGCACGGCAACAAGCATGGAATATCGGCGGAGGAGGACGTTGACTCTTCCGTCAACTATGAACGATTAGATAATCCTTGCGAATCAATAAAGCATCAGAGTCTGCTCTGTGCAACCAAGTGAGAGGGACGTCCGATGTTGTATTGATTCATCGAGGGTCGATTCATCCACTCCGCCCCCCTTCCGTCCCCCTCCCCTCGCCCCGAGGCCCGACTGAGCCCCGAATCGACGGGGCTCTGGCTCATTGCCAAACGGAATCTTCCCCTCGTGGAATGGACTTCGAAGATGATCTAATCGTCATTGTAAATCGATGATATGATATCGATGGAGACCTTCAAGTGTCTTCGAATTGATGTTTCGCCCATCGTCAAGGTTCATTCGGATCGCTGGAATTCCCCGTAAACGTACCTTTTGTTCAATTGATGAAATGATTCTCCAGGAAGCTCTTCGGGCTCCGATCACATTCTTGTAGGCAACCGAGAGCAGGTTGCGCTCCTCAACCGTGAGCTCAAGATCGAGCGAGGCCACCGACTTCATCGATTCGACCATTTCTGGAAATGGAAGTTTCGCTTTAGTGTTCATGTCAGGAAATTTGCATCGTACCGGAGTCGTGCGCGCTCGGATCAGTCGATTCCGGAGCAGGCACTAAATTCCGTTCACTCTCGCATAGGTTGTCCCTCAGGAGCGTCAGCACCCAAGAGTCGGATTCGAATTCAGTGAACGCTCTGGTGGAGCTAAATATGAAGATGGACTCGGGTTGGCGCAGAGCAGAGAAGCTCGAGGAGATTGAACTTCTCGACGAGTATCAGCGCATGACGGATGTCTTCGAGCCGTTGCGGCGGCGAATGATGGATTGAATACATATCACACAGGCTCTCCTCATTTAATCACGATGGGAGGAATCGGGTATGCAGGGAAAAATCACACTCGTATGCATCTCGATGAGTTCAGCGCTGGAGCACTTTCGGCGAATCTACGGATCCGCGGTCGACTCGTATGACAGAAAGGCGAAAAAATAAGAGTGAGAACCAAACGATATTCTTCACGATGGACAATAAGCGCTCAGGCTCTGGAGGTTCCTCAGCGTAAGTCAAGCCATACGAAGCATACTTCCGAGGATACCCTATACCGGTCGCTTCAAGCCATATGTATGTAGACTCGATGCTGGACACCTATGTGAAATAGGGCTGAGCCACTATGTAACGGTATCATCATCATCATACAGGCCGCTGACTGAGCGAACGCTTGACCGACCGGCCAAACAGCCGGCGATGGCTCGGCCGGTCCGCTGGCCGGCCGGCCGGCATGTCTGTTCTTCTGTCCATGGACTATCGGCGGTGGCAGTGGCGGCGGTAGCAGCAGCAGCGGCGGCAGCTTAGCTCGCCGGCTAACCCTTGCTTGCGCTAGATCTGAAGCACGTTGCGGAGCACGCGAACGCCATTCAAAACCTCATACCGGCCATCATTAGAGCCGCCATAGCACATCCATGGAACGAGTTCTCTCGGTTGGATGCGATTTCCTATTTTCACGACGATTATAGTAGGGACATATGTAGAGGAATCAGACACCCATCGATCCATTCGGCCCGGCACTCCACAACCGCTTCTGAATGGTGACGAGATTCCTTAAAACGGGTAGCGCATTCGGAAAGCCCCGCTCAAAAAAATCCGAATGGCGGAGGCTCCAGTCCCAATGATAAAAATTCCTTCTTGGATCTAGCCCACCTCGAGGCCGATCTACCGAAACTTGCAAGACCACTGACTCAGTCAGCCGATGGCTCATCGTTCCACGGAGCTCGGACCCAGCAGCGGACTGTTCCGCAGTCAAGTAAGCATGCGAGCGAGCGAGCGAGCGGGGGACTCAGTGGCTGAACAGTGGCCGAACATTACGCAACTATGCGCCGATATATTAGGGCAATTCGAACATCCACGAGGAACCATGGTCACTCTGAATCCATTTCCAGGAACGATAACGGCGAGACGAACGGAAAATCAATGGTCGCGACGTTGCACTCGCAGCAGGACGCACACACACAAACACACGGGCGACGCGTGAAGAGAACTCAACACCGAAATCCACTAACCATCGTAACGCTCGGCCTGCTCAGCGAGCTTGGCTTTGTAAACGTTGTCCTCGCGATCGGCTACTGCCATGCTTCAGCTGGAACTGTTGACAATGGGGTTGGTTGAGAGACCTTTCACTACGACGGCGACACCGAAGAATTGGTGGCGGCGGCGGCAGAAAAAACGACGAAGTCTGCAAAACGGAGGTAGCGGGCTCTGAATGAAGATGCCTCAGAGCAGGCGAACGAAGAGGATAGAAATCGCCACTGAATCTGTGACTCACAGACGACAGTAGATTCACTTTGTGGGCTGGTGGTTTTCGTCGATTCACTAGCGGCGGTAGCTCGAGCGATTCGACCACCTCACGAGCTGGATCGTCGTTACACGTACGAATGAGCTGCACTACCAAGTATAGCGAAACCGGAGCGTTTTTCGGATTGATTCCGACGTGTGTCTCTTAGCCTGCCTGTCTGTCTGTTTGTCTGCTTGCCTCCTCGACACACGAACGAACGGACCGATGAGCGACGGACGGACAGCTCTGACTAACTCGATAACAACTGCTACTGGAATCGACGAGTTCAGATCGTAGGTCGTTCCGGATTCAGCCGAAACACGAGAACAAGAAAACACTTGAGCAAGACGCGGTGTTTCAACGCAGGAAATCGAGCGGATCTCGGAGCACGACCCAACGAGGAGCTGACAACCGACCGAACTCCACCAAGGCAGGCTTAGAATGATCAACGCGACGAGAGAGAGAGAATGCCTATCCAAGATGGCGCTGCACACGCCGCCGCTGGATCACCACCATTCGCTGTCTCGATTGCCTCGCTGGCGGCGCGGCGCGCCTGCCTCCGATGGATCTCGAGCATAGATTCGGGATGATCTCGAAGACGCAGACCGACGTTACGTCGCCCCAGAGCAACTTCTCCCCTGTATAACACATTACCAAGTGGAATAGAGTGTGGAAGAGGGGAGGGGTGCCGGGGGAAACGGGAACCTGAATTTAATGATGCCGGTGATCTTTGTTTGATACCCTAGATAACCTAGCGGGCTTTGATTTGCGCCGAGCCCCTGATTTCCCAGCCCTCCTGAGGGTGACGGCGGTGTCCCACGTCGGAGCGATCTCGTTCACATCGCTGAAACGAATGCCGGACTCTCTCAGGCATCAATTCCTGGAAACAACTCTCGGTCCCCAAGTCATAATTTGTCAGATGCGGCTGCGACGATATGTGAACGGAAGTCGTGTACAGCTTCAGACTCCGGAGACCCCTTTCCCCCCGCCCCTACCTCCCCCCAAACTCCGACGGAATGCTGAAAGTGAGTAACGATGACTCGAATTCCGGTGCTCCACAAGGCGGACTCTTCTCGCTTCCACTTATTCACCAATCAAGAGGACCTCCTCTGAATAGGAACAGACAGCGAACTAATCCCACTGTCGAGGCAGGGCTTAGCGATCTCTTGCCAGTGCAACTTCTGCTCACCGGGAGGATAATTCGGTCCATTCCTGAGTCTCTCGCTCTGGCTGAGAGAAAACAAATAAGCCTATGCGGAACCGGCAACGTGGAGCTCAGGAATGAGATTCGAAATATCCCATTGGTAATTCGAATGTATCTAGGGCCAGGGAGTCTACTCACTTAGCGCGCCGCGATCGCCAGGCCTTCAGACGCCGGCGCCGCGCCGCCGATTCGAGTAGGCAGAAGCCGCTTCCGGTGTAAGTGGTCTCGGCCTCGGATTCTCGCTCGAGAGCGAGAAGTTGTTCCGGGTCGGTCCTACGTTTGTTCTAAGTTCGTGGCCGTTAGGTTATGTAGTGACGTGTGTCGTGCATGAGAGTCTTCCAAGCCTCAAAATCCGAGGTCATGCAGTGAACTTCGCTCTGTAGGACTACCAGGTGATGGAATCCTTCGCTTGATCGGATCGCTCCCGGAGAGTCCCGATCAAGATTCTTTCATAGGGGTGATCTTGGTAAAATCCGGTATTTGTGGTGCGTGAGGATTCTCCCGGCTAGGCTCGTGCAGGAGGAGCAGAATGTTCCAAGCGGAGAGGAAGGGCAATTCTTGTTCAGTCGAAACGGATACGTGGACTCATGTCATTCGTTGGCATGATACATATCAAGAGGCTCCCCTTACTGTAGACTGCAGAGAATCTTCGCTGAGCAAAGTCTCAGGTGAACATACCGTGTCGACAAATCCGGTCACCGGCCCAGAGGGTGCTGATCGGACTTCTATCGATGAAAACATCTTCGAGCGGTATCAGACCGGAAGATATTGACAAAGCATCCGTCCGTTCGGAAGGCCCCTGAGATTCTCTATTCGACTCACATCTGACATCAGGTGCATATCCCGTTCTTCCCGCTTCGGTTCTCCACTATTCCTGTCTCCGCGGCAGCCTGATGCGATTCTATTGCCGATCCGGTCCGTTGAAACGACTTTGCAGAGCTTGCCGAGTTCTCGAGCCCGATTCGGTGAAATAATTGAATCAAGATCGTCCTCAGATACTCTAAAGTTTCCCTTTGTTCAAGACAAAGATGTCATCCTTAATTTCCGGCGTTGTCGCGCATACCCCTGAGCGTAATTTCAAACAGGATGCCTACGTAGACTACTAGGTAAACTCTTGCGTTCCTCCAGTTTGATACTGAAACCACTTCCCGCCCCCGGTGGTGCGGTGAGCTGATTCCGGCTCCTGACATGTTCGTGATGCACACCTTGACGGTCACTGAGGAGAAGAGAGGGCTTCCGGCTTTTCGGACTCATTCTTCACTGGCGACGCTGGACTGTCCCTCTTTGAACACTCGCAGAATTCGGATGTCGTCGACAACTCTCACTCAGATTGAGGGACAATGAGGGGAGAAAACCGACGCAGAGTGGTTCGAGTTCAAGGACCGTCGGATACCGAATTCGAAATAGCCGAGTGAAGCTGTCATCGTCTCCGGCGACATCGAAAACGGCTGAGACACCTAGAGGAGAGCTGGTCGTCGATATTGACTGCGAAGAGAACTTGACCACCCTCCCGTCCTTCACGCATGTTGCCGGAGCCCCAGTTGTCGCCCGTCTCTCTCAACCGAGGGTAATCACGAGGGGCTCTGTTCTCAAAGTCCATCGGTCGATCTCCGAAACAGCGATTTTGGAGTTTCTGAGTTGCGTGGGGTTCTCTAGCCATTCCCACCGTGGACTTACACTTCCCCGCGCAGCATGACGCCTAAATTACACTTCGATTAATTCTCTGGACATTAGGATCCCCAGCTTTTCTGACGATGGAAGATCTTCCCCAGTTCTTCGAAGCCAAACTTCATCATGTTTTGAATCGTATCCTGCAACAGCAGTTCTCGATTAGAAATTCCTGACCCGAGCGTACACCGACTTCGGCTCTCGGGCTTGCGTCTCTTTCCTTGTGAGGCAGTCGTGCACATGGACGTTTCTAGATGACCACCTATGAGAAGTCTGCGTGGATTTTTCGACGAAGTTCCCGTCACCATGGTCATTGAGAGATTGTCTTTTGGGCTCACAATCGGCTCATCCGAGGAGACCTCTTCGAAAGAGTCGCCCGCTCTTCTGCTGGAATGTGCGTCTTCTTGAGCAGAAGTATTTTCAAGCATCACTATCCGGGTACTTCCGGCTCGACGAATTCAAGGTTCGAAGTCAAGTTGCTGGCCGAGAGGGCTCGGAAGGGTCATAGCCACTCATCCGTGTTTCATTAGTTGATCTCTGCTCCGGTAATGGTTTCAGACAGGAGTACGACGGAGGAATCCAACGAGCATAAGTTTTCCCTCTTGAAGAATGGACCTGAATCGCTAGAGTCGGGAATTCTACGGCAGCCAAACCTTCTCTCGGAAGTGGCGCCATGTTGTGACCCTCCCTGATGGGCTCTGATTGCGAGCAGCGGCCTAAGGGATGATCAATAATTCAAATTATGGTCGGACCGAGACCCTCGAAAATCGACGGCCAACCGCGCTGTCAGATTGGTTTGCACACCGGACGCTGCCTTGGACCCGGGACACCATCGGAGGAATCTCTGGTCAAGGATGGAAGAGAACGTTTTTGCTACTTCGAAAAAGCGCAGCCCAGCAAATACGCGAGTCGATCACGTGCTGACATAGGGAAAAATTGGGCGAATTGGGCGAAAGTGGTAAGGATCTTCATCCACGAATAGGTTTCGGTTAGCGACGGAGACGCCGTTAAAGCTGAGGATTTTAGAGGGTTCGTGGGGTCGAGAAGGTTGAGAAACTCTGAATCACATGATCCTCAGTCGCTTCGAACGAATGTCGAAGAAGATCGCCCAGGCTTGAGCCATAGCTCACGGAGCTCACCGATAGAATATTTTAATGTGGTAGCTCCAGTACGCTCATTATTCTTATCCGAACTGGGGCAAGCCCCAGGCCTCACTGTTTGCAAGTCATTCACCAAAAAGCGTTACATGTGCCAGAGCGTCCCAGCTCGAGAACATAATCAGTTCCCGTTCTAAAGCGAGGGAATAGATCTCTGTGGTACTTCTAATGCATCCGTTCTCCACCGATGAAAAGTTCTACTATTGAGAATTCGCGGGTCGATCGTCATAGGGATGGGCGCAATGATCCGGATCGTAGACTGAGGGGTTTCGACCCGAACTCGAGTCTGTTCTGTCGATGTCGAGCTCTACCCCTCGATACGCGATCGAGAATAGATATGAGCAATCCGCGGATACGGTTGTCATCCGATCGATCCTCCTTCGAGATTTCTGGTATCAGATCGAGCTCCTTTTCGGGAAATCCGCACAAGGGTCAATGACCTAATCTAGCACTCTAGTGTCGATCTGAATGCCCCTATTCAGTGGACAGATCGGACATCCCCCCTCATCCTATCCCCACTTGCGAAGCGATGGAACAATGACCCTCATGATTGATCTGGTTCCCCCTCAATGAGGAACGTTCACAGACGACGCGACGTCCGAGTGAGTAAGCAGCAGCTCTGACTGTACCGATCGACTTTATCAGGTCGCGATCAAGCTAAGAGAATGTACAGAATCGATACACCGAGGGCAATCGAATCCGCTATGAGCCATGTCGGAGGGAGCAAGGATCGATGTTCGTTGAAGGGGCTCGAACCGCGTGGGGACTGATTCAGCTTCCGAATGATGTTCCGTGTTAGATTCTCTGTGCTCAGGTTCTGCATTACATACGGATACAGCGAGGAAATACTCATATTGTTCGTTACGAAGTGAAACTTCTCCGAGACCCAGAGTGAGCCTTCGACAACTCAGAGATCCGATTCCGATAACCTACGCTTGTGTGGAAGTTTGTCGACGCGAGCCGCCGACGGGATCGCTCGAAGCGAGGTTTCGTCATAATTCCTTCACTGAACTTGCGTATTCAGACGGATCGGAAATCGCTCGAGTCGGAACTTAGACCGTGGGAATGGCCTCGCGACCCACGGGATCAACGCGGCGGGAAGTCTTTCGATGAAGTTTCCGTCTCCAAAAAGGTATGAACTAAACAGCCGAGCGGATAATAATTGTACCTAATTCCTTCGGTTGCTCCTCTGATGACATATGATGGAACTATTGTCGCACCAGAACTCTCGAAAGACAACAAAAATCAGAGAATTATCCAGTATTCCAGTGTCGTGGGAGAGAGCTCCCCCGCGGGACTTAAAACTGTCCGGCCTAACTCCGTCGAGAGGTGAGTTGAGCGGCCGCCGGCCGCGACACCGCCCGCAGCGGGATTCACAAGAGCCTCACTACGCTGTACGAGTATGCGTTCATTCTATGTTTACATCAGCCCCGAAAGTCCCCGTAGGAAGGATCATCAAGCAGCAGACGTGGCCGATAGCTCGGTGGTGGCTCAGCAGCAGCACTGCTCGTCATATGTGTTAGCAGCGACAGAAGGTGTTGCTTTACGGAGCGCTGCTTCACCTTGGTCTCGTCCAGCGGACTGAGCGATTCGCTTTGACGTCGACGTCATCCGAGGCTTCGATTTTCTGCTAGAAAGCGCCGTGCGAATCGTCGCGTTCCGTCATCTCAGCCGGTGTACTCTCGCGAACATCAATCAGTGTCCCACAGGAACCAGGAGAGATCTCCAGCTCCCTTGCGTAGCAGCTTGCGCTCCCATTGGAAGCTGTTGCTGAGCTCATTGGGTGTTCTGTAAGTTGAGCAGCCCGGCGTGAAGCTCTTCTCAATCGAATGAAGTGATATTCTTCGTCTTTCCTTGGGTTGAAGGGGGATGCTTCCGATACCATTGATGGATGGCTCGCCAATGCGCGATCGAAGCGTTCTCCCGATAATTGAGTATAGAAGAAATGTGGATTTTCTCCATTTTATGATCGTCGAAACACGGCACGAATCCCAGGATTCGGCCATCTGGTGAAGTGCACGGCGGGACCATTCTCATTGAGTTCGACGACTCGCGGAAAGAGCGCTCGATATCGACTATTCCAAGGCTCTGAGCAGTATTCATATATCAACAGATGACCGAGAGCCGATAGGCCGCGGAATGGACGAGGGCTCTACAGCTTCACAACCCTCGGCAGTGGCACTTTTTTTCAGAAGTCTCGGACAAGTGAGTATTCTGGCGCCCTAGGGAAGACAAGTATGTACTGACTGGGTGGAGTAGCAGATGTCGTTACTACAATCCTCGAACTCTTGACCGATTTTTCCTCCTGAGTCCCATCCAATTTGGAATCATGGAATCATTCGACGATTTCGCGACCTATCGCTCTCAACACTCTTTCGGTATCACTCTCAGATCAGCCTCTCCCTGAAAAATTCGAGCTATTTCCGAGCAATGTAGGTCGCGCTGTTAATTCACCGCTGCTGGCTGCAGAGAACTCTCACGGAAAGACTCTTGGAATGAAGTGTTTCATTTCCAGCGCTACCAACGTCTGCTGGACATTAGCACACCGTTTTCCGCTGCGAGATGGGGATTCTGTCTATTCCTGCTGCTGCTATTTCTACTTCGAGTTTTTCTACTCCAAGTGAGTCGTATGTGGATGGTTCAATGAAGGCGGGCTGATAATGACGGCCAAGTCGCCTCGCGCTTTTACGCGTTTTTTTGGAAGAAAAATTGATCCGAGTAATTAAGGTGATGATATATCTTACAGGGATGGTACATTGTGACGTACGCTCTTGGAATATACCACCTCAACTTATTCATAGCTTTCTTAACGCCAAAAATAGATCCTGCTCTATCACAATCATTAGGTGAGCTGTGTTCGATCGAATGTCGTATCGATCCTTCTCTAAACGAAGAGCACATCCGAGACACTGGAAGAAATCCATTCCGTCCATCTGAGAGGATTTTCAATCCAGAAAAATCTTCTCGCCGTTCTCGATCTTCTCAATCTAACATTTCTTTCGGTTACGCGATTGGCCCTCATTAGAACATTCTATTTTCGCAGACGAAGGGGATCCTGGGCTTCCGACCAAGTCGAATGAAGAGTTCCGGCCTTTCATCAGACGATTGCCCGAATTCCATTTCTGGTATTCGGCGACAAGAGCGAACGTGATCTCTATAATTTGCACGTTCTTCGATGCCTTCAACATCCCCGTTTTTTGGCCCATTCTCTTGATTTACTTCATCACATTGTTCGTACTGACGATGAAACGTCAAATCAAGGTGAGTCTCCCGGCCCGGGCCCGATGCGGCACCCACTCAAGAATAGATGCTTCTGCGAACGTCGGGAACTAACGTAAAATGCTTCCTTCCAGCATATGATCAAATATCGGTACATTCCGTTCACGTTCGGCAAGCGAACTTATAAGCCGAAGCAATCCGAGTCAGCGACCAGCTTCCTCTCAAAGTGAGCAGCCCGGTGAGCACTTCGTAGAAGTGTTGCGACAGATAAAGATCCGCGAGAAAAATAATCATAGACCACTTCTACCTTTGATTATTGGGCGGCATGTATATGGGAAAAATGAAACCGCTTCCACGGTCCACGTTCCACGACAAGGGTGGACATGGGAGCCTCATGAGAGAGGGTGGATGACCAGAGGACGCGCACAGAACGATCACTAGAATACCATCGCTGCCGCTGAGAAGATGTCGCTTCCCCCAAATATTATTCTAACCGTCAGTGTTTGCAAACATACCGTCTCGACTCCGAGAGCGAGAGAGGCCTTGAAAATTCGACGAAATCGCTGGCATCAGTCATTTGAACAATATCGATATATGTAATAATAATTCCGGCCTGTAGTAGTCAATGCCGAGAGAGGCGCTATCTTCCCTGCTGTAGGATCGTGAGCTTCGCTATGATCGATGATTTGAGTGTGATTCGGACGGGGAATCCGAAATATCCAAGCTCCAATCAACTTACGGACAAGCAGTATACTCCTCGACGGGTTGGATTTTATCAAAGCTTCTTTATTCAACCTCTAGATATACATTTAAAAATTATGCATCGTGCAATCGACACATTTTGACACTGAGGAAGGATTCGAATTCTCGAGCGCGTGCGAGGAAATTTCCTGCTGGTGCGCGATGCCCTGTCCCGATGCGTCTAATCAAGCCCTCGAAAAAATTATCGGATATTTTCCCTTGACTTCGAAAGGCATCCGATGAACCCGATATTCTCGGTATTCAAATTCAAGGCGAAATACTTTTTAAACGCTGAGGGATGTTCTCACTCGGTTCCCGATTTGTGTGATACCCTCACCAACTGGGGTCAGAGAGGATTGACGAGTCTGGCAGGAACTGCTTCGATAACAAGAAGGAGACTTCTACGCTTGTCGAAGATTCTCCGTATGACCAACAGTCGAGATTCGAGCCAGCGGTACACGATCAACAAGGGGCATTCGGCTCGATGCGCGGGGGAATTATTCGGGGTTATTCAGGTATCTGTCCGAAGCCAGCTGGCGAACTTGAATAAACACGACCTAATGTTTAGAAGTGGTTTCGGCTGTTTTTTCGGGAGAAGACAGCACATGGATCCACTGATCCCATGCCTGCTTTTCGCCGCCCTCCCGGAGGACTCTATCAGAACCCAGACTATGATCTCGGAAACTACCAGAGGATCGATGTTCACGCAGATGTTTTAGCCAGAACTCTCTGTGGCCCAAATGTGGTCGACGGTGGCCTCAGCATCATGATCACAGGTGGCATCGTCGTTTCAGGGACGACAGTGCCTCCGCTCCCCTCGTGCCTCCTTCAGTGCAGCTTGAAAACGTATGAGCAACATCGAATGAGGGGCTCCGGAGGCGGCGGGACTCTGTCGACTCGAACGTGGACAACTCGAACAACCTCACCCAACAGTCATCGTTGAATCGCTCATTCACAGACACGCTCTATGAGTCAAAAGTGCATTATTCGAGCTATTTATTCGTGATCCATGTCTCTGCGTTCCTCGAGAGGATGCAGAGAGCAGCCGATCGCATTGCATGTTGAATTCTTACGAACACGGTATGATTCGCAGAACCTGCGATGGAATGATTGGTGTTCGGACTTCAGACGTAGACGAGACAAAGAGTATTTTCACAAAACAAGTCATGGATTTATCGTAAAGTAAAGGTGCAATGAAGGTCATGTGAGATACGGATACGAATAAAGCAAATCCGGAACTCCGGATGAAAATCTTATCTATGTTTCTTCGCGATTTCACGAAGTTTCGGCTAAGCTCCGCACGCGGCTCCTCTTTTCGAGCCTCGGCCATTTTTCCTCCCGTCGAGCCGGTCCGGTCAAAATATTCCAGGTCCCGATCTTTCCGGGAAGCTGAAGAGGCTGGCCGGCGAGATTAGTTAGGATTGGATTCCTCAAGGTCTAACCTCGAGCGCGATTCGCCACCGAAACATTTGTTTCTCCTGGCTCATTCCTCAGTTTCAGAACTCTCAAAAAGTTATCGTCATCGGTGCCAGTGATCCCTTGGAGGCCTCCTCGGACTTTGTTTAGAAGCCCGACGATTGACTGCTGCAATCCCGTCGGCAGAGTAACTCTTGTATCGATACCAAGGAGGACCGGCAGGAGCAGTCATTCGCGCTGTCAGAAACTATCAGCTACTACCGAAATCATACGCGGAGAAGGAAGAAGCCTCGCGCTGAATGATGGGGAATCCCGGAGTCAAAACTCACCGAGATGCAGTCATGGCTGCGTCAGCAGAAGTTCGACTCTCCAGATGCTGGACCCCTTCGTCTTCTCATTTGCATTTCAATCCAGCGCGCGGCGTGCGGCAGACTCTTGAGATTGCATAGGGAGACGAAATCCAGATCGGAGCCACAAAGCGAGGTCCATAGATCACCCAATTAACAATTTTCATCCGCAAATGCACTCAAGAAGAGGCTCGAAAAAAGAGGAGGAGGAGGGAACGGAGAGTGTTCAAGAAATTACCACCACTTGTGATTCTGGTTAGAGGAGGCAAATGGCATCCGATTTCTAGCTCCCGAAAGGAAAGAATCGTAGACGAAGTTCCCTACCAGGATAAATGTCGAATTATGGTCCAGAATTCTCAGATGGCCGTTGATATATAATTCTCGAGAACGAGATCACTCCTAAATCACATCAATAAACGCAGAGCAAACTTTCAAGATTTCTGGAATCGATTCGCAATCGCCTCAGTCCCCGCTACTCGAGCTCGAACAGGCTGCCCGTGTCCTATTCGAGGATGGACATCTGCCGCTTCGCTCTCAAAGAATTTGTTCATATTTTATCGCGGATCTCGCGTCGAACGTCCGGAAGTAACCCCGCGATCCTTTCAACGCTCCCGACCCGGGAGGTTCCTCACCGTCAGTCCTCAGTCCTTCCGGGGTTGAGTCCGGGAGGGGATTCATCGAGACAGGCTCAACTGATCACCAGCGCCAAGATCCCTCAGCTCCGGTCGCGCTAGACGCATTGAACATAAATGGAAGAGATATCTCATCTAAGGTTGCTGTCAAGCTCAGTTCCGGGTCATCAACGAGGCTCGCGCAGGCACGGGGGAAGCGAATCTTTGAAGTTTTGCGGGTCTTGCTCAACAAGGGAGCAGTGCACTCTCCGTGTCGCCCTCGCGCCCCCGATCAGATAGAAAGGGTGCCCGCTCGCACATGGAGGAGGTTGCATTAGCTCCATGGAGCAATGAAGGTCCGGCTGCTAGCAGCAGGTCTTTGCGAATTGAGTCTCAGTGGTGGGCTCACGGACTTATTCATGAAACGGAACTCTAGCAAGGTGTGATCGATCCTTCCTGAGGTCAGTAGAACACGAAACGTTCATCTTCCACCTAGCCATCGGGAAACCCATGCTTTCATGGAAGTCCATCCCAGGTCTTTCAGAGATAGATGGGATTTCCCCTACTCAAAGGAAATTATTCGGAACTCGAATCCGAATCAGATAATATTTCCGGAATTTCGGAGCACATCCAGGCGCAGGGGTCCTGCTACTGGAACGGCTCGTCCCCGAGTGTTCGAAATTCGAACTCTTCCCCTCTCGTAGAAAAAATCGTGGTGCTCCCTATGGAATCGATTCTCCAATCGGAGGAACGTGCCACACGTTCTCGCTCCGCGTAAGGGACAAGTCCTTGAATTTTCCCCGATGTAAGAGTTCCCGATTGACGGAGGAAACGATGAAACGGTCCACCAAGCGTTCAATGTTCTTTGCTCACCGAGACATTGCTCGCAAAGTCTCCGATCTCGACGGGTGTTCTTGTTACTCCTCTGGGCGATCGAGGGAGCACTTCGCGCGCTTAGCTCGATGCTTTCACAGGAATGAGCACTTATGCTCCTGACCCTCCTATTGGCCATACCAGGCGGAGCTCAGAACGCTCCTTTCTTCCGTGCTCCATTCAGGGGTCTTGCGTCGATTGGTTGCGCAGGATTCCATCGTTCAATGAGAGGAGACCGATTCTGAAATGTTCCGAACATTTTGCATCGATGGTGAATCCCCTCCCAGTTTTTTCTTTCCACGAATCTCATACCACCTGAATCCCATCCTAAAGAAGAAAATGACAGCGCTGCAGATAGAATGGCACTGCTCAATATTCTGCCATCGATCAAGTATCGACGAGAGATTTCGCGAGAGCTCCGATTCCCTCTACGACTACAACGGATTCGACGTACCGGAAGTCATAGTAATACGCGAATAAACCGAGGATTTGCTGCCCATATGTTGCTAAGGGACCGGGATCGGGATGCTCACGAGCCGTTTGCTATCCTCGACGGTCTGAGTACCGGAGTCGAGATCTAATGTCCCGAGTCGGAGCCATTCCGTCGAGCGCAATCTGTGTTGCCCAAGCTCAAGCATGAAGTGATAACTGCAAGAACCCGAAGGCTTCTGGCTTCGGAGATAGGGACCCGAGGGGGGGGGTATAACCTACCAAGATATTGGGAGAGGTCCGAGGACGGAAGATGTGGAATCCGAGCACACTCCTGACCAGACAGGCGGAAGGCGAATGCTCCACAGACCTCGATAGGAACGGCAGAACATCCAGATACGAGAGCCTTGAGGAAGCCATGTGCTCTGCATACTTTAAAGACGCCTGTATGATAGTGGACCCACCTAAATTAACTACTCGGAACCGTGAGCAGGACCAGGACAGAAATCCTTCCCTCTTGCTCCGTCGCGTCGGGCTGCAAGGGATAGCGGAATGAATTGAGGCAGATCAGAGCCCTCCGCCCGATATCTGTGTGGAGTAATACTTGACTGAGTGCACGTTCCCCATCGACGATGATCCCAGACATGGCGTTCCGATGCAACAGGTGTCAGCTGTCATTTACGACAGCAGGAGCAGCTCTTAGATGGAGGAACGCAATTGGAACGAGGGAGCGACTCGCTATCACGGAATCGAATCAGGAATTTACGTTCTGCGGAACGTCGTATTCTCGCTCGTATCGGGGATTCCGGTGAAGCAATCGATTAGCGGAGATCCCTGGCGGTGATCCCGATCCCTCCCCCCCCGAGTTACGATTCGTGACTTCGACCGAGGAAACTATCAGCTCACTTGCCGATGAATAAGCCACCATGGAACAATGTCTCTCAAATAGAATTTGTCGTTCCATTCGGTAGGGTTCCCGACGTGATCCGCAACCGAGAATCACGTACCGTTCTCTCCTTCACTCTTTCAGATTTGATTCACTTCTCGTCTCTGATCCGATCACCAGGATAGACCATGTCTTCTGTCAAGGTGAGTGACGTTCTCGAGTTTGGGAAAGTCGTGGGCTTTCTACCGAAGACACTGCAATGGCGGGATCACACCGATATTTTCCGTCGACCATTGGGTTTCTCGAAATAATTGTCGAAGCTCGTCGCACCGCTAGCCTTTGCTCGCCGGCTACGCCGTGGAGAATATCCGCGCCCAGCGAGGATATTCTGCTGCAAATGCGACAGGAGCGGCCGTTCCGGAAACTTTTCGGGGGCCTGAGCGCTCTTCTGCTCACTGGCGTCGTTCTCTTCCCCAGGTGGCCGTGAGGGTTCGCCCTTTCAACAAACGGGAACTCACCAGAGACTGCCGTCTAATAATTCAAATGCAGGACAATACTACAATGATCGAGAATCCTAGGGACAGTACCACGAAGAGTTTCAACTATGACTATTCTTACTGGTCGTCGGATGTGAGTCCTTCCTTAATCCCCATTTACCTTCTCGCGGCATCACCGTCGCGTGCCCGGATTTTTCCGGAGCCGGCACAGCACTCAATTACGCGGTAGGCTACGATCGCGCATCGTCCCGATGGCTGTCACGTGACACAGGCCTGACCGTCCTCTCCTCGTCCCGGAATGAGCCTGGTCTCATGAGTCACCGAGTCTCCGGTCAGGCGGGCTCCTATCCGATGACGTCATCCCGTCACCATGAGTCTATCTCCCGGACAGAACTCAGTGAATTGCCGAAAACTTCCCCGCCTTATTCAAAAGATCTCTGAGCAGAGAATCTACGGAACAATAATATTTTAGCTGTTGCGCAATTCGCTCGTGAATTGCCAGTGATGTAGCCCTTGAAGGACCACGGGCGATTCTACATACACAATTCCTGAGCGCAATAACGCCGAGAGATGAATTCGTTCGTTGCAGACGTCAGACCCTCATTTTGCGGGCCAGGACCAAGTTTACAGCGATATTGGCGAGGAGATGCTGCAGCATGCGTTTAATGGTTACAATGTGTGCATTTTCGCATACGGCCAAACAGGAGCCGGAAAGAGCTACACCATGATGGGACGACAAGAGGAAGGAGAGGTATGAATGCTCCGTTATGGCACGTACGAACCGCGCACTCGGTCTCGTCAGCACGGCTAGGGCCGAGCGTATGAATAGGGCGTGAAAGTAGATCGTGGAAATCTGTTGTTTTCAGGAAGGAATCATACCCCACATATGCAAAGATCTATTCCGAAAAGTCCGGGGCGATCCCGAAGACGGAATTTTGCACTCCGTTGAGGTGGGTTGGGAAAAAAAACAGAAATCCCCATAGCGCTCGGGGATCCCCACTCCTCAAGCTCACCCTTTACCCTCTCATCGGGGACGGGGGACAACTCGTCTATGGGGGAGTTCGCGGCATAATCCATCCTCAGTATCCATAGTTTTTCTTCCCATTCCATGCGCAGGTGTCTTACATGGAAATCTATTGTGAGCGAGTCCGAGATTTGTTGAATCCTCAGAACAAAAATAATCTGAGGGTTCGCGAACATCCGCTGCTCGGACCCTACGTCGAAGACCTTTCAAAGCTAGCCGTGACCTCGTACGAGGACATTAACAGTCTGATGGATGAGGGAAACAAGGCCAGGACGGTTGCCGCAACGAACATGAATGAAACCTCGTCAAGGTCGCACGCCGTGTTTACGATAATGTTCACACAGCGGAGGCACGATAGAGAGACGGGTCTGGACACTGAGAAGGTCAGCAAGATCTCTCTCGTGGATCTGGCCGGTAGTGAGCGTGCAGATTCCACGGGAGCCCAAGGAACCCGTTTGAAGGAGGGAGCGAACATCAACAAATCTCTGACCACCCTCGGAAAAGTGATATCAGGCTTGGCGGAAATGGCGGCCAATCGAAACCTGAAAAAGAAGAAAGCCGATCACATTCCTTATCGGGATTCCGTATTGACATGGCTTCTCAAAGAGAACCTCGGAGGTAATTCCAAGACGGCAATGATCGCCGCGATATCGCCGGCCGATATCAATTATGACGAAACACTTTCCACATTGCGGTATGCCGATCGCGCGAAGCAAATAGTTTGCAAAGCGGTTGTCAACGAGGACGCGAACGCCCGAATGATTCGCGAACTGAAGGAGGAGATAGCCAAGCTCAAGAATCTCCTGGTGGCCGAAGGAATAAGAATAGACGATGTTCAGAACAGTCCGAGGCCTCGTCGGAAGTTACTATCCGGCGCTACGGAAGACAAAATTGAACAATTGCAAGAAAGTGAGAAACTCATCGCTGAACTCAATCAAACGTGGGAGGAAAAACTCAAGAAAACCGAGGACATCAAGAGACAGCGGGAAGCCGTCCTCGCCGAAATGGGTGAGTTTTGGGAATGGGAATCGAAGGAACGGATCGGCATTCCGGTCCCGGATTCGCACGGCACCTTCCTCCGAGAGACGCTATCCTATTCTTGATTTCAGGCGTGGCGCTAAAAGACGACGGGGACACGCTCGGCGTATTTTCCCCGAAGAAGACACCTCATCTCGTGAATCTCAATGAAGATCCTCTGATGTCAGAGTGTTTATTGTACTATATCAAGGACGGTCTCACCCGGGTGGGACGGCCCGACGCCAACGTCCCTCAAGATATCAAGCTCACAGGCAGCGAAATTCAGAACGAACACTGCACGTTCCAGAATCACGAGGGAATCGTGACGCTGCTGCCATGCGAAGGGGCGACTGTGTTCGTGAATGGGAAAGAGGTCGTCAAACAGGTCGAGCTCCAGAGCGGTATGCGAGTGATCCTAGGCAAGTACCACGTGTTTCGATTCCAACATCCGGAACAGGCGCGCGAATTCCGGGGTCGATCACCGACCGCGGATGAGCCCACAGCCGTCGATTGGACTTTCGCCCAAAGGGAATTGCTGGAGAAGCAGGGCATCGATCTCAAAGTTGAAATGGAGAAGAAAGTGGTGGCCATCGAGGAGCAGTACAAACGAGAGAAAGAAGAAGCCGATCAGCAGTTTGCCGAAGAACGCAAGAACTACGAGGCCAAAATCGAGAGTTTACAGCGTCAGGTGGAAGAGGTTTCAATGATGTCGTCGATGGCATCGTCGTACGCGCTGTCGTCGTTCCTCGAACCGACCGAGGAGCCGTTGGCGGAAGAGGACTTTGAGCCTCTCGACGAGGCTCAGCTGAAAATCGCCCGATGGGCTTTCGACAAGTGGAAGTTCCACCAGTTCACGTCTCTCCGCGATGACCTTTGGGGGAATGCAATCTTTCTCAAAGAAGCCAACGCGATCAGCGTCGAGCTCAAAAAACGGGTACAGTTCCAATTTGTTCTCCTGACCGACACACCGTACTCACCGCTGCCTCCGGACATGTGTCCGAGCGACGGGCGAAAAACCATCGTCGCGGTTGAAGTCCAGGACCTGAAAAACGGAGCCACCCACCACTGGTCGCTGGAGAAACTGCGACAACGACTTGAAGTAATGCGTGAGATGTACCAGAACGAGAATGAAAGCTCACCAACGGCAGATTCGGAGACACAAGGCGATCCGTTTTACGACCGCTTCCCGTGGTTCCGGATGATTGGGCGAGCCTTCGTGTATCTCACCAATCTCATGTACCCGAACGTGGCCCTCGTTCAGACCGCGGCCGTCGCCAATGAAAGGGGCGATGTTGTTGGATATCTCCGGATTGCAGTTCAGGCGGGAACAGCCGGAGACGAACAGCCTGCCGGGGTTCGACAATTCGCGAGGATTCGATTCGGAGACGAAAGCGGTGTACGCAACAGTCGAACACTCGATGATGGAGAAATCTCAGGAGACGAGGGGGAAAGAATCGTCGAAGGACGCGGGGAAGAAGACCTCGACAAGGACGTCGATGGAGGTGAGCCTCGCTGTTTCGATTCCACGAGCTCGATGCCCCGGGTTTTTCGGGAGAATCCACGGCTCTGGAGGCAGTTAATAAATGAACCTATTTTACATCAAGACTCGCTGCTTTCAACGGAGGACACCGACAGCGAACTAGACGAATCCCAATTGCCCGACCACTTGCGGCTCGGCTCCGAGTTCACGTTCCGCGTGACCGTCCTTCAAGCTGTTGGCATCTCGAGAGAATACGCTGACATATTTTGTCAATTCAAGTGAGATATTCCCGAGAGACTTTCCGCAACGCATACCATACCTGAGGATATGTTCGCTCCCGTCGGAGAGAAAAAAGACTCCGCGTAATGCTCGCTCTACCCAACAGCTTCCTCCACCGACATGATGAAGCGTTCTCCACGGAGCCTCTGAAAAACACAGCGAAGGGACCGCCCCCTGGATTCTTTCACGTGCAGAATGTGAGTGCAATATTCACCTGGAATTTCTTCCAACATTATCAACTGTGCTCTCTGAATTCCGGAATTCTTCCCTTATTCTCGCTCGTATGAAAATGAATTCATTTGCCTCCTTAAACCATCGACAGATAACCGTGACCGTGACACGGGCGTTCGTCAAGTACATCAGGAGTCGACCGATCGTTTTCGAAGTGCTAGGTCACTACCAAGCTCATCCGCTGCACAAGGATGCGTGTACCGAGTTGAGCGGGCCTCGAGGGGACTGTCCCTCAACACCCCAACGCCAGCCGCCCCGACGGATGTTCCCGAGGTCTCTCCCGATATCTCAGCCGGTGCGCTCGCCAAAGTTCGGTGTCGTTCCTCAAGCAAGGTATTTTCTCATCGTTCATCGTTTAGTTGCTAGCTTGGACGTGTGCTTCCATCAACTACTCATGGACCACCATGCTGAGAATGGTATTCCGGGAGCTCTCCAACAGTGGAAGAAGCTTCAGCCCTGGAGACCTGCCGGAGACGGCTATGAATCTTTGACAATCCTCAACCGTCGTATCGTCTGGGGCTAGAGATAGCCTAGGCCGTCATAAATATGCAGAATCTGTCGAGGGCTCAACGTCTCCGGATCGGATCTCATGCCGCTCTGCGCTTTCAAATATTCTCGTACAACTCTTCGTTGCTCCCGTTCTACCATGATTGAATTTATTTGATATTATTTCGAGCATTTACCATCTCCATCGATGCATTCGAGGAAGCTGTCACGGATTAATTCATTCATTAATTTTTGGCTTCGAAAATCATTTCATTGACAAGTTTTGCCGAGTTCCGAATTCGTCCGCTTTCCCCTCATCGGAAATCCCGTTTACTCAGCATCGAGACTTGACCTGGCATTTCGGAAACTCTCTCGGTGTTCTCGTCGTCATCCATAACTTGCGTTTGTGATCCGTGCCCCCATCGGCGATCGTATTTCGTAGAATCCATTCGTTCGATTCTCCTCGAATGCTCTGACACCGACTCCTCTTGATTTTCAGTACGACTACTCACATCGTGGCGAAACACGATGTTTTAGTCTGGTTCGAGATATGTGAACTGACTCAAAACGGAGAGTATCTCCCTGCCGCTGTCAATCATCACGAGGAGAACCCTTGTTTGAGGGGTAGCTTCCACTTGCACCAAGGCATTCAGCGGCGTATTCGCATAACTTTTGTGCACGAAAAAACGGACAACCTTCCTTGGAAGGACATAAAGGTGAGACGCGAGACGGTCCTACCATTAGCATCCGGATCGGCGTGACCCGATTTTAAACTCCCGCTTGCCGTTTCCAGGAAGTCGTAGTCGGAAGGCTACGATCTACCCCGGAATGCGAATCGTTCGACGATGAGAGCGACGAGTGCGTTCTCAGTTTGGGACTTTTCCCACCGCGCCAATTGGAGATGCCTGCCGGCGATGAAAGATGCTTCTATCACTTCGAAGCAGCCTGGGACTCATCGTTGCACAACTCACCGCTCCTGAATAGAGTCACCCAATCCGGAGAGCACGTCTACATGACGATCTCCGCGTATCTCGAATTGGAAAACTGTGCCCAGCCTGCGATCATAACAAAAGATCTCTGTCTCGTAATCGGAGGGCGCGATGCTCGATTCCATTCTCGACTCTCGCCCCATGCACGATCGCTGAAAACTCTGTTCAGCGGAGGGGCGAGAAACTCAGACGCCGATCACGTCACGGGCCTGTATGAGGTAGTCCTCAAAAGAGCTTCGGATTCCGGCGGCCCTGGCATCCAGCGTCGTCAGCGACGCGTTCTCGACACGTCGTCGACCTACGTTAGGGGAGAGGAGAACCTGGCCGGCTGGCGTCCGAGGGGTGACTCGCTGATTTTCGACCATCAGTGGGAACTCGAGAAATTAACGCGTCTAGAAGAAGTCGAGAAAGTTCGTCACTACCTTCTGCTTCGGGAGAAGCTCGGACTCGAAGCTGGCCCGAAATCTCAGCGATTCTCCGTGGAACATCTCATGTCACCGACAGGACAGAAGTCGTTGCCTACAGTGGACGAGAGCATCTACGACCCGTGGAACATGTCGGAACACGAAGAGACGTTAACACGCAAGATGATCAATCTCATCAACAGTCATATCCCTAGTCGACCGTCTCCAATACAGGACGGGGCTGTGACCCCCATAGCAGAGGAAGGAGGAATTTCGCCATCGACGTCCAGCCATTCGCTGTGTGGCCTTCTGTCGCCTACTTCCGAAGCCAACGCCACAACCGGACCTCCCCCTGGTGGTCTTAGACCCGTACCGATCGACAGCAGCTGTTCGGGGGGGCTGATGCTCTCTAGCGGATCGGGATCCGCAGTGTCGAGACCGTATGTTGCCGAAGTCGAAGAGATTAGAGTGAGCCCCGTTGTGAGTCGTAAAGGATTCCTCAATCTGCTGGAAGATAAGGCTCAAGCCTGGGTCAGGCGATACGTGACCATCCGGCGGCCATACATGTTCGTTTACAAGGATCAGAACGATCCGATCGGTGAGTCGGTCGTTCATCGGGCAGGGATCGTAACAACCTGGAATTCATGATGCTTCTTGCGTGGGGGGACAAGAGCAAATCCGCGAGGAATTTCATTCGATTCAATTTACAGAGCGTGAGATCGTCAACTTATCAACATCCGAAATAAATTACAATGAAGAGCAACAGGCGATGCTACAAGTGCCTCCACATTCAACGTTCTCCGTTGTTACGGCTACGGGTGGTTATCTTCTACAAACGGAAGCTGGCTGCGAGAGGGAGATACACGACTGGTTGTACGCAATCAATCCGCTGCTTGCTGGCCAAATCAGGTGAGCAGTGACTGAGAGAGGAGGACTTGTCCCCCTCCTCACACCCCTTCCGGGGAGGAGCCAACCGGATCGACGTTTTCAATTCGATGAAATTAATTCCAGATCGAAGCGATCGAGGAATTCGTGAAGAGCCCACTGTGATATCGATGTCTCGGTCAGGATAACATAGGCTGCCTCGCTAGAGCGAATCTGCGGAGCTCCTCGAGAGAGAGGGAGATTTAGGCACTCTCTGCACGAGAAGAAAATCGCCATTCTGCGCTTTCATCAATCCCCCAGCTGCGGACCCGATCAAGGCCTTCTCGGCTAATGAATTGACTCCGGAATGCGCATCAGGCGATGTGAATCACAGAGAGAATGAATGGGTTCCGGAGCCGGATGGATTCACTCAGATTCGGTCCGCGTTGATGAGGGGTAGATATGGCTTCGGATATGGTTCCACGTGTTCACGAATGGCCTTGTCTAGGTATCGCCGGATCTGAGCGCAATGTTATCGTCTACTTCCACGAATACTACTGCATGAGCCGGGGAAACCACTTGTGGAGGTGATGAGCGTTGGCGTAATTGGGCCGATGAGGACGACGCAACTCAATCATGGAGAAGCATGATCACGCGACGGGTGTAGCCAACTGTACTATCCAATTTTCCACGCAGTTGTATTCAATTCACTCTTTCGACGAAGTGCCGGTTGAGGCTCGGAGCATCGCTAGACTCTTATGCATATATAAATTCTTGGTGAGCAAAGGTGTAATCCAACACTTCCCGCATCTCGATTCCCAGGAGAAAGATTTCCGCATTGGTTTTCGTTGAGCACAGTTTCGGGAGGGAAAAGTCGTGGGGCTCGCAATCGACGGTACCGCGTTGACCGGTATGTGAGCAAATAAGCAACGCAGTGAATCCTTTACTTGAACGCACACATCGAAGAGTCAAATAAGAGAGCAAAACGGTGAAAACAGTTATAGGCACTACTTCCTCAATGTCTCAATTCATCGTGAAAGAATAAAATCGGGACTCCGTCTCCTTCCCCCGAGAAATTGATGTTCCTGTCCCTTGATGTCCACATGAATGCTCTGTTCGAGATCAAACTCCTACTCCTGACGGAGTAAGAAACCTCTGACGAATATCGGCTCCCGATCGGATCTCTGATCCATAGCTCACATTGAAGAGCAGCGGCGAATTCAAATTCGAGTTATTTTCATCAGGCTCTCCCGAGCGAGTATATCGCGCTAGACTTCTAAACTTCGTATCTGATTGATGCCGGTCCTTCCGAGCGATCATCTCCGAAGCATTTGCGGAGCAAGTCTAATTATACACGTTTTTTGCTGCTGGGGTGACATCATCGCGTGATTTCGTGACTTCATCTCTCGTTCTCCAATCGCCGGTTCGACGAGCGTCCAAAGACCCTCTGGCATGATCCTCTCGCGAATAATCGCGGTAATCCTCAAACGTCATCCCTGGATCTGAGGCCTCCCGCTCGTTGTTCTCGAGTCTATACACATTAGTTAGCACGAGCCTCCGTCTCCCCACTAGAGAATAGCGAGCGAAGCCACGACCGGCCGCCCGCCCTCGGGAATGATCAGCGAAAAACCATCCTCATCATTCGCTACTATTAGTGGTGGGGGAGAGTCGCACTTGAAGCAGCACTGGTTGGCTCGACGGTCGTGTGTGCGTATGTGTGAAAGCAGCCCTCATTTCAGCAGGCTATTACACCCCGACAGCAGTCCGCTGCACTTGCTCATGGTTGTTGTTCGATGGTGGAGGGGCGGTCGGTTTTGTGCTCTGGGTTCTCATAACCCCCGTGAGTCCGAGGATAAAATGACGATGAGGAAGTGAACCTCCGCGAGTCTTTGCGAGAGCAGCCCGTACCCGTGTGTCGATGAGCGAAGATCCTGACGAATTCGTTTCGTACTGACTCTCGTCCATCAGTCAAAGACAGCTGACGGTGCCAGCCTGAGTTTGCCGCGCTCGGAAGGCTCAGTCTTAACTCTTGTGCCAAAATGGATCATCTTCCAGCGTTGAAGTGCTCTACGCAAGAGGACGTCTATCTCCTCAGCGCCGACATCGGCCGCGAAATCGAACACCTGGTAGATGTCTTCGGCGTCGATTCAGTTAAATCGCTTGTGCCCAAATTGATTCGAGTGCTGGAATTTCTCGAAACAGCTGTACGCCAAAACGAAACGCTCCGTGAGGAGGCCGACCATCTCCTTCAGACTGTCAAGCAGCTCGAATACGATAAAAATGAAAAAGCCGTCTATCGGAAAAAATTCGAACAGGTGAGCACATAGATCAGAGCTATTCTTCTCTCTTTCTCGGTGAAATCGGCCTGATTGTAACGACTCCATTACGATTTGGTTTCGTGCAAGCACCAGCATGTTTTCGGGGTTTTTGGTTGTGGCATCGGCTGCAGCTACCGACCACTTATCTGAAGGCCATACCGCTCGATCGGGATTGCTGACGAGGCTCGGCTATTCGGATTCCGTTTAGGTAGTTGATATTTTAGTTGGAGCGTTTTCCTGTTTCCCTCATCATCCTCCCGAGTCTCGTTCAAGGCTTCGGCGTCGCTCCGAAGGATTGCCTCGAGATGTCGGCTCGACGTTTTCTTACGTGGGTCACTCACGCCAGACGGCGAGAGCTCTTCGCAATGATTCATCCGCTTCGGGTTGAGTCATGCGGCTGGCGGAAAACAGTCTGTACTGGTGTCGTCAAGACGGCGACCTTCACATCCACTGCTGACGTCACAGAATACGGGGATGAAGCGGCTCCGTATGTCGTCCGAGATTGCGTCTCGAACTTCTTCCGATGGCTCTGCCCCTGAGTCTGTCCATTTGCTTGAATTTATCGTGAGGCGAGACAGAATGGAGCGTCCATTGTGGCTACGGCAGTTCTCAGTACGGAATCCCTCGGACTGGAATGATTGCGCAGCGAGGGTTTCTGGAGCAGGCTCGTCATTTGATTCGATGTCACTAGATACCAGATCCAGCCGTTTCGAGCATGCTGGATGTACGTATCGATTTCGGAACTCCGGAATGAACACTTTCTGACTGAGGTCCCGCGATGATCGTTGGCCGGGTTCCTGCTTCCGCTTGGACTTCCTCGGATAACTCTGGGAATGAATATTCATGAGCTGATATCCAGAGGGAGAAGACATAGATCTCGAAAATTGACAATCGTATGATGCTGCCGGTCGGCGCTTTCTTACCCCGATGTCCGGTCAGAACCGACCACGCGTGGCTCAAGGACGACGTTAGCTGGCTCGGGTGGTAGTGATTGTTCAATCCGAATTCTATCTTGACCCACAACATTCTGTCAGAAGTTTTTTTCCCTTGGAAGAAATATGTGAAACTCTTGATTCGGTAATATTTCAAAAGCTAATACCGTCTTCACGCTCGCGCCGATCCGAGACTTGCCGCGGCAATGTCTGGGGAGCTCAGTCGTTCCTTCGGAGGACTACATGGGAAACGCACGGTTCATGCAGATGCGGGGAACCCAGCCGCCTGAGAAAGCGAAAATAGCGGCAAGCAATGAGGACAAATCTTGTCCCGAATACAAAAAGTAATACCCGGAGCATTTCTGTTTGCCATGAGCTCCAACCGTCTGAACAGCAGGGAAGGAAACGGCT
Organism: Galendromus occidentalis; assembly: GCF_000255335.2. Taxonomy (NCBI): domain Eukaryota; kingdom Metazoa; phylum Arthropoda; class Arachnida; order Mesostigmata; family Phytoseiidae; genus Galendromus; species Galendromus occidentalis. The sequence continues at coordinate 707,782 of NW_003805489.1, read as the reverse complement.
ATTTTCGATTGATCTCGATCCGGAGGCCTTGTATAACTTATAACGCCGGCGCTCGTTCGAAGCTGCTAAACAAATGCGGTAACGTTGCGTAAATGCTTGCATGCTTGACGGACTGTGCCGGAAAAAAAGTTTCTCATTCTTCCGGAGGATGGGGGATTCCCCATGTTTTCTGAGGAATTCAAGCGGTCGTGTCCACAAATGATGTCTGAGTCGAGCATCAATTTTACCGCGACTGTCCGTTCCGCCTTTGTTTCTCCCATTGACAGGCCGAGCTGGAACTCCAGTCTCCAACACAGCCGATCAATCTTTCATCAATTATTCACGATAATGTTCTTCCAGGAGCTCGAACAAATAGAAGATATGTGGCGGAGTGAGATGAAGGATCTGTCGTGCCTCGTGACGCGCTTGCAGGAGGAAAACACACGTTTGAGTTCTAGTCTACGGGAGAAAACCGAATCCATGATTCAAGACGAATCGACAGATGGAGGCCCGGGAGCTTGTGATAGTGGAATATTCACGAACGGATTATCTCAGTCCGACATAGAAATGCTTAATCGTCTGAAAGAAGCTTTCGACCGACAAGCAAGCCAGCTTCACACTCAGGAGAAAGAGCTCGCGCAACGACTCCAGGACATCGAGAGCGTAAGTTCTTATATCACCTTTCATTCCAAAATTTCCTACCCAACTGAATCCATGAGCAATGCGGGAGGTGTCCCCGGTTGCGGAACCGCGCGCCGCGGCCTGTCGAAAGCTGTTACGCAAGCAGAAGTTCCTGTTGGGACTTTTTCTTGGATATCCCAGGAGTTTGCCGCACACGCGGTGGTTTCGACTACGGCTCTAGAGGATGACCGAGAATCCCTGAGAAGCAAATTTTCCGAAAACCTCAATTACGATGTCTAAATCTTGTCATATGATGACGGACTGTCAGTGGCCCCGTCTCGGAAGCTTTCGAGAAGAGTCCAATGTCTCGATGCGAGATCATCTCACACCGCGCGGCATCTGGAACCCATTAGAACGACATCAATTTTAATCACATTTGAACGGCTCGATAGGATCCGTGCTCAGTCTTTGGACTCCGATAATAATTCATGGACATCTGGACGCCTGAGCTTCGTCATGGAATTCCGTGCCCGAGAACTGAGATCAGAATGAGCTTAGTCGGGAACTCTCGCTGTGGATCACTCTCGTTCAGGATGTGATCACAATCCGAAATTTATGTAAATGTATCCATATGCGGAGAATGGGTCCAGGGATAGCCGCGCAGAATCGACATTGATGCACGTACTCATTGGGAATTCCTTGGAAGTTATTCCGAATGAGCTCGACGCTTCTTGAGCGGTCATCCTTCGTGCCGATCATTAGGGTGCTCTCATTAGGTTAGACTCGTGGCGGGAGTCGAATGTTCCGCAGTCTAATTTCGGGGTCATGACACCGGAATCGCTGCGTCCTACAGCGAAATGCCAGCGAGGGCAGTCAGGCGTGAACTTTGTTTGCGGATCAGTCATACGGAATCTACGTGCCGCCCTGGCTCCATTCGTGGCTACAGGGTATCAAGGATTCGACATGGCTTACTCGCCTTGCGCTCCTTGATGTCCTGTAGCTCACGGAAGCAGAAGCTTCGTTCTCGACCTGCTCGGAGCCGATCTTTCCATGTTCTGATTACTCCGACCAACGAATAAGCGACCTGTGGAGCGCACCCAAGCCAGAGACACCCAGTTGTATTTCCCCCTCTCTAGCGGTATCAGATCAATCTAAGCGAGAGAATTCACTCGGAAACTTATTTATTCCAGCTTGAACACCAGGTCGAGAGGCTGCATAAAGTCAATGCAGACGGTTGCGCGAAAGTCCGATCGCTCGAACACCAAGTCAATATAGTCACGGGGGAACGAGAGGAAATAGCTAGTCGTTTGGAGGACATACACCGAGAACGCGATCAGCTGAGGTAATAACTCATCCCGGATTTCCGTCGAAAGAACAGGAAACACGAAGCTCGTATTCCTTAAAGTAATCGGCTGATGCGTCAGAACGTCTGCCCGGTGGGATGTTCCTCATGGAAAGGAATGTGCTAAGTCTTCGGCTTACTTTCACAGAACGCAAATTTCACTGGAACGCAAAGACAAACAAGATGAGCTGCTTGAAGCGGTCATGAGGAACTCACCGCCAAGCCTCACAGAGTATAAAAAGGTTCGCTCCCTACTCCAGCACATGTATATCATGATTACTGAGCTCTCCGTGATCGTCGCGATATAATCCATGGCTTCAGTCGGGCTCTGCCACCAGTGGCGTACCCAGGGGGGGGGGCCAAGGGGCCAGTGGCCCGCCAAAATTCTTTTTGCGTAATGCAGGAGTACAGGGTACCTCATCATTTTGGATCTCTGGGCCCCGGGAAACCTAGTCTGGCCCCCCCCAAAAAAAATACCTGGGAACGCTCCTGTCTGCCACAGACCAGCCTGGGAGAAGGATCCTGACTGCTGAGCATTCCGTTGAACTTCTACTCTGTATTTCAGGTGTGCCAAGATAAAAAGGAGCTCGAAGCTCGCGTGAGATTCCTCGAAGGAGAATTAGAGGTGAGATGAGACGGATCGTTGAGTACTGCAGCAGAAAATTATCGATGTTGAACTGCATATCAGTCTCACTCATCCAAGGAACTCGTTTGCGGAGCATTCGTTCACCTTCGTACTGTTAGGCTGTTCGATAATTCCGGAGTCCCTGTTCCTGGATAGACAGCGAAGACTCGCCCCGGTTTCGCATTTCTGACGGGAGACGACTCTCGACGATTGCGAAGCCGTGATTTCCGATAGGAGCTCTCACGTGTCATCCTTCCTTCCAGTTCTACAAACCACCGGTAGCTAAAACGCCGTCAGAAGACTCTGGTGGCGAGGATGAAAGAATACAACTTGAAGGCGAAGAGGTAAATAGATATAGCCGAGACGACTTCAACTATAGAAAGAGCTTTCTCCCGGGGCGTTTTCCGGTTCGAAACCTTGTCGAAGTCCCGAGAACGTCCATGAAAGCTCCCCGCATTCATCGAGGTGTTCTCTTTGTTCCCGGGACCTTGAATTCCTCACGGCTCCCGGGACTCCGTTCGTCCGAAGAACTCATAAAACTCAATTAATTTCAGGAATTCCCTGTTCAGGGACCGATCAACAAGGAGCCGGATGAGAAATTGGATTTTTCTCGGGAAAGCACGTTGGGCATAAAGCGATTGTAAGTAGGGATTCTAGCTCTGAGGAATACTGAACCTATGCCTGGAGATCGTCCTGTCTCTTCACAATCCTCTGGCGATATGGGTCCTCTCAAGCTTGTGGTCGCTTACGGGTTGCGTTGCTCGCCTCTGATCTCACGCTGATGACTTTCTATTGGAGTTGCTCACGTTTTAGCCCAGTTTCATTATTTCTCTTCTATCGACAATTCTTGGATTTCGATAGGTTGCTACTTGGTTACTGCTTGGCATGATTCTCTTTATTTTGTGCTCGTTTCGATCTAATTCGCCGACACTCACAGCTTCCCTTCCAGCTTTCCGAAGCTTTTCTGGACCTCACGGAGGAGTTGATCAGAATACCATATCAAGCCGCAAGTGGACACGCAGATCAGTCCCGCGGGCGTTCGGCGTCTCCTACTCTGACGCTATTCAACATAAGCATAGTGCCACCATCGATGTCGGATCTCGCGTCTATTCAAGAAAACGCCTGGAATGATTTCTTCCTGGATTCGTCGAGGAACTCCATTTGAGATTCATCGACGGAGTCATCCGCTAACAAGACGCGGACGCTTGTGGGAACTATACGTATGAGAGAACTCGATTCGAATCGAGCTCGCTTAGCGTAGTCTACGGCATTGAGATCCCACGCACTGTGAGGCCAGAACAAAAAAGTCATAGGGACCGAATACATAGAGAAGCTCACCAAAACACCCGTTGAAAAACTCCGATGGGAACGTACCTAGGTCGGAATTATGTAGCTTTGTTAATTTACGCAGATGTTGCGAACGTCGTTGTCATGTTGGCTCCACATCGGTCCATAGTCGTATACTCTGTACATCGGAAATTTCCGCCGTCTGGTCGGAATCTCTATTTCAGAATCACGCTCCGTTTCCCATATTGTTCTGTTCTCGGACGATGTCCTCAAAACGACGACTCTGGTCTGATGTTCTAGCCAACGAGTTGAGATGAGCGAACTGACCGAAAAGCCGATCATAATCATATCCTTAATATATTAAACAGAACCCGACTCGATCCCAGCTGGAAAACGAAATTCGTCGTCGACGTGCGGACCATGCGGGAAGAGGGAACTCTCCCTGCGGCATTCGTGATAATCGCGACCTGGGGATATCAGAGGATCTTGTATGATATCAGAGCCGGGAGGGGTGGGGGTAACTTATCATAAACTATTTATCTATAGGCAGTCCTGGGCATAGACAGGGGGTTGCGGAGAACGTGTGCGAAGCGTACCGGTTTCGGATCACTCAAGAGGGATAACATGGGGGGCTACCTGATGTTGATCAGGCCAATCATTCGCCACCCCTATTGGATTCTAAGGCGCCACCCCCTGCGACGAGTTATGGACCAAGATCTTATAATCCTAGGCGCCCTAGGTCCAAAACAGGAACATGGCGCGAAATCGGTATGCTTCCCCTGGATGTCATTCGAAGGTGATCCGGGCGCGGGGATCTGGGACATAGGGGCGCACCCAAGTTCCCTTATGTTAGGTGTTTGAGTGCTCCCGACTTCCCCGCAGATAGTCCCCAAGGCCAGGGAGCCTCGTAGTCGATGTACCTTCGAGAGAATGCCGTCGAGTACAGTTCAAGGCCCGGAAAAACTTAGGCTCATCGTTAAATAAAGAGGCGCACAAACGCACCTATGTGACGTCAGAGTCTTAAATCCGTTTTCATTCAATCTCGCCATGCACTTAATGAAACTGGGAGTATGCCGTGTATCTCAATTTATCCTCTGTGGAAATGTATGCTCTTTCGGGGTAGATTGGCTTCTCGACTCGGCACGAGAGAATCACAGAGCTTTCCGTAAACCGGAGGAAGCTGTCCTCACATAGCTGGGCTCTCTGCGATGGATCTCGGGTTCTTCTCGGATCCGGCCCTGGTTCGGATCCGGCCGTATTGATGACAGACGCCGAGCGCACGGACCGGAGCCGGTGAGTCTCTATCGGATCTCTCTCACGTAGTATTTAGATCCGCTTACCACCACCAAAGATCGGGGGCCTGACCTGCGACTCCGGCTTCGGAAGTGAATGGGAATTAAATTACGCGAACAGAGAGCTCATTCCCGATCTGGAGTCTCTCTTCAGGCTTCTGGCTTTCGTGTTATAGCTTGAACTCATCTCCGGAGTGACAGATTTTCTCCGTCGAAAAGCGAGATCTACCGACGAATCATATCGGAGTCAGGGTCAATCTGCTTCGTCGGGTACCAATCTGGCGCCACGCACCTCAAGAAAGAGTCCCTATACCCGGAGCTGGAGCCTCGATATCCACCAAGTGCGACAGGATTTTGATTTCCATCAACCTATCAATGGATGACGACGACCGTGATGGTGGAAGTCCTCTGACCGCATCGTTGAACCGATGCTCTTCAGCCAGACACCGAAGTGATAAGGGGAGGATGGAGGCCAACGATCGCGGGACTCGGGTTTTATGGTTCCTATTGCAGGAGAACGCCATTCGTTTCCAGCCCTTCCGTCATCGTGAGTGAGGTCAATACCTATGATATGGATCGGAAAAAGCCTCTGCATGTAGACACCATCGCGATGCCTCTCAAAGGGTGAATGTCTCTCGATCCTTCGCCTGTGCCAGCATTAATTGAGACCCGGATACGATATCTGGCAGCATCCGTCGAGAACTCGGATGGCCGATAAGGTGAATAAGTGAAGTTAATTATCCATGACCAATAGAGGACCTTTCTTAGAGAGGAACTTGGGGCCACATTGAAAACCTCTCCCTGGGGATTGAAGCTGGGCAGCACGATTTGCTCCATGAACCAATGTCAGAGCTAGCCCCTTACACGCTCCGCGAATGATTGAGCAACCAAGTTCCCAGCTCAGTGGAATGCCAGCAGCCGGCATACGGCAGGCCCATCTTTCCACAACCGAGAGGACCGGGTGGGGATGCGAGGGCCGGAGCCGCTCTATCGATCCGCGGGTCGGGAGCGTCGCAAATTGGCCTCTTTGTACTTCCGAGAGTTTATCCCGCAGCGAGACCCAACCGCTCATTAGTGGTGGCGGTTTTTGCTTGCGAAGCACCCACTTGACAAGGAACTCCTTGGAAGCCCTGCGGCTCCCCATAATTCAGCTCTGATGTTCGTCTCCTTCGGAATCTCACGGTGTCATCGACAAGAGCAGACCAAAATCTCTGTATCGATATTCATGGATCTGAGAATAACGTTTGACGATTGGATTATTCACCTGCTGGAGCAAGGAGTCATATCTTTTTTCGTCATTCGAGCTCAGGCAATGATCCGAATAAAAATCTGGTCTTACGTGTCCAACTATCGTCGCTCGAAACGCGGCAGAGACCTGTAGATGCGGAATTCTGAAAGCTCGTGCCGGAAAACACCCAGAGCTCCGACTCGGACAGGCGGAGCGGCTTATCCGCGTCGAATCTCCGCTGATCGAGATTCGAGGAGATCTCCACTGGAATACATCCCATCGCGAGAAGGGAGCCTTATCTGACATCTGGAAGCCTCACCTGATCGACTGTCGGACCTCTTCCAAGAATGAGACCAAATATTGCGGGCTCTGGAAATCTATTCTGAATGCGCTAAACTCATGCGCCGACTAGCTCTACGATTCGCCACGCCTTGACGATGAAGGTCTTCCGCTATTCTCGTTCGTCAAGGCGGACTCGTCGATCGCGATTCATCAAGAGAAGCTTTTTTATTGATCAGACTCCGCAATCAGCTGAAATCAAACATCAATCAGCAGATTCTCGAGTTTCACCCTTCGCTTACGAGTGTTCGGAATGCTCGTGATCGACGGTCGGAGAATAATCCGCTCTGGACTTCATTGGATACCGTCGGGGAGTCCCGTGTTCATCATTCGTATAGCACATTGGTCTCATTCGTATGCCGGCTGCGCTGGTCGGTGGACCCATCCTCCTAGCGCTTGGGCCATTAAATGAGCGTCTGTGGTAGCCCAGACATGCCCAGAGACCCGTTTCGAGAGCGAAGGGGGCGAATTTCGAGTCGATCCTGGAATTTTACATCTGCGATGCTCATCGTCGGGAGAATAGACTCTCCTAGAGGATGATGCGCAGCTTCGGATGTGCAACCGATCGAGGATCGAGCCCACTGGTCCTCGGTCTTTCCGCCTACGACTCTAGGAGGGTATCGGTCTCAGATGTCCTCGGACGGATTATGTACCTCTTCGCCGGACACTGCGAGGAAGCCTCGTACGATCCTCGTCAGTGTCTCCGAAGGAAAAATATCCGTCGGATGTCGCTTGTATCGCTTCCGTAGAATCACAGGGAATATCTGAGAACAAGGCTGGCCTTGCCCCCTTCGAGAAACGAACGTCGAGTGAGTCCCCGCCATGGTCGTTGGTAACATCATGAGGGGGATTAAGCCCCAGATAAGGGAAGAAATCTCAGTCCGGAGGCGGAGTGGAGTTTTTGGGACACCATGATGGGTGGGCCATCGCCTCGCGGAATCATTGCCCGCAAGTCCAGACGCGGAGCATCAGGCACCGGGCTGATTTCAGTTTTGAAAGGGTGCTCAAGTCGATTCGAAGTACACTGGACGAGCAGGAATTTATCAGCCGCATGGAGTGGGAATATTTTCCAGAGGCAGTACTGCAAGCCCGAGGCGCGCGCTCGGATGGCCGAATAATATTTTCTCACATGTTACGTCAGACCGGTGGGAGGGGGCTTTTTTACGATGCCCCAACGCAGGAGAGCACTCGCAGTCGAGGTTCTCTATCAGGATCATCTGGGGAGTTTCCCAGCTTGACTCCCCAAGCTGTAACCCTCGGATAGCTCAATGAATCCTCCGCTGCGAAAAATCGCTCCGAAATCGCGTTCCTAGTCCTAACGAAAATCTATTCCCACGGGGAACGGACTTTGCCTTTGATGTTCAAGATTTCGAGAAGATGTGTTTCCCGGTCTGTTTCAATATCTCCCTGTCTTTGAGGTGCCCTCCTGTCAGGTCAGTGCGACATCCCGAGAATCGGGGAGTCGAAGCACCTGACCATTCCACTGTGTGGAAGCGCGCGAGATCCGGCGGCCGAGTCGACAGACGCATCGGAGCTACAGCGATCCCGTCTGTTTGCCGCGAGTAATGAGGGAATCGAGAAATCGCTTCGAGAGATTTCCATCGCTCCCTTCGGATCTTCCAGACCGTGTCCAACAGCGATTAATCGACGACGAGGAAACTTTTCGCGGGGTTCTCGGGAGCGCATCATTGGGGAGTCGAGCAGTGCTCGGATTCCAGTGAAACTCGGAGAGCGTTCTTTGACGAATGGCCGCCTCGCCGATGGCCCTCGTTTGAGTCGACCGACCGAGTATCCATCGAATGGCGACCGAACCCGACGACCACGAAACGGAACCCGCGGCCAATCCGCGTCTCCGAAAGAATGTGGAAAGCGAATAGCAGTAGCTGAAGTGGAGAGGAGGAAGCGGTCCCATTGAGACCTAACGGAGATTCGAACTGGCGCGCCAAAAGCCGCCATGCTATACACTCACTCACTAATGGCTGATGGCTGCTCCGCTATCCGCTAGATCTCGCCAAGTATACATAGAAGTCTCTGTGTATTTTCTGTCGCCTTTCCGAGGGCTTTCGTTAGAATCCGTCAGCGTGTGCAGGTCGGCAAGTTGTCCCGACGAGTTCGACCCTTATGCCGCACATCGATAGGAGGTAAGTTTGCCATGTGCGCGACTTCGCCGAATTCGTCACTGGAGCGTCCGACTTCAGCATGCCGACTCTCGGCGGCCAAAGTGAAAAATACCTCACTCACCGCTCGTTCCTCGAGCATCCGAAAGGCTGAAGAAAGTTTCCAGACCTAGTTGAGGATTGAATGGATTTCGGGCAGTCGTGACGGTCCCTGAGCGGTCTGCATCCTCACATGAAACGAGCGGACATCGAGAATTCTCTTGGTTCGAATTTCAGATCTCCGTAACACTTCGGCCCAAAATCGGCCCTTAGTATTCTCCCGACACAAAGATATTGACATTCGACGCCAAGCGTCGCGAGCTGCTCATAATCAGATGGGCTTTTGCGGCTCACGGCATCAGAGATTTGCTTCGATGCTGAATGGTTCCGGACGAAAACATTCCGTCCCGAAGCGGCATCTCGTAGCCAGTGGCGAAACTCAGAGGAGTGCCGCCCGAGACGGTTGGTGGATGCCCCATCCGGGGTGATTCGGAGGCAAGAAGCCTTTTTCCCCCCTGGAGACCCATCTGACCTATGTCTCTCGGAAGAAGACGCGTGCCGAACGTAAACAATGCGATACCAATCGCTCGCTCTGGGATGGCAGCGCAGTTTTCTCCTACTTCTCCTAATTATCGCGGATAATTTGAAGGATCTGGTGAATTCGTCGTGCACTCGACGGTCCTTCCATCATGGCAGTAGAAGTTGGACGACCTGTCATTCGGTCTTAAGACTCACTCAGTATGGCGGAGCTCGGAACCATCCAATGAGGGAGCCACAGGTGGGTCGCCGACTGTGCGGAGCGATAGACGATGGTCCTAAGAGCTCCCTCTCACCGTTGTCCTCGATCGCCAGATCGAATTTTCAAGAATCTCATGCAGCATCCGAGAGCGCTGTCGGATGTTGCGGCTCCGAGAGCACGATTTCGCGAGAGTCAGCGAGCGACGCGGGGTCCGCAACTTCATGCGGCTAGAAACTGTGAAAATACCATCGGGTCTTCTCGGAGAAGCTCCTGATCACGGCGAAGTTTCCCCGCTTGAAAAAATAGTCCCGGGCGCTTCCTGGATCATTGAGTGTTCATGACCGTCGCTGAAGCTTATAGCGCTCTCCCTCAGGCTGCTCGAGAGGCAATTTGGATTTTCAGTCGACCCGCTCAATTAGGGAGCGGACGAGCCCGGGGGAGTCAAGCGCAAACTCGATAGCGACTGCTGCCGTAATTATTCTCGGGCAAGTCGATTCGAAAAGTCCCGCCCCGCCATACCTTTCCCTTTGCGTAGGAGAGCACCGCCAATCAGTAGAATCCCCCCTAGAAACCGCGCTGTCCTCTGATTCAGTTTCCATTCGGAATCCATGCAGTCTCAGGATCACGGCTCCCGGTGAGCGCGGGAGTTTTCATCGAGCATTCCCTTTCCTCCTACATTTTGAAGGCGTATCCGCGCGTTCATCCATCGTCTGTATCGACTCGCGGTCGGATCTCTGAGTTTGCCACCGATATTTTCTGTACACCGTTGGTTGAGGTATTTTATCAACATCTGTTTCTTTCCAGGTTTATCTCCAGCGCGCGGGCCCCATGCATTAGGATCTTCATGCAAAATTAGGGGGGGAATCCGGATTTGTGTGTGTGTATTTTTTAATTTAATAGTGAACTTCGAGGAACTCAATAACAGCCCTCATAGATGTCTCGGCCAAAAGATCCCCCGCCACGGGCACAGCATTCACGGCAGGAGGTGAGTGGGGCTGTGCAGCAGCGTGGCATTTTCCCGTTTTTAGACTCGCCTTCTCGCCTGATCTCTAGACCAATCCGAATCATCAAAACTCCGCGCTTTTCAGCAAAATGACGACGAGGAGAGCCCGCAATTACAATGCCATCTGTGGGCCAGGGACGTCCAGACGTTACTCAACGACGAGACGGGATGCGCTCTCTTCGAGAGATTTCTTCAAGAGGAGGAGTGTGATAAGTCGGAACTGTGCTTCATTTACGTTTGTCGCGGTCTCCGGTAAGGACAGCTTCCCGACGGGAGTTTCAAGCCTCATGACCACCAATGGGATTGTATCATTAGACCGAAGGATGGGGAATTAAATTGAGAACGCCTTTCTTTACCAGTTCAAATCTCAAGTCCGAAAAGAGGGATCGCTCCGCCTGGGCGATCTACAGAAGTTGTTTGAAGAGCGGCATAGTCAGCGCTGTGTCCGACGATGTCAAGGCGACCATCAGAGAGCGACTCGAAGCGGGCGACATCGGACCTGAGCTCTACGACGAAGCCGTTCAACAAGTTGTGGAAAACATGACAAAAACTACCTTCGTCAGATTTATTCAATCGGACATCTATATCGAGCACGTTCAGCGTGTGATGGCTTGCGGGGAGGGTGCCGACTCGACACCGCCGACGGATAATGACCACAACGAAGATTTTGAATCTAGTAAGTCTCCGGTGAATCTCGACTCTGACGAAGACTCACCACCTCCGATAACGCATAAACGTGCCAACAGCAGTGCTCCGAGCGGCGATGTGGCGAACAACGACAACAACAACGACAGTTTCTTCGCGAGTCAGATGCCCACTCTCGACGAGGATGAAGAGCTGGAGAACTCGACCCTCCTACCGTCTCGGTCGTCGGGCCAGAGAAAAGCCTCGCACGCGGGTGCGCCGCCCCCGAGACCACCTCAGAGCAAAATGATTCAACTTCAGAAGCGACAGAGTCAGATTGGACTGAAGTATATCGAGAAGATCGGCCAGCCCGGCTTCCGTCCGCCGCCGAATCCGTATCACGTGAATAACTCGTACTTCGTGCCGCCGTCGGCCTACCACTCGGATATGCAGAGCTTGTCTTCTGGAAACTACACTGATCTCGACAACGATGGCAAACGCATCGATCATTACAGACGGCACTCCAATGAGATCGACCGACGAAAAACTCAAAGGTGAGTGATCGTTCGATGTTCCCCTCGTCTCGGATTCGCCACTGCCTAGTAGGGGACCGAGTGAGGCTCGAAGGAACTCCCTTATGTAGCGTAGTGACTCAATGCGTCTGTACTAATTGCAGGAAAACCATCAATGGCCGTGACCCGCTTCCGCACACGATACAGAGGACACAGTTTTTGATCGATCGGAACGACGAGAACTTGTTACGAGAACTACCGAGAGATAACCCAAGGGAGTTTCACCGTATACTTTGTGAAAAACTACAGAAGGTCCTCGGGGAGTCTACGGAAGACGACGTGGTGAGTTTCCCCCAGATTAATTTGCCCCTTGGACTCGTTCGAATCCGATCTCGAATCAGTTGAAAATTCGCTTCGGGCTTTCCCCGACACCGCAAGTTAGTCACCACCAGTTCGCATGGTCATACATGATCGATCGGGTCGGATTGCTCTCTGATCTGACCGAGAGGCACTGCTCACCCTTCCAGCACAACCAAGCAATCCTGGACAACCACGTCCAGCGGGTATTCAAAACACCACCAGTTCAGACCCCGCGCGCCCCGTCCCCACCCCTCGAGAGACAAGTTTTTGCGAAAGCAGGTCACAAATCCCCGTATCACATGAGTTCTGGTCTGCTGCGAAACAACAACCGCCGCGACGAAATCGATACCTCGATCCACGCATGCTTCAACGGGGTAGGCTCCGGTGCTCCGATGGCTCCCCCGCGTGGTCGTAGTTACCCGGGCGACAGCTCCGGCTTCGGCGACAGCGTCCTCAGTGCTCCCGCATACAACCATCACGAAAAGTGCGTCGCGTCCTCGTTCGTCCCTCCAATGATCTCGCTCCTGTGTGGCTTCTCTTGATTTTCCTCTAAACGTTGAACTTTTTCAGTGTATGCGAATGGTTCAACCGAACGGGACACGAGCCGTCCACGTCTTCTAGAGGGAAAAACAAGGCCAGTGACTGCTCCGGGTCGAATAGATCCTCGAGATCAGGCCAAGACAGCAAGAAGTCAGTACCAAATAGTCCAGAACGTCTTCGGCTTCCAAAATGTGGATAATTCTTGAAGTTTTTTTTCGGGAACGATGCGAATAATACCCTCTCGGGTTTGCAGGAAAAGCCAGACTTCGAACAAAGACGCCGAAGTCGTTGTCGGTTATCATTACGAAGGTGATGCACATCCATTCGTAATACGGTTGCAGCAGAAGAACTTGCGGCTCAAGGACTTCAAAGCACATCTGACGCGGAAGGGCGTTTTTAGGTGAGATTATCGTCGACTCTCGTAGAATTGTCCCTCTTGAGCTCGAGTCGTAGCTCATCCTCCCGAAAGAAGAGAGCAGAATCGAATCAGGCTCGTTTGGAACATATCGCTTGATTCCAGATATTTTTCAAATGCCCCATGGACGAGTTCGGGGCGAACGGAGTTTATGAGGAGGTGAAAGACGACGACCAGCTTCTACCGCTCTGGGACGGTAAAGTATTCTCCCAGATTGTCCCTGCTGAGCTTCCAACTTCGTCAAGAACGGCTCCGGAAATCATGATGTGAGCTCGGGAGCCCGACTTTGTTTGCAAGTGTGTAAATACTGTAATTTTGTTAAACTACACTTTGTTGAGACACCCCATAGAAAACGAAGGAAAGCTGACGCTATGGAACTGTACTGTACAACACAGCCGCAATCCTAGGAACTACCGAAGTGCCTAAATGTTGATTATTGTTTTATAAATAAACGAAGATACCCGACGAACTGTGACCACACCTATTTCGTACACTGAATTCGAATTTTCCGGAGCGAATTCCCCAATCATCCTATCTCGAGGCATCTGATGAAATTAGTGAGGGGAGGCAGGAAGCTTTTCAATGCCGAAACAGAAGAGGCATCATCGGAGCATGCCGCCAAGGTCCGGCTCTGCCTTCTATTTCCACCGTGACAAACCTCCGTGAACCTCTTGGTTCTTGCCCATGATGGAATTCTTCCGATTGGCGGGTGCAGATCCGGTCCCTGGAAGCCTGCATAAACCCGTCCGGAGACCCGCTTGAAAGCCAGGGAGCAGCTGGGACCGTCATTTCCGATCAGAGCAGGACTTGAGGATCAGTCGAATCCTCGTGCGCTCGGATATCTTGAAGGTCATTCTACCCCAGACGCTCATAACAAGCTGACATCAGTGGTTAAATTGCGCCGTGGCGGGTGATGCGGCCGCTGAATCAGCTCCGATGCCCGTGTTTGCGGCCAAATGACCGCTGATCCATGGAATCGAGAGGCTTCTATACATTCTGATTAGCTTCCTCGCCGGTGAGGGCTTCCGTGAGGGAGCCTCGATGCTGGCTCCCGACAGGGCACACAAGTACTGTTCCTGAGCGCCCATATATTGTTCATTCGCCCTGAACGATCGGTGAACGAGACCCGCCGCACAGTGGGGCCAAACCCGATTTTAGGCGGCAGAAACTCAAATATCTCGAATCGGGGAAAAAATTGTCGCATCGTGTAATAGGATAGCTGGGGACTCCAAAAAGACATGCCTCGCCGCTAGCGGAAATCTCAGTTGGTAAAAGGAGACCGTCTTTTTGGAGAGAATTTTCCGCTCGGGCCGTCTGATTTTCTCATTGCATCGTTGTTTTCGCATCGCGACAAGTCAGATCGATCCAAAATGGATTCAAACGTCGAATGTGAGTCTAAACACGCTATAAACTAGTCGATGATGATCTTTTCCGATGCCGGAACCGATTTCCGAGGTCTCTCCTCGATTTTTTTTTGTCCCGAAAAACACTCCTTCCCGCCAAGCTTCTTCATCGAAAAAAAGTGTTTCCGAGGGCTTCCCACGGGGCGCCAATGGTCAAGAAATCTTCTCCGACTCTTGGTCTTTCCATTCCTGCAATAAAAAGCTCGGCAAGTTCCGGCCATTTATGGATGCGGGCATCTTACAGATCTCCATGTCGTGGTCGATAGGAAAGAATTTGCTGAGAAATTCATAGAGGTCTGCGGCGGGAAACCCCTCGATGACATGCTCATTTTCGTCTTGAGCCGCGCAAATTGGCCTTCTTCAACTCGTGAATCTTGAGGACCTCAGAAACCAGATCAGTAGGTGTGTGTCTCGAGTCGATAAGAAATATGACGCACGTAACCGCAAGCTACCGCGATTCTTCAAATGTGAGTCTGATTGGCTCGATAATGAGGGCTTCAAATTCGAGCTCCGAGTCAGTCTCCGCCACTTGAGGAAGAAAGAATGCTCGGGAAACCTCGCCCTGGGGGGCGCCCATTGAAGAACTTCTCAGACCTGGCGGAGAGAACCAAGAGGGATAGAGTGAAGAATCATTGCTGTAGGCTCACAATAGAGAGTACGGATTGCAATATGGTGAAATTCTAATCTAAAGTCACCATCCAAAGTCGCCGACGAACAACATGGACGCATCCGACCAATTTTTGACGAGACCGTGACTCAATTAGGGCTTCCGCTGGGGGAATTTCCCGGCTCGAGAACAGTAGAGCATGCTCGAAGAGCAAGAAAGGGGAGGGGCGGAAACACTCGATTGCTGACCCTATCCTAGGATCGATTGGGACGCGACAGCATGATTTACGTGGATCCCGTATCCAGAATTTCTCAGAGATGACCAGATCGAGCTCGAGGCACTCGAATATCTTGAATGATTTGAAGAAATAGTTTCTGCCGCCTAAAATCGGGTTTGGCCCCACTGTGCGCCGTCTTCCTTTGCCTCGGTATCCGAGACCTTCAGATTCGGCTTGGTCAAAAGACTTCGGACGAACGATCGGGGTGGTCAATCCGCGCGGGTACATCACAAGTCGGATATCTATTGACTTCGAATAAAAGTTTAGAATTCGGGAAATAATAATATCGATTTGCTTTCCTGCCTAATCTTGGGACATGGATACGCAAACTTCGACATGAGTAATTGTTCATACAGTCGACCGAGATTACATTGCACTGAACGAAGAGAACGGTTGACGATGCTGTAGTCTTCCTGCGGAGTGAATTCGTGCGTGCGGTTAAAGCCTGACCACAATGATGAATTTTGCGTTCGATCGGGTTGATGGGGAAAATATTTATTTCGAGGCACACGATCGATTGAACTCCGAACAGGGAGTGACCTTGGGGAAATCCATTAAGACCCGAAGCCGATTCCAAATGCACGAGGGAGTGTGCGCTTTTGGGCAAGGAGGAACTCAATATAGTTCGTGCTTCGGGAAGACTCGATCAATAGGTCTCGATGATAAGTGATAGTGCGCGTTATCCCGCTGGAGAGCTAGTTCGGCAATGCATCGGAGTTTCGCACAGCGGGACTCTTCGCGCTCTGGCCGCCGGCCCTAAAGTGCAAAGTTTTTCCCCCAATGAATTCAGTCCTGGTGAATATATGTAGTCGTCGCCGCTAAACTCAGTGACGCCGTCGAGCTCGTGGAGCTTTTTGACCGATTGAAGACGTCCGTACGGTGAATACCTGCAGTACCCCGAGGACAGCAGTGGAAGAGAGTGGCTCAGCCTGTCGTAAGCTCGAAGCTCACTTCTCCATGATTTCCGCTACCGGATTACGCCTGCGAGTCCGCCGCCCCATTGTGTGATTAATTAGCGCTTTGAGACTGGCGGCTCCAGAGAACACAGGTCGCGAGATGAGATCCTCGTCGAAGCGCGAGCTCGCGGGTATGTACTTGACACCAACGAGCTACAGCGAGCGGCGGATTCTTCAAATATGATGCCATGACTGCCAACGCTGAGATAGCTCCCGACTCCCGAACATCGAGCGACGGCGTCTCCTAGTGACGGGACGCACGGTT
Source organism: Galendromus occidentalis (assembly GCF_000255335.2). Classification (NCBI taxonomy): domain Eukaryota; kingdom Metazoa; phylum Arthropoda; class Arachnida; order Mesostigmata; family Phytoseiidae; genus Galendromus; species Galendromus occidentalis. Next base: position 691,212 of record NW_003805489.1, on the reverse strand, counting down.
CAATGATTTTATCAACTAGCTATCGGAAGCTGCCATGAATCAGAGGGTGACGGTTCCTGGGGAAACGTTACAACAATCCTGCCGAGCGTAAATCAAGACCGAAAAAAAGAGCACTTCCAATATACGCCGGGGCGCTGTATAGGAATGAGCGCGGAATTTCCGCTTGCACCCGCCGGCGTTCTTGTATCCCTCCCAGCCAGGCGCTAGAAAAAGAAGCTCCGGGAGGGACAGGCGTTTGCCGACGTTCCTACGAAGATCTCCCGTGAGCGCTCCTCCATTGGATTCGAGGCGGAAACGCCTTCGGCATCGCATTCCAAGCGACAAGGAATCTGAAATGTTACTCTGAGTCAAGGAGACGAGAAATTCCGCGTCACATTCCCGCACGCCGATCGACACTGATTCGCGCTGACTGGGGGCCGAACGTAAGCGGCACCGTTAGATTCGAACAGAAGAGGGAACAGAAAATAAGACCGTCAGAGACTATCCGTAGAGTATAGCTTCGGGAAGAACTCTCGAATCTTATCGAATGCCTCTTTATATCTGCGGAGCCTCGCTCATCTGTCATGACATTTCCAGTAAGCTGCCCGCTCGTTCTCGCGGTCAGAGGCTCCCGGACTGCGATCCGAGTTCGGTTGTCCAGGAACCTAATCCTTTCGGCAACGAGGAAAAACATCGATCCGAGCTAAATTTAGCGAGCTAGCAGGCGCATGAGCCCTAGATTCAGATGCGGTCTCGTCGGAAATTAGGTTGAGCATTGGCAGACTGCACACAAACAAAGTTAGTGGTGTCCTCGTCGGAGCTGATGCTGGGGAGGTCATTCCTCGAGTCTCGGCGACACAGCTTGGTTCCAACGCGGACTGATCTCTCGGACGGGAGGTCTCTGACTCCACGCAGACTGGCGATTCCGGCGCTTGTCTTATCTGCGTCGCAGCAGGGCAGAGCTCACCATTGACACGGTTACTTCGACGGAAGGGTATCGGACGGAGCTCTCGGAATTCAGTCGACGATCCTCATGAACCCGTGATTTGACTTATCCTGTGCTACCAGGATCAGCCGTGCGGTTCGACTCCGATTCAAGGTCTACGGTGTGGTCGCTCCCCGGTCCGAGTTCGAAGTTCCCGACTGGGCCATTGCCGACGTCGAGACTGCCTGAAGCTATAAGAGCTCCGTGAAATTAGTCTGAGAAATTGAGTCGTCTGAGAGATCTTCGAAGCAGCTCGAATCCTTCTCCGAAATATTATATTACTGAGAGAGGTGGATACCGACAGTAAGCGAAGGTGCGACACGCGAACTCGGGCGTTTCTTTCCGTGACAACGGCGTCTGACACTGCTTGTATTGGAAGTCATTCAAGCAAGTCGAAGCAAGCGAAATGAGCGGCTCCATTTAGGTATCCGGATCGCGTAATTGGGCGAGCGTATGTGCTTCTCGGGATCGCCCGTGTCCCGCGGGGTGGGCACGTGAGGCGACAAGAGATACCAGCAATGATGGCGCTTCCAGTAACAATGCACGCATCATGAAAGTTGCGCCGCGGGATCATCACGAGCGAGAAACATCAGTCGGTATTGAACAAAACTTTCCTCATAAGTGAATCAGGTTGCAAGTCTCAGGACGAGGAGCTCCGCGAGTGTACGTGCTAAGACTCCGATTCATTTTCTGCGCTCGAACCGATAGAGATGGCATTCGGCCTGCACCGGTGGGCGAGCTCCGTGGCAGGAATGGATCCGGGAACGAATTTAACCCAGAAAACGATTCCTTGAAAAACGGTCGCAGCTCCTTTGTAATGCATTTCATTATTCCTACCTCTTCGTTCCGATCGTCCGCAGGTTCGCCTATTCATTTTTAGGAGAGCGCATCGCGCTCGTCGTGGGGGGCTCGGCTCGCCAACACCATTCGTGAAGCGGAGACTGGACATTGTACATACGTTGGTTGCTGTGGAGCTCCCAATGCGCTTTCTTCTATCGGATGTCCCGGAAAGATCCAGCCCGGCGTCGGATAAATGAGCCCGAGAACAATGGAAACGATTTCTACTGCCTTGACAAATGGATCCCGCGCGGATTCGAGTAACATCATTAGACCGACTCACTCCCTCCCGAATTCATCTCTAGAGCGCTCCGATTCGCTATAGCTGCCGCATCGTTGCGGGCACCAGAATACCAAATCGAGGACGCCCGATTGTTCGATGACTCATGCGATTGCTCAAGCAAACATGTTTACAATGAAGAGCTGTGATGATCTTGGTGGGCACAGACAACTCGTACGATCCTTCTCCTCGAAGATCTCCTTAATCGAGTAGAACTAAATCCTGTATACGATACACGTGAAGATCCTTCCGATGATCTCAGACGAGTAAAGCCAACCGCGTCCCGGATGGGAATCTTCGCATCGAGAGTTTCTGTGGATGAATCTGATCGGGAGCCCCACGGGAATGTTCCATCAAATTCGCCCAAGGTCAAGAGAGCCTGGATTCGAGGGAATATGAACCCGGCGCAGACCGGAAACTAAATCTCGACCAAGAACTGAACCCATGGTTTCTGGTTCCTGCAACATGGGGATGAAGTGGTGATCCTCCGTGTTTTACCTGAACTACGGCTTCTTATCCGCGGAGCTCAGAAGTCACTCGAGTGGCTCGGTTCGGGAACCGAGGGAGCTAGGCGAAACCCGCAAGTTGGAACTTCAATGTGGGAACCCGAGACTACACTCCCTGAAGCCAATCCGCCCTCGGGGCGTTCACGGCATTCCTTCGCGAACACATCGTGAGAATAATGAGTTGCGTTCGATGTTCGATCCGATGCGAAAGTGAGTGCGAGCCGAGGTTCCCCATTCCTCGGCTTATCAGGTGGCTCGATTCCACGCGGCAGCTCGATCCATGGAATCGTGAGAGCCAGTTTCTTGGAGTTTCCGAGTTCATTCGCCACCATCCTGTTTTTTTGCGAGTCTCGTAGCCTTAGGAGCCGAGAACAGTCTTGTTTTCTTCCACCGCGGCTGAACTCGTGTACTTGACCTTCGAGGCCATTCACCGGACTCAATTCGCAGACACTATTTTCCAATCGCAGATAAACTTGGGAGTCCTGCCAGCTGTATAATCAAGACTTGGAAAAACGAGTCGCTGTAGAAGCCTACGGAGCAGGCCGCGTTCTAAGAGAGGCCCTCGCAGCAGGGAAGCCTCTTCGAGGAATTCGGAATAAGGCGAGAATTTTCCATGGAATTTCCACTGAACCTTCGAGTGATCGCGTGGAGATGCCGAGACATATGGATCTCGGTGGAACGTGTTTTTGCCGTGTCCACTTCCATGTGGCTACCGCTGAGCGAGCAAACAAGCCATCTGGCCTTCTGCTCTGTAAGAAGATGAAGGGATTATTGTCCGGTCCCGCCGGCTGGACCGCTCCCTCTTTCCCTCAATTTGGATCGTCGCCAGCAGTGTGTTCCCCGAGCTCGACGATCCATTGGATATCGTTCCCCAACGTGGAGAATGTGCTCGTCCTGCATATACATATGAGCTTCAGTGGGCCCCGAGATGAGAGTTCCGGTCGGAATGAGAGTCACGAGAGCTCTGTCTCACGTCCGTTACAAGGCCTTTCTGAAATTGTGGTACATGGGTGGGACTGAACTCGCGGAATGAGCAAGGGATAGCTGACCGTCGTCTGGCTGGGGGAAGCATGCCTGCGCTCTAATTTGAAGTTTTGGTTTCAGTGCCCTTCGGCTCGAAGGCTTCGAGACGAGGACACAGTGTCCACCTCTCGTCCAATGAGCGAATGATCCTCGACTCCAGCAAGAAGGTCCCGATATTTTTAGAAGGGTCGAGTCAGAACCTGGGAAGCGACTGAAAGAGACCGACAGGGAACCGAAGACCGTTGACCTTCTCGAGTTCTCGGCCTGAGGAGCAGATCTCTGAATAATCAAGTATGCAAGACGCTGTATACGACAGAGAAGGCTTTGCTCGGTCAGTCTAAGGGTCCATCTTCCGCAGCGGGATCGATTCAAAACCTCTTTCTCCGTGCCTGAAGGGAAATCTTCCGAAAAAGTGTGTGAGGTCCCTGTGGACCGCTCTCAGCCCGGCTCATCGAAAGTCGGCGAGACTCGTAGGTGGTTTTACTCAAACTCTGCTTGCACGCTCGCTCGCGGGGGAAGAAATAATTTGCGGAGGAAAAAACTCCGGGTTGCCCACTCAAGGTTAATCGAGAGCGCAGCGATATACGTAGGTAGTGGATCTCGTGGGACATCGGGCACCGTCGAGCACAGTGGAATATGTAACCAGCTTAATTCCCCCGTCAGCGTAAATCGACACCATACTTACAACCGGACTCATGCAACGGAGCTCTCGCGTGATCAGAGACCTCGCTTCCTCAGTCTCGACGATCCAAAAATACGAATTCCGTTTATTCTTGTCTGGCAGACAGACCTAGAATCCCCCCTCCCCGATACTCGATCTTCTGTTGGCTCACGCTTCTCATCAGAAAAATCAGAGAAGCAGCATCCGTGTATGTAGTTTTGGATAAAAATACGGCAGGAAGCGGCGAGCTCCGACCCGAAAACCCAGAGATGGATTCGGGATCCCCTCGGGCCTCGGAGTGGACCCGACTGTCCACGCATCGGAGGTGAACGGGATTGCATCTCAGGGTTCACTGTCATGGTCACAGAATTTTCTCTCGGAGTCAGTTCCGTACGTGAAACCTGATAGCCTCGCCCGCAACGGGGAGGGTAGCGGTCAGCTGCACCCCTTGTCAAGCTCGGCGTTCCTTCCCTGAGATTCAGTAGGAGTTCTGCTGTTCTCATCACCGGACCGGACTTCGTGGGCAGCGATGAAATCCGCGCCTAAGAGGGAAGCCGGGGCAATAATTCTGGATGGGAGCACGATCTTCCCATCAAGCGGTCCCCTTCATGGCGGCAATGCTGGGATCAAGATGAGCAGAGGGAGACCTTCACGAGAAGGTCTACGGATCTCGCTCCAGGATCTTTCTAATCCAAGCGGTCAAGTCCGGCAATCGATCATCTCTCACCCGATCGAGTGTTGGCGTCCGTTTCCGCCCCGGGCTCAAGGTTTGAAAGGCTCGCTTACCTTTATTTCACCTGTTGTTGTGAGAGCTGATCTGAGGATGCTCTCGGTTTGAGGTAGCTCAGAACACCGTCAATGTTGAGCCCGACAACGGAAATGCCAGACTGTGGAAAAAAAAACTTCTTTCGAAATCTCGGGCCTCGGGGGAGGATTGACGCCCTCAGTTCAGCGAGCAATAATCGAAAGGATGCGATGGATTCGCCCCAGCGCCTGACCCCCCTCGACGATTTGAGGAAAAGTTTGCACCCGTGATTCGGTGCGACAATGCTGGCTGTGAAGGATGGAGGTTCGGTCTCCTGTGGTTTCTGGCACCGTTTTCTCTGCTCCGCTGGACATCCGTTGCCTGCTTTTCGGATCAAGCCGCATTAATACGTCAAGGATCACACCCGACTCAATTTCCGAGAAAATGAAGGTGAGCACAAATCCTCCCTCGTTCGACCTATCTTCGGCGCTCGTTCGACGTCTCTGTTCCTGTCAAGAAGCCTTCCTCTGCTGGGCACGGAGAGGCGCGGTATGGCTGTTATAACATTACCCAAGAAATGAAGTGAAATGAAACTCCTGCTGCTCAGGCACTTTTCTCTGCAGTCCCGGAAGAATTCACTCACCGCGGCAAGCATTCGCGAGGCCACAATCAGACATTTATCTTTCAGGTCGAGATATCCGATCGGGACGGCCCGATGTCGAGGGAGCCGACGCCGAGAAAAACGCATGTCAATCGAATCCCACCAGGGTTCGATTCCGTGCTTATATGAAGGTCATTGGGATGAAGACAACCTTGAGAGAGCGATCGCAGGTTCAAGCTCCAGCTCTGAATCCTGTCCTACAGGCCGATGACGACGCGGAGGATACCGGCCACCATCGCCGGCGCCGTTGGAATCTCAGCGCCCTTCTGAATCCATTAGCGAGGCGTATGTAATGATAGAGCCGGAATCGAATCTCTTCCTAAGGGACTCCTCTCGGCATAAACTCCGAACAAGAGGAATCGCAATTTGATCAGTCGATTTTCGTCGAGGAAATTACATCGAGCCTCCGCATTCATGCCGCGAAAACGCGTGGCTTCAACCAGTTCCTCTATGCCTCTCGGTTCCTTCGCATGACTTGCTGGATACGGGTGAAATTCCTCATATCGGTCTCCAGCGCAGACCGTGAGCTTACGAACTATTCCATGTCCTATGATTCGGACGGATGATATGAGTCCAAGAGGGCTACGCGAAGAGGAAATTTATTTCGATGAATTGAAATCGGATGCTGTTCGTCTTTTCGGCTGAACGGAACACTTTAGCGAGAGGCTGGACCGCGATAATATTCGCAAGCCAGCGCGGATTGACCTTCTGAAGGCCAGGCTTGCTCACCGGTCCATCGATCGTATGCGGGCAGCTACTGACCACCGAGGCGGAGTTTCGGGATGCAACGGATGCAGAGGGTAGCTATGATACGTGCGCCGGCGCCGAGAGTGAGGAATGACGGGATCGTCAAAAAGCATCCAGGACCTACGGAGATCCGTGTAGAAATATCTGGCGAAGCTCGAATCCATGCGCCTCTTTACTGAATTTCGGTGAAGCTCATCATCGTCGTGAATGAGAAACCCCATTCTCTTCCCTCATTTCGAGGAAACTCCTCTCATTGTGGACGGGGAGGGAAAAACGAAAGCGTCCTCATTGTGGAACGAAACAATTGAAACGAGAGAATCTTCATTGTGAAAGGGAACTCAGCCACTTCCGAAACTCCGTGCTCCTATTAGAAGAGCGTCGCGTTACGGACAACATTTTCAGTCAGACGATAAGATCAGCGATCAGGAGTGGAATGTAATAATCTGGAGCGGTCGAATCCTTTCAATTCTCGACGGAATGCAGATCGAGTCATCGCAGGCTGATCCTACGTTCAGTACCCGAGTTCCGGGTGGGACGAACGTTTTTCCCCCGGAGGACCAGACGGGGCGAGGGAGTTCTCGTACTTTGGTCGTCCGTAAAAGAAATCACGTTTTCAAATGAAGACGATAGCGTTCCAATCCGAAACCGGAGTGTCATAACTCCTGCGATTAAATATATATTCATTTTTATGTATAATATAAATCGTTGTCTTTCTATGCGAAGCACAGGTTCGGGGCGCGTGGCTGTTCTGCCGTCGGGAGTCCAGGAGCCGCGACGTTCTGAAATGCGGAGAGTTTTCCTTTTTCCGTCGTAGTGAGCCTGAATTTTGACGCTGCTGATGCTAGCAAGTCTCCCGGATTCGGCTGTTCAGCCCACGAGATGACCGGCTCTCTGACTTGCTGACCGACAGCAGTCTAGCTGTCGGCGACCGGTCAGCTCATCCACGGCCCGTTGGCTCGCTCGTCTATTCGCCAGGAAGAGGCCTACTTGGCGGAGGTGATAATGAGAACAAACTCGTCGTAGTTGATTTTGCCATCTCCGTCCCGATCGGCCTCCCGAATCATATCTTCTACGTCGTCGTCGGACAGGGTTTCGCCAAGATTGTTCATGACATGCTTGAGTTCCTCTCGTGAGATGAAGCCGTCGCCGTCGCGATCGAACACCCTGAATGCCTCCCGGAGCTCTTCTTCGCTGTCGGCTTCCTTGACTTTTTTCGACATCATCATGAGGAACTCATTGAACTCTATCGTTCCTGTTGGGGAAAACAAACGAAAAATTACCAAATAAGAAAACCCCCATTATCGGCGGCTCAAGGATGTTTCGATACGAGCGTGGGCCCTCGTTTTTCCCTAGGAGAGCCCTTCAAGGACGAACAGGTGAATGAGCGGTCAAGGACAATCGAGAATCTGAACGACGGGATTTCTCTAAGGGAGCGGCTTCGCTTTCGGAGCGAAAATCCTATCCATTGAGCGCCGTGCCCCGCCGTGGTGAGAAACTCCGAATGTAAGATTATTTCTCCGCTGTCACGAATGGCACGCTGAGGAGACGTTGATTCGCGTCTGGGAGATCGAGCAGATCGTTGAGCTCGACCCCGTGTGAATGGAATCTATCAGAGCGCATCTAATGCAAGATCGGAGTCGAGACGTACCGTTCCCATCCTGATCGACCATGGTGACCATTTTCTTGAGCTCCTGCTCGGTGGGTCGCTGACCGAGGGATCTCATGACCACACCGAGCTCAGCAGCTGTAATCATTCCGTCGCAGTCTTTGTCGAACAAGAGGAACGCCTCCTTGAACTCGGCCACCTGTTCCTCCAGCAGTCCGTATGTCTCGACAGCCTGGAACAACAATCGTTTGTTAGTCAGCTGGGCTGTGAATGACAAACTGTAAACACCTGCGGCGAAGAAAGCGGCAACAAGAGAAAGTGGGACAACCGAACAATGCCGATGCCGCCGACGACATCGAGGACGTGGCCAAGAACGTTTCCAGGATGAACACCCCACGATAGCTCCAGCCGGACGACGCGATTTTACCGTCGTCGCATACTCTCCAATCGTTCAGATTCAATTGAGCCGTCTCACTCCGTGGTGGGCTCCTCGAAAAATCGACCGGAAACAAATGGACGGCAGGCGTTCCGCAGTAGTTTCCGCCGCGACCCAAGCCGGACCATTTGTACCATGATATGTATCATGGAAGTTCCGATCGGTGGCTTAGGCCTCATCCGCGAGGCTTGCACGTCAGGATTAATTTTTCTTCCATTCATGGGAGCATCGAGCCCCGTCGCACGAGTGGGGAAGAAAAGCAGCACGAAAAGCAGTCGTGGAGGAAGCAAGCGGAGGGGAACGGATCGGAGGAACGCCATGGCGAGCGACAGGGGTATTGACGAAAATCGGGTGTTTACAGGAGCGCCGCGCCCAAGTTCGTGAACTTCCGAATGTCGACGGAGAGAATTCGCCCTCTGAACACGGGGGCTGGTTGGTTTGTTTGCCCCGTCCGGAGTGGAGCCGTCTTCGAAATAGTTCCGAGCTTTCAGGGAAGTTCGGCTCGCTAGACCACGGAGTCGTCGATAACTCGGTATCAAAGAAAGAACTAACCTCAGGTTGAGCAGTTCTCCGATTCCCTCCCTTCTCCGCCATTGCGCTCAAGACGTTGGTGGAGGAGGTAAGGCAGAGGCGAACACACAAGTTAGACGAAACGTCGACTTTCAGACTCCTCGTGCTCCGCAAGGTCTCGCTGAGTGACTTTCTAAAATCGTAGCCCGCGCTGACGTGACTCGGCCTACGGTGGGATATTTGTTCGGTCGGCGAGCAGGCGTTTGGTAGACACCGTAGGAGAGATGGTGGTTCTGCAGATAGAAGTCCGAATCCCCACGCGCGAGATGGTCAAGTCGCTTCCGACTCGGAGGCTCACTGGACGTGGTTCATTAATCCCACGGGGATCCGCAAACCGCGTAATGCTGCGACCGATATCGAATCGAGCGGCGGCGCGGGAACAACTGGAAAAGATTGTTAGGAGCAGGTGATACACAGTGAGTTTGATTAAAAATCGATCCAGTACGGGGAACGCATTAGTTATCCATCATGCAACGAGTGCTTCCGATCCGAGGGTGTGGGTGCTCAGACTTGAATTTCCGGGGATGCCGGAAGCGATCTGTGTATCTGGATTTTACACCAACGACAATTTTTCTTAAGGACTCGTGAAGGTTCGTATGTCGGAGTTTGCATCCGGTGCTCTCGGGGCTCCTGACGAACCTCCGATATGTAGATAGACCTTCACGACCTTTTTCGGGGAATAATTTCGAGAGGAAGATCCGAGAGACGCGAAGCAGAACGTGGATGAGTGAAGCAATTTCCTAATGAACACCCGCCCGTCGACGGGGCTAATCAGCGACGAGAATCCTCGACGAAAACTTTGTTTATATCGAAATCAACTTCCGATCGCGTGCACTGCAACAGACTACACATGGGTGCAATTGGTGGGACGGGGATTCGCGCGAATGATTCCCCGAGATTCCGCCGCGGAGAAAAACGGGATCTCCCGTCTCGTTAGAGTTCAGATAGAGCGCGGAAATGTGAAGAATCGCGACCCCAGTCGGTTGTTTGGGAAACAGAGGAAAAACCTCGATATCGAGACTGACAATGTCACCCACGATTGGCGTCTCTCAATGATAATTTCCCCGTTGCTCCTACCGGGCATGTTCTCAATGGCTCGGCACTGACAATCGGGCACACCCATTCTAGTGCTTCAAGCCATTGCCAGCCGGCAATGCCTAGGGTAGGGGGAGGTCCTCGAGCTGCGGGACGGGAACTCCGACATTCACTGAGCGCCAAAATTTTCAAACCGAATTGTCGTCAGCGCTCCACGGGAGCCGAGCTGTGTCCCGCAATCGAGCGCTCACAGTCCTACGCCTGGCTGATCTCTTCCCCACGGACGAAGGAGATGAGGGAAGGGGGGCGTCAGTTCCTTTACTGTCAGTACTAATCGAGTTACGAAGCCATCCGTGCGCCTTGCAAGTTCACAGCGAGCGAGGCCATCACTCCTCAACTCCTGTGGAGCTGCTCTCCCTCTGACGTTCAAAACAGGTCTAATGAAGGAAGCTTTTGACGCCGCGTCTGTGACTGAAACCGCTGATCCACGCTCGTAAGAAGTTGTTCCTGAATGCGAGCTTGAGACGACAGGCTGCCGTATAAAAGCTGAGAGGGAGTGTCGTATTCGAGCCCCATCCGGGAAGCCGTGAACTGCGACCTGACTTCTAGCGATAACTTCTAGCGATCCGGATTCTTTCGTTCTTGAGACTTCGCATCCGGGACCCGCTCGTCGCATTCGTTCCCTCCATCGAGTTCGCGGCTGATGAAGTAATCTTTGCGGTAGACGCTCGTTCCCCTTCTCGCGGGGAAATCTATCCAGAAATGTTAAGGGAAATCCCGCCGTTCATCAGGTTGTCGATCTCGATGTTCGCTTCTCAGAAGAACGCGGAAGCGCTTCGTTCGCAGCCCGCCCGCTTAGAATTCATCAGATAAATACACACGAAGCTGCGATGCGTCGACTTCTAGAAGCTTGACGCATCAGGTGATGAAGCATAGGCAGATACGTTGAATCGAAAGAGCAGGGTTGGCGTTGTGCGTCGCAAATTCCAGAACACCGAGCCCGGAAGTTCGCATCTACGAATCTGCGAACAACCCAATCGGGTTGCCGTCCATCCCAGACTCCGAGGAAAGAAGAACAACTTCGCCTGAAAATCTGTCGGAGACATCGACACGATTCAGGAATCACATGATTCATTGAAGATGTTCCGTGCTTACTAATCGAAAAGTTTCCTTGTCCAAAAGATCCTTCTTTAGAGCGTGTCTCCCGAATTTACGGTCTTCCTCCGGTCTGTTGTGGGGACGGTGCTCATGGGTCGGACGAACCAACAATCCGCTCGATTTCAATCTCCGGACTGAAGTGTCGACTGGCCGTATTTACATTGAGAACACAGAAGGAGAATCGAAGTCAGAGACCTGCGCCCCTGCACAGAATACAAATAGACATCAGCTTTCCCTCCTGATTTTCTGACCGTTCAAGCGTTTTCCAAGTCCTCGCCAGGAAGAGAACAGGCAAACAAGAGGACGGATCGGCGGACCCGGAAAACGACGAGCAACTGGAGCCCCGCTCATTTGGAGAAGCGTGCCCATCAATTCGTTCTTCTTCTTCTTCTTCTTGTTCTCACTGCACATGCCTGAAGGTACGCAGAGATAGGGACGCTTCCATTCTCAGCCCATGTATACCAAACGAGCCCGAGTGACTGAGATCTCGAAGAGCAGCTATCTCACAGCTCAACAACAAATAATGAGGCGTCTTCGAGATTCGGGGCCGAAGCCGAGCCAAAGGTAGGTTGATGCTGTCACCCTACCACGATCATTGTCTCGAGGTCTATCCGACGCATCGCTTGTTTTCGCCGCCGTAATACGGACGACGGAGAAGCACCGAGAATAAAGACACAGAGATGAGAGACACCTGTTTCGAAATCGCGGAGGTTTCCAGGAATCGTGAGAAGACTGGCAGATTCCGATCGTATTCAACCATGAACCTCACACACTCATAGGAGCAGGTGCTCCTCTGCTGTAAATCGAATCTCTGTCAGTTCTCGATGTCCGTCACATCAGCGCACATTGTGAATCGAATAGGGGAGGTGCAAAGACTGTTGTCGACTAACATCTTCGATTACTGCTTGATCGCATTACGGCTTTCTCGTATAATTCATCACTCTGGTCGGCAGAGCGACTAACTGACCGACCGACTGATAAAGTGAGTGAGTGTGCGGGTGAGCGACTGACTGAGACGAGATGAAGACTGTCGAAAAATCGATGAGCAACGAGCCCTGTTTCGCCGGCGGCATTCACGCCCCTGGCCTGTGATGAACAATTATTATTGTCAGCCAGCAGAGCGTGCAGGGCGGACAATCTCTCGCGGACAAACCGAAAAACTCGTCTCCAGTCGAACACAATCGAGCGCTGAAGAGCTCCGTCAGGACAGAAGCGGCGAAAGGCAATCGGATGTTCGTGCATCCATATGTACATCGCCACAGGATATGACTGTCGCGGAACGCTCCCCGAATGAGGGAAAATGCCATCCGACGGACCGGGCTCTACCTAGGATCCTTGCAGGAATAGCTGCGGTGGCTGCAGGATGAGGCATGATTTACACGAGACGTGGAGCGGGAGCCATCCTCGATTGATGCTCGGCTCGAACGAGGGAAGCTTTTTTTACGATCATGACGATGAATGAAGCGATTTCCTCAATGATATTCGAGAGACGGGGCATATGGGGGAACGAGAGCGAGAGTTGAAATCCAATCCGTTCGGGAGGAGACGAAGGCTCGGGGATAAGCTCCACAGGATCCGTTGGATGCGTCAAGTAAGGCCGCGAGTTGAGTTCAGGCTCGTCGTAGCGTGAAGCGACGTAGACGTCGTGGTGCATTGGACGTTGATGTCTAAAAGGATCTGGTCCACGCATCTGCTTGCTTGGAGGCGCGCGTTTTTGCCGCTCGAATAGAACCCACGCACTGTCGTCGACTCGGAGTTCGAGCCTGGGACGTCCTGAATTCATTTAGTACGGTGGAAATACGAGCGGGCTCCTGGTCGTGCCACGAGAATTAATTATTCTTTCAGCTGATGGAATTTAGTCAGTGATGGAGTACCCTTCGCGATGAGAGGAGCACTCGTGTGGCGCCTGCCCTCTGTCAGATACGATTCGGTTGGCCCGCGCGCTGGCCATTGGTCAGCGGGTTATTGTGGGCATCGGAGACCTTTAAATGCGGCGATATATCTCAACCAATCTCCCATGTGCACGGCGAGAATCGCTCGAACGAGTTTCCAGCTTTCCGGGGGAGAGGCAATACGGGAGAAACGACCTCGGAGCGGAATTATCTCAACCAAAGGATGCCTCTCCCCAGGATAATCTTCGAAGCTTTTCGAAACGGCTGAGTTTTCCCGGGCGATCCTCCTTGCCCCCGAATCCGGGATGGGCCGGGAACGCGAAGCGCAGGAGCTGACAAAGGCGTGGCGTGACGAATTCTTCTGTTTTCTCTCCGGCCCGACTCCCTCGTACGGAAACTTCGCAGCTCGAAGACAGAGCTTGAAGCCAAGTCCTTCTTCTAGGTCGCTCGCTCTACTTTCCGGGTTCACTTGGCAGAGCGTCTGTGCGTAGGACCGTCGGAGAGAGATCGGGGAAGAGAGAAAGTGACGAATTCCGAGGACATTTTACGCGGAAGGCAGCAATCTCGTACGGAACGTTCGTCAACTCGATATCACCACAGAGTGAGTGAACTGAGCGGAACGATCAGGGACTCGCTGAATTCGCGCAACGGAATTCCTCGCCGGAGAAGTTTCGCGGAGATTCTCGAAAAACAAGCTCGTTGAGGGCGATTCGCGCAAGACTCGCTCGCGTTAAGTTCACGGCCTTATGAGGGATGATGTTGATGTTTTCGGTTCTCGAAAGTCCGCACTCACCACTGGTCGAGAGCCCCGAGATAAAGAGTGACGCGACGGTGCCAAAATCAAAAGGCGAACACGGGGCTTGGAGAGAGAGACACACAACACTCACGTTCCGGCATGAACAACGAACCCCTGTCTCGAGCGCCCCATCTAGCCCTACCCGACTATCCGACGATACTTGGTCAAACACCCGCATCGAGGAATCCGAGTGGGCGCCCGGTCAGGATATCCACTGAAGACAGATTGAAACAAAGTATCTCGCGCAAGATTCAGGATGTCTTCAATAGTAGAATAGAGTGTCGGTACATCAATGATACCGGCGACAATATCGTAAATATTGCTCCAACTGACCATGAACGACGACGTCTGGAACAATCTTCCATCTCATGTGAAACAATCAGCCTAGTCGACTGAACTTGACGTAGAATCTGTGCGCAGATCAACGCTCATATGGAGAGCGATTATTCACCCCAGGCATCTACTGTTACACCGTTCGGCAGCCGTGTATCCTTTGCGAGGAAGCGCTCATCTTGTTTATTTCGGAATCAGACAACGAACGCCATGATAGCCAGCTGCTGATTGCCCTCATCGAAGCTGTCCGAGAGAGCGAGCGCATGCATTCGGCAGCGGAGATTACGGAGATCTGGATCGTTCACGAATATCCGGATCATTCCGCGAACATAATTAATCTGCAGAATTTCTCGCGCTTTGATTGTCGATCTCCAAACAGAGTCTCCAAACGAGCGAGCTTCTCGGGATACGCCGAAGATATTCTTCCAGAGTCGTGCTCTTGCCGCGCAATATCTCGAGTGTTGACAGCTTGAAAGAGCCCGAGCGAATCACTTATCGTTTTCCTGTTGCTCTTCTCAATATCGAATTTTTTCCTTCCCCGTCACCTTGATCGAGAGATCGGATTCGTGAACGGTCCGCCGCTGAATCCGGGAGGAAGTTCGTCCGATATATTGTACTCACCATTGATTGTTCAGACGGAATGAAATGAACTTCTGATGATAGCTTGTCGGTCACGGTCTGATGGGTGAAGTTGAAGTCCGGTGCGAACGGAAAACAGAGTTCTTGCCACAGCAGCAGGAAAAACTACGTCGAGAACTGCGATTTCGAGGAATGAATTGCTACAGGGAGAGTGCGTTCTCTTCCTCGCGCGGATGGTCGAGGTGCCAAGCAATGTTATTGAAATGCAGGCCGAGAGAGGGAGATCGAGTCGTTGCCTAGAGCGTACTCGTTCGCGGGAGAAACCGTTCGGGTGGCCGGGAGATAGCTCGAATCACCGGGCTATGAGCGCGCTGCTGACACCGGGTTTGGAAAGACCTGTGAGAAAGTACGGCTTGTGAGAGAGGGGAACGCGAGGGTCCTGCCAGCGATTCCGCCTGGTCGCTCGCTTGCAGGCATGATTTGCTTCTGTTTCACCGATGTGCATTCGAGGTCTATATACCTCCCGGCATCTTGACAAAGTCGCTTTAACCACGAAATTTCCACTCTTCCATTCTCGTGGTTCGATCCTGGGGAGAATCCTTCGAGATTCGATTGTATTCGAACTCGCTTCGTCTTCGAGGATTTGCTCCAAAGGATACCCACCGCTTCCTATGTGGTAGGACCTGCCATGAAACGCACGATAGGTCTGGAACAAATCTCTCCTACCTCGTATTTGCGGTTCAATATCGCAGGATCTTCAACAGTTCCCAGATGGCCAATATCTGGTTGTCCCGTTATATCCGGTTCGTCCGCAATTATTCTCGAATGCCCGAAGCGTCTTACCCATTCGTCATGACTCATGAGTCATGACCATGTCCCATTTATTGGATGCAGGCTCGGGACGGCGCGGACGCGCAGGGAATCTACTGACTGAGGAAACTTGTGCTATTCAACGGTTAATCTCGAATCTTACAAGCCCACCAGAAACTCTGTAGCGGCGCCCGTGACCGTAGCGCTTTAGGCCCGTTCAGTCCCGGGACCGGAATGCTCGCTTAGACAGAGAATTTGCTTAGGAAAGCGACCATCGATGGGCGGAAAAAACAAAACGGAAACGTCGAAGAGCAAGAGGGAGAGCGTACTGGGGAGAGATACCGCGTGCGAGGGGACCGCAAAGCAAATACAATGTTCCTCCAGTCCGCGGACGTGCGTCGAGGCAATAATGATGTTTTCCCGGCTCCCGTGGTGTGACTCCCAAGCTAAAATTGGGATGCAGCGCTACGTCGAAAAAGACCCATGGTCCGCGGCTGATGACGACGCCGGGAATACCGTTTCATCCAGTTTATTGCTTATTTCGCCGACCATTGCAAGCCGGAAAGTTCCGTGGCGACTCCAGTCCGGCTTCGCTCAAACAATAACTAGCCCCATGGGTTGAGGCGACGCGAATATTTCGGTACGTGTTGCGGAAATGAGCCGAGCGAGACAGGCGTTGTCCATCCAAATGAGTACTATGCGTTGAAGTGTCCCATTCTCCACCCCAATATACAGTAGGATTGTGGGTGGTTTTGCCGTAATGAAAACTCGCTTCTTTCCCCTTGTGCAATGTGCTCCACTGCGATTCGATCTCAGCTAGGGAAGTGCGGTGTTCGCTTTTTATTTTCTTCCGTTGTACTCGAAGATATCCCTGTGGTCCACATCGCTGCCTGATATAAAGCGCCAAGATCTGTTTACGACAAGAACACCGTGTACGGAGGAACGAAGGGCTTAAACGTTCAAGACAAGCTTACAACCGACGACGTGTCAAGTCGACAGAGAACTGTTGAATGAAACCTGAAAAGAGAGGGGAATTCCCCACCCGCCGTCCAATCCAAGCCCGTTCCCTTGGCGACTCCCCACTCAGGATCAGGCTTGGCGGTCTCTTTCATGATTTCCGACATCTTTTGTTTTTCCTCCACTTCATTCTCCTCTCGTGAATGATTCATCATTCATCTGTGACTCTCGACTTGCATTATTGACCAGACTCCGCCCATGGGAACCTCCGCAGCCCTCGAATTGTCTGAGAATTGGAACGAGCAGTTCTTGTCAAATGCAGCTCCCGGAGCTCATCCTTGGAGGGTGATTGTAGACGTTGAAAGATCAGATATCAGCTTCAGGCGGGATGACGTTCCTTGTCAAAAATGGAAGCCGGAGAGCGCACTTCTCTGAACTGCTCCGTGGAGGAGAGGCATTTTCTCGGGCACGAGAGGAATTCCTCTGGGGAAATTCGATTGGCTTCATCTGGGAAAGCCCGGAGGAGCTGGTGAGCGGCCGGAACATCCGAGACTCGCGTGACCTTGACGATCAGGATCGCTTCGGGATCCGCGGGCGTAATTCAAAATGTGGTGACCAGTTCGTTTTCGGAAAAATTTTCGGAAATTCGCCCAGCGGAATGCACTACATATCGTGATAGAGCGGTTCATTGGATGCCGTGCGCTGCGCCGGGAGCGTTCCAGATTGCGAAGTGCGAATCGATCATTCACTCGAGCTCACCACAAGGGTCCCAAGGAAATTCTCAACGATTTTGTCGCTGTCTCACACGGATTCAGCCATCTGTATCGGGATTTTCCCCGAACATCCGATCAAAAGCAACAGAAAAACTCCCAGTCTCCAAGTTCGAGAAAGAGAAGAGAGAGCTCGTAAAACGTCAAGACAGCCCCGGAAAGAAACATACGTTGTGGGAAGTAATGCTACCAAGGTCATCGCCGACCGAATATAGTTTTCCAGCGCGGAGTTTACGAACACTCTCCGGTATGGAACAAAGAGCTACCTGTACCTCATCAAAACGTTGCAGACTTGCACTTTCCTGCCAGGCATCGGCGGCAGGAGAGGCTCCTCTCGTTCTGCAGCTTCCCCTGGAATGCCAGGCTCGGAATTCGGGAGGGCGGAGAGCATGAATCTGCTCAGATATCGAAAAAGGCTCCTTGAGATATCTGATGAATAAGCTTATCCGACGTGAGTTCATTCACGTGTAAATAATTCAATTTTCGAAATATTCCCGCTGCCTGATAAATGTTAGCAGCGAACTCAAATCGGGTCGAGTCATCTGATTTGGTGCACGGCGTAAGAGAAAGGGAGGGTAGGGGGGGCTTCGAAGTTGCACAACGCTAGCGAGGTGGTGGCAGCGCAGAATGAAAACTCCGGAAAGAGGGCGTGGATGCTCAAGGATAGGAGAGACCCAGATTTCGCGCTCTTTGGAAGCTCCCGATGCGGATTAAGAGACTGAGGTCAGCCGTAGGACGTCCGAAAGGTCCGACAAGTCCGGATACAGACACCGAGATATGCGCGAGAAGATCGTCCATTTGAAAGGCTCCCACACCTCTCGCCTGCTCATCCTGCTCCGCGTTTGCCTCGTAGCGGTCAACGACCTGTTTTCCTCCTCCCTTCCCAACTTTCCGATCGAAATCTCGCGTTCCTCCGGGCCCGTCATGTGTCTCGCGACGCAAACCCTAAATCGTAGAAGTCGCTCGAGGGGCCCATTCATCATTGGGCTGCCGCCGGACCGATTTCAGGTGAGCGACAGCTTCGTACGTGAATGCTCTCCGAAGGTTGAATCGCAAGCTAGAAATGGTGGAGCCTCCCAGTTGTACCAGACGTTCATGACGGGACAATGAAACATCTTTAGGATCAGATAAGGCTGCAAATCTGCGGGAGACTCGCGAACGACGTGATTGGGAAAAAGGCAATGCGTGTTCCCGTCTAAGCGATCTGAGAGCTCGGTTCAATAGTTGAAGCAACTACGAGGCGATATGTTGAGGAGGAGGATATCGCCTCAAAGCACCCGATACCATCGCTTGTGATTTTTCATCCGCCCTCTCCGAAGATTTGACGTACGGATCCGTAACAAGACTGAGTGAGTCTGCTGTGCTGGGAACTGGGGCTCTACGATATTCCTGACAGAGCTTGAACCTTAAAGCCATGGAGAGGCTCACCGACTGAAAAATGAAGCCAGGAGCGAGGGAGCTTGCTGCGAGCGATTCTTGGCGTAGTCCAAGTTGTGATCGTCTGGGGAGAGTTGTCACGCTAATGTATCAGCGTTAGCGATATATTCGCGTGAGTGATCCGAGAAAGCCTGTCTATCCACGAAGAATCGTCATTGACTCAGTCCCAGTTTCTCCTCCACCGAAGAATTACCTGGTGGATTTGATTCATCGTTACGAGTAAATGGCTCCGGGTCCGACGCTGGCGATTCGATTGATCGTCGTTGGTAGTGAAAATGAGTGCAATGTCTCGGAGGACTCCCGCATCAGCCGCTCATATGTACAAGAGCCGGGCCCGAATCAATGAGCCCGTCCCGAGACACGCACTCGTGGAGGGACTCTAGGAGTGGAGGTCCTAATCCTCGATTCCGGTTCGAACCCTCCGTTCGGCACTGCTTCACGCACGAACGGTGATTTGTTCTCACCAGTGCTTCCGAGGGTCGTTGCTTCGTAATCCCCTTCTCCTTGTTGCTTATTGTCTCCACTTGCAAGCCTATGATCAGGGTTCAATCGCCTCGACTGAAATCCTGAGTTTGACTTAGGACAAGTCGACGCCTTACGCCGTGGCTGTCCACGCAGAGGGATTTTCAACGACGCTCAGAAAACAAACATCCCATGGAGATTCGCGCCCGCTCTGCGGTGGCTGGAATATGCGGAGTCGAGCCCGGGCCTCTGATCCGAGACCGCGTTTGTGCTGGTCTGATGTACTGCGTGGAAGCTTCGCTCGCACCAATTTGCATTTCCTCGGACGGCACTGCTTATTCCCTAAGCCGGACAGGATTTGTTTTGAGGAAAGCTTCACGCACAGTTCTGCACTCTGTGAAGGCGTCGGCGGGATTCTGTTTGCAGTATCCGCCGTCCTCTACTGAGTGAGCACAACATCCTAAATTGACTGGAAAAGGAAACAAACTTGACTCCCGGGCTCCCGCTGAGGCACCGTAGGCAGGTCGGCGAACCATTGCGAGGCGTCGACCTTAAGGAGCCAAGAACAGGGGTTCATGAATCTTCTCTCTCCGAAGGAACGTGACTCAAGATCGCAGACTTTCTGCAGCGACAGGTCTTTCCGGAGACACTGGGCACTCCGGTCGAGTGAATCAGCCCGGACGAGTCCGGTAGAAAATAGCAGCGTTCCCCCTGATGTTTCCTCAAAGACGTGAAATATTCAGGGCACAAGGTCCGTTTTTGTCCTCTCGGCTTGTGGCTGACTTCTGGATCTCATTACGTGTTCCAGGATGGTCCTCCGAGAAATTGGATTTGGACGAGCAGCGCTTTACGGATTCCCCCCCGCCGAGGTGTATTCTCATTCCGCGCGTCCATGTTTTCTCCACTTCAGAATGGACTAACCTCAAATCACTTTCAGCTCGAGTTTAAGTACGCGCAAGACACGTCCTTGAGGGCCTTGAGAGCCGCTTTAAGCGACGCCGTTCTGTGCGGCTAATTGCGTTCAACTATTTAAACGTATTCTCCTCGCCGTATTGAATGCCCATGCCCCCCCCCTTTTGCCCCGTCCTCTGAGTGGCACCGTGAAGCCCACGTTCTTGAGGAACTTCTCTCTTGCTGATTGAATCATAGCCGAGAACGGGAGAAGCGTCCCGGTATTTTGGACGAATTCCGAGAACTCGAAATGACCCAGGGATTATTTCTTCTCAACCTTAGATTATTTATCGCTGTAGGGAGGCTGGTGCAGTCCACCCTCTGCACCCCGCCTATGCGGCATCTGCGGATTGTCTTTTTTCCCGTCCGTTCAATGATTGCCGATGTTGATGGCTGGATAAGGACCGCGTGGACAGACGGAACCATGGGACTCACATAAACATTCGAATGAAGTACGAATTGATTGATATATACGCTCCAGTGCCCCCGCCAGTCTGTCTTACTGTATCTGCTCTGGATCTCCAACGAAATCACTTCCCCATTCGGAAGAAAATACGTTCGAGAGTCTAGAAGAAGAACACGTCAAGGCGACGTCCTCAGGTCGGACTTGGCAGATGAGTAGGTTTCGAAGCTGTATACACTGTCAAACTCGTCACGAATCGCATGTCGATGTCATGATGCGCGCCCGGCCCGCTTTCTACACGATAGAGTATACCGCCCGTGAGATGACGGCAAGTCTGTACCTGAATGCGCATTCCGTGTTAGAACGAGCAGCGGAACATCACGAGAATCTTGAAGAGTTTGGAAGAGATACATTTTCTCATCGAACTTGTCAGTGGATACCGAGCACCGGAGCGATATCTTTGGATCCATCATCCCTAGCCGATTATCCGCCTCGTGGCAGACGGAGAGCCCGGATATCGAATATCCTGGAAAACAGAGGCTGTTTCGACAGAATCTGATCAGCGGTCTTCGCGTATCAGTGGTTGGAGTCGATGGTGTTTGACTGCATGTCAAATCGTTCGGAGGCATAGGTGAAACCTAGAAAACGTAGAACAATGCAAGCAATCCATAACGGCTCCTGGAATGCATTCCGTATGGACCTGTGACGACTAACGTGTCGTCTCCAGTGGAAATTCCCGCGCACTTTTCCGAGCCGCGATGGCACAGACGATGGATGTACTTGAAGGCTGACAAAATGTCAGGCTTGACCTCGTTGCCTCATCGATCGCCGTCAAGTTACGCAACAGATGATGGCTGAAGAGGCGACGATCACTGGTCTATCGACAGGAGCAGGGTCATCTTCATGTTTCCCGAGTCGCTGACTTATTGATCATCATCCCTGGCTATACATATAACTTCTAGCGCGGTTCTGGTCGAACCTGGGATACCGATGCGGAAATCCGAGCCTAGTTGAACGAATCGGGTCCTCGAGTCACAATTTCTTCACGAGTGATTTTATGAAGCTCCCCTGGGATCAATGAGTCTGAGAATCTATTTCCAATCATAGAAATTCGTGGGATAGAGCCGATTTGGAAATCGCATTGCAATCTCTCGTCTCGAATATCTTATTGGATCCGACCTCGATAGGTATGATGTGCATGCATGAAAGGAGCTGTGTTTAATTAGCACCAGAAGCCCCGCTCCTCGTCGACGTTGTTCAATGAGCACGAGCATGCGGTCCAACGCTTCGCCTCTTGATCAGGAGGCATCTGGCTCCTCATTCAAGTCAATCTGGGGAATCTCATGGCAACTGCCATTCGGAGGAACTTGTTTCGAGTGAGCTTTCCCTGTCGATCGCGTTTGTTCTCCCCTCTGTTACTCAATATATTGCTCCCATGACTCTTGCTACAGCGCCGATGTGGAGAGCCCGAGCCAACGTTTCTAGTTTCGACGGCCCGAGCCCTGTGCAAGCCGTGGAGCCGCGACTCACGCGCTGAATGCCAGAGCGACCCGATTTATTGATTCTCACTAATCAATAAAGTGAGGTAGAGCCCAAGCTCGAGAGCAAAATATTCGATAGATGGAGGCATATGTCGTGTATATCGCTCTGAAAACTTTTATGCCTCATCGTACGACAGATTTCATTCCAGAAAGTTTTACGGTGCTCTGCGGCCTTGCCAATCGTGGATTCGTTCTGGGAGATGCGGCCGTTTGATGAGTCAGATTACTGAAAATGATCATCAGCATCAAAGTTTGATTACCTCTCGATGCTGCGAGTCTCGGAGAGAAGAGCTCCATTCTTTCTTTCTACGCTAGGTGTTGTTGCCCCTCGTGTAACGATGAGAGCGTTCCTCGGAAAATCCCAACGAGATATCAGGTAGCCCGGCTCGCACTAGGTTCAGCTCAGGAGATTGGTGACTCGTGCTCGACGTTCTTCGTCCTTCTCGGACCCATTCATCTCTGTCACAGAAATGTAAGTTATGATATTATTCGTGCAATCGTTTTCAAGCGAATCGATCGCATTTCGTGGAACACTTAATCAATGATCGACATTCTAAAGCCACGGCCGTCTTCAACGGAATCATACCACCGAATCGGATCGAATTCGGGTGAGGGACAACACGCTCGACAACGATCGTATCGTGGATTCTTTGAGATTATCAGATAAACCCAGGCAGACCAATATACGTCATCTCCCCGACTTCGGCCGCTTTTCTGTCGGGACCAGCTTCCGTACAATACTCGGAAGAGCTGTAAATTATTGCTGTTTGAGCTCGCCAGAGTCAGAGCTCCGCGAAAGTATAGACCCGGCGGGAGTCTCAAGCTCGATGTTTTGCGGAAGCCACTCAAGGGCTCTCAGCGGGAATTTTCCTCTGGGAGATTCTGCCAGGCGAGTCGGGAACGCCTCTTCGAAGCCACGAACCCCGCCGAGTAGGTCGCTATCAGAAAGAAATGATACGAACGCAATATCAGAACCTGTTATTTGGGATTCCTCACAAACTTCTCGGGGGGAATTATTGATCAGTCGCGAGCAAGCCGCCCATCACCAATGTAAACATAATTTGCCGAGAGGCACCGAACACGATAGTGGGAAGCAAATTCAGCGGAAATTTCCTGGGCACAATGGTGCCCAGCCTAGAATTTGTACACCTCCTTTGACGAAGGTTGCGCCTTTTTGAAGGGCCCTGCGTCAACGTCCGCGCCGAACATCGATTGCCCCGGCCATTGGACGGGGACCCACACTCCGCTGATCGGGTGCGTCGTGACAGCACTTGTCGACTGGGATTCACGTCAGATTATCTCTTGCGTTCATCCTCTGGCACAACAATGGCACTGTTGCTGAAGGTCGCAAGAATTTTTTTCAATCAAGTCGCTATCTCCGACTCCCCGGCGCCATGAGGAACTTCTCTTTTGATGTTGAGCGATCCTGCTTCAAGAATTCGGACGAAAGAACAAAGACCTGAATTAAGGTTTCTCAATACGGAGCGAGGGACAAGTCTCTATATCAGAGCGGCGTCTCCCTGTCGAGGGAACAAGGTCTGCCCAACAGCGAAGTCAACTCGAAAGCTCTCGAAGCGAACATTTGGGGGGGGAAGCGACAGAGAAAGAAAACGCGGTGGAAGATGCTCGGGCTGCCTGATCTTTCGAGAGAATACATCGAGAGCTGACTTTCTACATGGATGAGTCTCATGATCATGTATCATTATTCGCGCATCGTGCTGTGACCAACACCTAACACCGCAGCTATCGCTTTGCCCGGGCTAATGAACGGGATGAGCAATTTGATATCTCGATGCGACAGGTCGTCGCATCGTATTCTCGGAGACGCGCCTCTACAACAAGTCTTCTATTCACCAACATGGAACGATAAGATTCTACCCTTCGCCTGTGAAACCTCATCTGGGTCTTACATTTCCAAAGGCGATCCTGACTCTGGGAAGGGGCGGAACCTAGCCAGACAGTGGACATTTTTTGGGAAGAGTGAATATCAATTTAACAAAGCGGAAGACAAAGCCTTAGCCTCGGATCTTCTACAAGCTCCTGTCACTCCGCGCATCCCTCCCGAACTCAGGTCACCGGATCTTCATTGACAGCCGGCCGTTCGACCATTCTCTCGG
The DNA here is from genome assembly GCF_000255335.2 of Galendromus occidentalis. Taxonomy (NCBI): domain Eukaryota; kingdom Metazoa; phylum Arthropoda; class Arachnida; order Mesostigmata; family Phytoseiidae; genus Galendromus; species Galendromus occidentalis. Next base: position 666,935 of record NW_003805489.1, on the reverse strand, counting down.
GAATACCAGGGACATGGGACGTTCCCTCGGACGCATTTCGCGGGATATTGCGACGTAAACGCTGTCGGAGTTCCCAGAGAATTCGAGGAGGGGAAGTCGGGGTGACGGCGATCTGAGCTGATCTGGTTGATCCCATTCGGCATGAAGACAACGGGGAAGCTTATTCCATTTTGCCTGCATTCTGGGGGCCGGTGATCCGCTAGACCTGCCAACGGGTGAATTTCTGCTCCTTCGTTGCACCTGTGAGGGTTCCTGGCTAAATCTGTCACCTGAGTTCTCAGAAGGTCCAAGCCGTCCTCGAAAAATCTGACAGCGATGAAGACCGCGGAAAACGCCGAAAATTGAGATTTTGATGCAATCGATGAGTTCTGTCCTATGGAATAGCGAATGCTAGAGTTTTACGAACCCCATCACTCGTCAAGAGGGAGAACCAGTCGCACGAGAGGGCGAACTGAGAGCCCTTCACTCGGAGATCTCCTGGAAAGTAAGTTCGAGAGCGCTCAGAAGGATTCCTTGGCAGATCTCGCAACTTGCCCGGAAGGGTAGTTCGTCCCAAGTTTGCCTTTGAAAGAGCAGAGCTTGAAACGATCCTAGTTCGGCTGGGTTCCATTTTCAGAAAATTCGCAGATCGCTCTTGTCGAGCCGTTCCGATCCTCAGAGCGACGTCCAATACCAAATTATATAATAAAACTTCGGGGTCGAGGCCTTCAGGTTTCCATGATGTCTCCTCAAAAGCGTCGATTATTATCTTCACATCATCATTATCTCTCCCGAAAATGAGACTGATGTGAGAAACGCGGGCTGGCTCTGGTATAGGTTGAGTAACAGCTCCACAAGGAATGCGATAAAGAAATAACCTGACGCGGTTTCTACACCGTCACGAATTGCCTTTTTATGTGATTCGACGTCAAGAGAAGAATTTCACTGTCTGGCAGATGACTTCCGGATGATGGAGGAAAGCGATCCCAAAGCGCACGCGACAAAATTCGGATCTTCAACATCTGATCTCAACGATCGCTCCTTCTGGTCGCAGTTACAAGGTCTCCCGACTTATCTCGGGATCATTGTCCCAGGGTACCTCTCAGAGAGCCGTAGCTCCTGAGCGTTCGGTGGAACGCAAGCGCTCTCTCTTTCTGCGAGCTCCGCGTTCTGCAATTCAAATCGGGTATCACTCAGGATAAACTGGGGATAGACTTGTGATAGGAGATAGGACCGAAAACTTGCAATTCTCAGCGTAGTCTCAGCGACGGTAATGGAACAGAGACTGATTTGCTTCTGTTATAGCGGTCGTGCGTCTACTGTGTGATATTTTTCGGCGCGAACTCAATAATAATTCAAATCCAACTTCGGGGAACCGGAAGCCAGAATATATACATATATCACACGGCACTGTAGGGTCCGAGTCGATCTCCGCAGCCCGGATCCACCAGCTTCCTCGGGGGAGACCTTCGATGTTCGCATTTGTATTTCATTCAGGATGCTGACTCTGTTGTTTAGACACACGTGGAGCGAAGATTCGACTTCTCCGGCGTCGCCGAAGCTTGTCCACGGCCGACTCGGATTCCTCACGAGTCCTTGCCGCCGAGCGCGATACCCTGTTTCCATTCTCCGCCGGCGCGGCGCGCACAGCGAAAAACGAGGAGAGACAGTGACTTGTTTGCGCTTCGTCGGAAGATCAAGTGAATTGAATTCCCTTCTCTCAATCAGTTGTTTCTCTTATCTTGAGGCGTCAACGAAGCGAGGCGTTGACGGGTCGGATTCGAACAGAGTTTCCGAAACATTGTTCAATTTCCCCTTTCGCCTTGGAAATCAAGAGGCATATGACTCAGATCAGAGGGGCTCGAGACAAACTTGCTGTTCGAAGTCACGCTTCGTCGTTAGCTCAACAAATTGAGCGATGCAGAGACTTCAAGTGCAATGCCGAAGCTTGATGCTGAACATTCCATGTTTCTCGCGCGGACCTTTCCCTGGCTCATTATCCACTTCCCCATCTCGACCGTTTAGTCGAAGGGGATCGAGCGTTGGAGACAGGGCCGAAGATTCGCTTCTCCCCGCAGATAAGAGGAATCGGATCCTCACCCTCGGGATAATTTCCTCTCTACAACAGCTCTCGTTGTCGTCTCCGGATTTCGTTTGTTGATGGAAGACCGGCGCAGTCAGAGTGACTCCGGGTGTTCTATGACCTTTAGGCGTTTCCTCCGATCGCTACGCTCTTGAATGGCTGCATGACCCTGGAAGGCTAAGCATGAGACGCAGTGCGTCGGATGACTCTGAGCCTTTAGTGCCGGCACCGAAAAAAGTCCGAAGAGCGATCAAAATCCTCGCGGATAAGAATCCCGCCTTGCTTGAGGCTCCCATAGCGTTTTTGAACTTATACACGCAAGAGTTCGAGAGTTCGAAATGTTTGGACCGAAGCCCTCCGCTCCAATACTGTCTTCGTCAGTGCTTCCTTGGATTTCAGGACGTCTGCAGACAGATACAAAAACGCACATTGAAAGCGGTCATTCTCAGGGAGAACATCATGAACCTCGTATCGCTCGGGAACACGGTCGGAAAATCTTATCCCGAAACAGCAGAGCCCGTCTGCGCGCAGCTGGTGAAGCTGATCGCGATGCTCGATGAGCTTGATCGCCAGCTGGCCGACGCCTCGGGTCTGCCACCGGTGAATTGGTCGAGCATCGTGAGCGCCCTAAAGCAGAGATCGGCAATGAAAAGGAAGAGTTCGGAAGTGAAACATAAGACCTCATTCGTGCCGTCACTCGATGACCTCACCGTCACAAAGACCTTAGGTCGCGGAGCTTTCGGAGCTGTTTATAAGGGGACATTCAAAGACATTCTGGAAGTGGCGATAAAGATCGTGCCGCAGAGCAAGCTACGTTTCGATTCGAACAACGAGTCCGCCTATATCGACAAAATGCTCGCAGCTGTGGTCCCGAACCACCCGTTCATCTGTAGGATGTTTTGCGCGTTCATGGCGAGCGGTAAGGCGAATCCTTCGGGGGTGGCGGTTTCGATCAACGTGATGGAAGCCATTGACGGCGCAGATATCACTGAGCTCGTAACCCGCGTTCAAGCGCCGAGTTTTTCCACCGTGATGAGCATCACGCAGCAATTGCTCATGGCTATCGAGCACATGCATTTCACCGGGTTCGTTCACCGGGACATAAAATTGGCGAACATCCTCCTGAGCCGCGACGGCCGTGTGAAGGTCATCGATTTTGACGTGAACAAGTTATGCATTGCTCTGTCCGGCACTCAGCACCAGATCTCTTTCTTCGCAAGAACAGCTGCTGAGTGCGCAGGGGGCGACAAAGCCGGGACCGAAGCCTACATGGCGCCTGAGGTCCATCAATGCAAGGAGTTCGGCCGAGCTTCCGACTTCTGGTCGGTGGGCGTCGTACTCTTCCGATTGGCGTTCGGCAGACTTCCGTTTCGGGGTCAAGCCATCGCCGAAGAGATCGTGGATTGCGACATTGAATGGACGAGGATCAAGAACCTCCCACCGGCGACTCCGAAAAAAAGCGGCCTGAAAGAATTGATATCTCAGCTGCTGGTCAAGGACCCGAAGAAACGGCTCGGCTCCAGAGACTACAACGACATTTTCGACCATCGAACTTTCGCTGAAACGAATTGGAGATCATTGCCGAGCTCGGTCGCTCTCACAGAAGACATGGAGAATCTCTTCGCTGCGAAAGACAGGGAATCGCGCGTTGTGGCCAAAGGTCTGCGAAATGTTCTCAAGAGAAGTCGCTATGCGCCCAAAAAATTTCTCGTCGCCTTCTGCTTCAAACACATTCTAGAGCTCATACCTTTACTTTCCAGCTCCGCCGGCTCATAGTCAAATATTTGCCTTGGAGGATCTCGTAGACTACGCGGGCGAACATCAAAAACTCTTCACGTTCTCATCTCGTGTCATCCGGCATCTCATGTCGGAAACAGGGGGACACAGCAGGGACTTCGACGAGGGGAAAGAGATCAAGGACGACACGCTGAGTTTTCGACACTGCCAGCAGCTGGTGAAACAGGCCGAAGACACGACCTGCGGCACAACAACATTCGACGATCGGAAACATAACGCGAGAGAACCTGTACAGGTGATCATCCAGGAATTCTATCGGAAAAGCTGTCTCCGCCGAGTACCGCCTCTGGCAGTCCAGCGTTTGCTCTGCGAGGATGGAATGTACCGCTTCATGGTGGCGAGCATTGCACCCGGAGTGAAGTTCCTGAGCGAGACAGCCTTGTATCAAGGTGACCTGCTGTTGGAGCTTGACCGGATCCCGTTGACCGGTCTGCCTCTCGGCCGGATTCAGACTTTGCTGCTGAAAGTGGGCTCCCCGCTCGTAGCCACCGTGGCGCAGAGGAACCCGTTCCGAGATCTCGGAGAAGCAACTCTGAACGTGGAAAATTACGCAAACGTTCACCGAGCTATCGTCTTGAATTTCCGTTCACGTCGAAAACGTCGAGTTGGCTGTTTCTGCCGCCGCCGTCACTATCACGGATTCGAGCTGTGCGTGCGAAAACTTTTTGCGAACGAGAACTGGGAGCCCTGTTGTTTGGTATCGAGCCACGATCTCATATGGCAAAAGTGTGGAGAAGATTCGAATATGTTCACCGGCGACATAGTCCTATCGATCAACCAGAAGCGTTTGGCCGAACTCTTGCGGGACGCCAAGGCTGACCAGATTCTCTCTGACGCGATAGATTCGCCCAGATTAGATCTCGAAATAGTGCCGTGCTCTGTACTGCGACTGGGCAATCTTCCCAGGGGATAGTCGGCTCACTACAAGTATCAAGTGAGAATTATATATGAAGGGCGCTCATTCGTCTTCCAACCCCCTTGGATCATGCCCTAATTAGATACTCGGAGTTCGCATGACGCGGTACCGAGCTCCGTCTTGGCGGAAATAAAACTGAAGTTGTACTATGTAGATATGAGCCCGACCTCCTCGGAATGCGAGGCCCAGTCATGTACGCTCTGGGTCGTCTTCGAGAACATTGTATCTGTGCCGTTTAAGAGTTCTCCCAATCCCGTCTCTGGCCCCATCGTCGAACCCGAGGTTTCCCAACTTCTGGTTGAAGCGGAAATGCTCACCCTGATGGATGTCCGAGGAGAGCGTCCGCCATCTTGCTACAGATTATGAGTCCAAGCGCTTGAATGTGTAAACACTCATCTGGAATTGCCCGACTTCATGTCACAATGTGGGATATCGCGGAAGTATCCGAATAGCTGGATATATTGATGACATGAATTCGGCGAGGTCGAGAATCACCTTCGGATCTTTTGTAACAAGGATAGGACGTGCCAGGTCTTCCAGGCAGATCTCCCGCCATGCCGCTGGAATCCGAGTGAGTGAATGGATTGATCGATCCGGGCTCGTCCCCATTTCATCGAGGCTCCGAATCAGAGCTTCGAGCGATTCCCCGTCGGCTCAGATCTTCGGAGTTGGAAATCCAGCGCGTCGAATCTCGTGCTCAGCGCTCTTGGATGTCTCGGTGCGGCGACATTGTCCGAGAATATTCTAAATGCATATGTCTGTTGCATACCTCGTCTTGTGCGACAATTCCCCATTCCGGTGACCTCCCGGCCCAAGATGGTCGGGATTCCGGGGCATGGGAAACTATCTCGCCGGTGATTTTCCAAGCCAAGCCCAAGACATGGACTCCTACTCTCAGTAACTTACTCTTACAGAAAAAAAACACGGAAGGATCAGAAGAATCATCCTGGTTTGGGTGCTATGTCATGAATGAAGAGGCCTTGTTGAGATTATGTTTTTGGAATTTTTTTTTTCTATACAATGTCTCTCATTTATTCCCTACTGCTAAATACACCTATATGAAACTAGCCTTCAAACTCGCGTGAAAATGTACCATGACAACTATGTATATACATTTGCTCGTACTCTGTTGTTCGTGTTGTGTAATATCTGACGATTTGCACACCGCTTCCGAATAATCAGACACGACTCAATGCAAATGAATTCCAGCTCTTACCACAAGGAGCCACGGAAGAAACATCACTTTTCGAGTCCACTCCAATCTCGGAATAATCTCCGCGCACAACCACAGTTAAGAATTCCTTCAGATCCGTCTGAGGGAAGGCACGATGAATTTTCTGACAGACATGAGTAAATCGGACCGTCGACATGATAGTAAAAGGTTTAACGAGTTGTGCGTCGGCCCAACGTGGGCCGCTACCCTAGTACTTAAGTTGTATAGATGGAAATGCTTCGCTCATCAAACCGCCAGGTTTCCAGAAGTTGAATCTGGTTCATTAATGTATTCGAGAGTTACATAACTAGCTGGACCCTTCTCTCATAAATCTCCGATGGACGTTCCTCTTTCTGATTAAGTTCCGATGAGTGATCTGGGGATCCAGCTGTTTCTGACTTGAGATTCGTAAATCTCAGTTCCGGAGGTTTTCATCGCAATCCAGACGCTCCTCCCAGAGATAAGAGGATGGAGTTCGGAGACTGGACGTTGGAATGCGGACAAACCGTTCCGAGAAACGGTATAACTTCGATGAGAACCTCGCCAGCGGTCTTCTCTGAAGATCCGAATCGAACTCGATATAGAGATACATTCGATGAGGATCCTCGAACATTGAACTGATTTAAGTACTCTTGATCTCACTGAAAAGGAGCTTCAATGTGCCCAATGGGATCATTCCATCATAACGCTTCTGACGTCGATCTGAACAGTCGAGATTCGAACAAGAATTGGTTGTAAAATACGATCAGTAGCAATGCCGAGAACGTGTGCAGTGGCGAGATGAAGGTGCTACTTGGTGAAGAATTTTGACACCCGAACCAAAACTGGGCGATTGATCCCGAATCATTAAAGACTGTCAGCCGTCGATTGTGGAAACGCCAGAAGCTCCGACTCTTGAAGAAATAAGTTGATTCTGTAAGAGGAAGCAGATGGTGAGCAACGCAGTCTGAGGATGGGGCCGCGCTGATTATTTGCGTGAATTATCGCGGATACATGACCAAGGGACTTACGATCGGTCCAAGTGAAAGCGGCGTCGATCCTCGGGGGTACGCCACCCCACATCTGTATGTGCCTCGGATAGTCCGCTTCCACCTGGGAACGAAAGTGAAAATCAGTGGAGTTCGACATGACCACCGGGAAACCAGAAAAAGACGAAGGGTTCAAATTCGACTCTCATTTCCGGCTCGGGAGTAGGTGTACCATTCGTTCTTGTTCATTGTATCTCCAGTATTGGTCGTTGTGAAAGAGGTAGATCTTCTGATTATAGCCCCAGATGAAAGCAGCATCGATCTGCATCACACTGTCGGGTATGCCAATCGATGACAATGGCTTCGGATATCCGGGCATGAGGTTTTGTCCGTTGTAAACATAGATTTCCTGGGAGCGAGGAACGATGATTAGGATTATTGATGCACTGCATGTATGGCATGACATTTCTGAATCATAGCGGCCGATTCCTGCTCACCCTTCCAATGAAGAAATTGATCTCGCCGCGCCGGCTCTCATAGACGGCGTCCACTCTGACCTCGGCTCCGTTGTTGGAGACCGTTGGGAATCCACCGAACAATCGGCTGATTTCGAAGGCATGCGACCCCATTATTTGGAGCTCGTTATCGAGGCGGAAGAAATACTTGCCTGGGGAAAATGAGGCGCTCAGCAACGGGTCGCTCTTCAGCAGCGCATATCACAATTGAGGAACTACTGAGAAATTTTCCAATGAAATATCGTATATCGTGATCACCTTTGAAGATAAAAGTTTCGCCGCGGATCATCGATATGGAATCAATTGAATCCATCTGACAAGGGTCAGGAGGTTGTTCCTGGGGGCTGAGAAACACGTCCGGGCGTCTGGATGTTGATGTTGTAAAGAACGGCCGTCGGGTCGTAACGAAGAATCGAGGTTTATAGTCCGGTCGATCGGGACGGCCTGTCGGGACAACAGAGCTTGTGACCTCGAATGAATTCCCAAGGCAGATGATGACGGGTCCCCGGTGAGGAAGAAACCATCAGAGATCAATATTAGTGAAAATGCTCTCGCTGCTAAAGGTTACCGTAGAGTCGCTGGATCCCCCGGACATCGTCCTCCGGAAGCTGGAACGTATCCTCAGTGAACTGTTGGTACCAAGGATACATGAGCGAAGAAGGCTCTTGCACGTGAGCGAGTCCCAAGGAATGACCGAATTCATGCGCAGCGGCCACGAACAGTTCCACTCCTGGAATCGGTGCTCAAAGTGAGGATAGAGCGATATATCCGAAGGGACGTGACGGTGAAGGATCTGAGTTTCTTCCGAGTCGCGGAAGTACGAACCGGTAGTAGCCATCTTGCTGCCCCAGTTCTCGTCAGCGTCGAAGTGAACGTCGCCCCCGATCTCTGTCCCAGGGAAGTACGCATGCGCTAAAACCATCCCTGGCCCGTCGAAAGGATATGCATCTCCATGTCGGCCCTGCAATTAGAGGCTCCTCGTAAGTTTCCATCGTGAACATCAAAGCCATATCAAAGGTCTCCGAGGCTGAGAGCGGTAGAGTCAAGTAGGAGAACTTGATTCAGCTGCGCGTTTGGGGGTGCGGGCATGGGGAAGGGTCCTCGCCGGAGAAAAAGAACGTGGCGGAAATCTCTGACTCCTAGAGTACTCAGATGCTAGCTCTCCATCAGATCTCATCTTCTGCAACACGTTCTGGATGCAGTAGAATATGGATGTGTCGCACCGTGTGGATGGACCGAGAAGCTAATATTCCCGATGAGTGGCGTCATGGGGACTCACCCGCAGGAATTTGATGACAATGTCCGCGTTGGGGTCTCTGGTCTCAGTGAACACGAGCTTCGAATGTTTCGACCACACCCTGATAGCCTAGATTCGAGCAAAGGTGGAACAGGAAGATTAATCGCGGAATGCAATCACTGTCGAACGAGCTCCCGAGGGTTCATTACTCTCGAGTGGTGGGATTTTTTTTTGAGGGGAGTCGAATTCCGACCTGCTTCCCCCGATGAACTCTATCATGCTTTGGTTATTCGGAATATTCCCCTTCCCTCTCACTCTCTACAGGGGGATGCTGGAGCGAATAATTGAATGTTCTTCACAGTTGCTCGATTGTGTTGATCTGCGTCTAGTGCATAATTTCCTCGGTGAAATGAAACCCCCCGGAGCTCGCTTCGATCGGAGAAACAAGAAAGGGGTCTGAGATCTTACCCGTCCAAGTTTGGATCTGATAAAGTTCGCATCGAGATTCGTGGGCCAATCCGAAATGCTAGAAAAAAGAAAAATTCTATTATTATTGAGATCCTCCAGGTCCCTATAGTGCCGATCGATGAGAACTTAAGCGTTCGATGCACAGAGCTAGCAACGCGCGAGAGAGAGAGGGATGCTCTCCAGGCTCCGCTCCCAGTGCCGGCTCTCAACGATCATCTCCGACCGGATACGCATCTGCGGCTCTCGTGATATGGAGTCCTCACTCGAGATTTGACTTACGTCATGTGAGCTTCCGATTCAAGTATTCGGAGCGAGACATCCAGATTTCATGCAGATTGGACTATGGGACATCACGCGATGGGATTTGATTTGAATGTAGTGCAGAGTATTTTCGCGGAGTCTAAGCATACAGTCTATTCGCAGTGCGAGGAGTCTGATTCCCGATCTCGCGGAGTAGATGGGAGAGGATTCCGCTAGCGTGAGGATCATGTGCGTATCCAGTTGCCGTATTAAAGCCAACTGCATACTGCTCTGGATCGCTTGTCTGCTCGAGCGTTCTGGCGAAGGATCGACAATCAGGAGAGACCCTCCCTGATCGGCAGAGGACTCATGCTCCTCTCAGCAGTGAAAACTGATTTCTTTCTGGAGGGACGGATGCTGCATCTTCATACATACAGCTAATGCTCGTAAACGAGGGGCTCTCAATCTATCCAACCGGAATCATCTAGCAAGGCCGATTTTCGGTATTCTGTACTATCCGAATAGCTGTGCTGGACTGAGCGATCACAGACTCTCAAGATGATAGTTGATATGAGGAAACCCTTAAATCAGTTATCCAAGCGAACCATGGTCAACTGGCGAGTCTATGATCCGAATCTTTGTTTTCAGCGAGATTCATGCGGAATCTTATGCTTTGGCATATTTGCCTTCTCCACAGCCTCGAACTCCGTGAAAAATCCTCGCGAATCGCGCCTCATTCCCGTGCCCAGTATATCTCCCGGTGCGACTGAGCCGCCGAGAATATACTTTCAGCTGGACTCATTCTAACCCTTCTCGAATGAACCCTCCATTCTTCTCCAAGTGAGAGAAATGACCCTGCGGCAGAGACAGTATGACCCAAGGATGCGGAGCAATACCGTATACGTCAAGGCGATGATGTTCGGTACTCCGCGCGTGGTTCCAAAATCGTTATCCCTGGCCAAGCAAGTACCGTTGTGGAACAGGATATAAATGGATCGTCCGCACCCACGCGACGAGTCTCCGTGCTCGAACTCAAACCATTGACGCTGCGAAACTCCGTAAAGAATCAAGAGCAAACATGTCGCGGCACGAAGGATCCACTAGGTTCCGCTTGAGAATAATTTGGCGATATACTCGGAAGGAATTGACTTTCCGACTTTCATGCAATGAATTTCTTCCCTGTTCAAGCTCATGAAAATTTTATTCCGCTCGAATCATCAGCACACCTGATCTTGGCAGTCGGCAGGAACATCTTCGTCGTAGGTCCTACGACTTCGAACATCAGACTTGCCGAACTGCGATATCTGCGCGCCCATCCCCCGTGACCGCACGCCTGCCTGAGGCAGCGCGAGGAACGTTTTTCCTCCTCGTCTGAATCATCGGTGCGTCTGTCTCATCAAGGATGATTTCCCGACGGACACGCTGAATCACTTTCAACGGAGGCTGCGCTCAGGAAAAGCGAGCGAGAACAAAAGGCGCCGTACAAACGAATGTGCGAAGCCCGCTCGATTCCTGGCGACAGGGGAAAGCTAATAGAATATGTGTCGCCGTTCAAATACGAGTGACTTGCAGATTTTCTTGGGTTAGGCTACGCGAGGCTCGTTGGAAGACGGCTCTCAGGACCACTCACTCAAGGAGGTTGTGATGGCTTGAAAGTACATCTCCGACCTTGTTGAGCAAGTCACCCTAAAAACCTTCCGAGTTTTCCCGCGAACAAAGTTCAACGATCGCCGTCTCCGTTCAGATCGGTCCCGTCTCCAACCAAAAATAAGGTCGATGGACTCGACCGGCGAGGACGAGATACGAAGCGTGACGAGCACGAGTACGATGAGGGGAACAGGGACGGGGAGGATTCCCGGACGGAAATCAAGATCGGGATCGGAGGGAGAAGGGAGGCGAGCAAGGAATAAGGTCCGGAGTCAAGACCTCGGCTCTGAGGGGAGAAATTCAACGTATTTGGGTACGGTAGGAGTTTCAACAGAGGATTCCGATGTGGACCGATCTCGGGACTCACTGCAAGTTCCCATTCAAACGACCGAGATGGAACTGGCGGGGCACCTCCCGGAGATCGAACATTTCTTCCACTAGTCGGAGAAGCTCAGCGAGCCCAGGCACGCGGCCAACTGTTCCACGGAGCGCATTGAGAAACGACGCTCGCTTGGCGACGGTAGTGCAAGACCACCGGTCCTCGCGACACGCACTCATCAACGATCATACGGTACAGGACTGCCGGCATCCTGGCCTCTAGTGAAAACGCCAGAGACGGCGGCGGTTCGAGCGGTGAGGGTCGTCGACGGGGGAGGGTATTTCTTCGCGTTGGAAGCGACGATGGAACATTAGAGCGTACACACAATCGGTCGCTCGTCAGTTCTAACAATTTGCTCTCATAGACCAATAAACGCCTCTGACCGGACTAATAGATAGAGAGAGACCGATCCAGCCACCGGCGTTGGACGCTTACGCGCACACTGGCGATGATTACGTGGACCGCTGACTTATGGGCCGGAAAAGCCGTCTTCCTCCCTCTCGGGTCACTTCCAGTATGTTCCCTGATTGGAACGCTCAAGCCTTTCCCGCTGCTCGCGAAACCGATCCTATGACTGAACATCATAGAGGGCGGTCGGCGTCCCAGTCGGTTCAAAATTCGGTCTTCCACAAAATCGTTGATCCGAAGTACCTCACTATTTTATTAGAGCCCCACTACGTAAACGTGCATCCGATGCGGCATTCAGAATCTTTATCCTCTCGAGCCAACCTCCTCAGGGATCGAATCCCGACCTTCTCCTGGACACGCAGAGCCTTGCCCAGCTTCCGTATTTCTACGTGACCCTCGGCTAGCTCATCGAGTCCACGCGAAAGCTCGGCTCCTCGGACGAGCAAGAAAAACTCGGAAGGACCGCTGGTCGAGCCGGGGACGGCGAAGCTGGCGAGCAACTGTCAACGCCACGCGAGGATCGACATTGAAGGCTAATCAAGGAAAAGAGTCGGAGAGAGAGAAGCATCTGAGAGAAGCACTCTTGGCGTCTTGGAAGAGGAGGCCTTCGTAACGAGATGGACGTCCACCATCCGAACGATTACGAAGGCGTGTCATCGCTGGCGTATCCTATTTCACATGGGGCCTCCGCGTTTTTGTGACCAGACACAGTGTTTGATCTTTTTGTCGGTCGCTTCTCCGTCGGAAAGCTCGTTTCGTTCTTCCAACACCGACCGGCTACTCCGGATCCGGTCGGATGTTTGGCCAATACAGTCTGTCGTTCCGGAGGTTACAGGACAGACTCCGAATTAGTTTCAGATCGGGATTCACAGTCTCGCCGCCAAAATTCGGTGCGTGAAAGGGATCGATTTCTTGATCCGGCCAGACTAGGACTTTCGGGACGCGACGCGAGAGCTAGTCATTTGTGTACCTAGTGATCGCGAGGCCACGCATGCTTCATAATTGCGTCGAGATCTATAGTGAACGTATCAACTCACCTATATGTCAAATTCGTTCTCGGCCACGGATCACCGTGAATGAGGTAGCGTTTTTTCCTTACGCCTTCCCGAGACCAATCTATGTCTTTGACTCCGCATCGGGGCTTCCGCATCAGATCGAGAGTTTCATTGTCGACTTCGCCCGTCACAGGGATGCCGGCGAAGCTTTGGAGTCGACGTATCGCAGAGGCCAGGGGATCCTCCGACGACTCGAGATACGCTACCGAGGATCTGGCCGTTAGCTCCTCCTTCGTGTATCCGAATTGATCGAGGAACTCCTGTGGGAAGGCAAAGAGTCAGTTATCCTGTTGTCAACAGACGCGCGGAACCCATGTGTCGCTCAAGAATCGATGGGGAACTTTAGAAAACGGCGTCAATAGGAGTTGCCCCGAGTTGACTCGAATGTGTCACGGATGTCGAGGGCCGTCGTGACCCGAAAGCGGTCGGAAAATCAAGAACGATTTATTTTCCGAAATGCGCCAGGATTTGATACACGCTCGGGAGGGTCCTGATAGAGCGGAAGGGGTCTAGGAGAGTGCGAGTGACCGCGACCGTAGGAACGCGCCCACGTCGAAGATCAAAACTTGGACTTGTGATTATTGAGCGAATCGATTTCTTCCGGGTCGGCCTTTTTGAAATGGTTTTGCGACGAGAAGGTTCGACCCTCGGTAGCTCGGCTTGCTCGCATGGGTTTCACATTGGTACAGAGGGTTCTTTGTTTGCGGAACATAAAATACAGCGTGACCGACAGAACAATATGCTCCGTGGGCATAATGCTTCCGCGTCATCAGCGGGAGCGATTACCAAGATCGCGGAAGCAATCCGGAGACTTGGCTATGCATTTAATCGTCATCTAGGAGCGATATGATTTTATTTACGACGAGAGTGACCCGATTCGGGTTTTCTTCTTTATTTTTCTCAGATGTTCTCATCTACACGAGTACATAGGACACGGAATCCCGGATTCGCTCTCGAGAACGAATTTTCGTCGACTCGGCTGCGAGTCTGCGTTCGAGCGCGTAGGAGTTGCAGGAAGGAGCTGCCGGAAACGATACGGTAATCGTGAATCGTGACTCGATCAAAGGACGCCGTATTTTCGATGGATTTGCGGCTGACCGACATTCAGGCCGAAAAAATATTCTCTGACCGTAGCTATCTCCGTATACGGCGGGCGTCGAGCGAATCAAGTGAAATAGACGGCAATCGAAATGACCTCGTCATACGATTACTTGTTTACTTCAATCTATTCGCTGCTACATAGCTTCCAATGGTCCCTATAGACCGTATACACAGCAGTTTCTCGTGGTGATCGAGTGATAAGTTTGGAGTTTCCGTGGTGAGCACGTCCATTGAGGGACATTGTTTCCTGAAACATCAGCTGCCGACCCACTGTATGGTAGGTGCGATATCCACTTCTTTCGATCGGTTCGCTACTCGGGGTCATTGACAGCTCAAACTGGGGGCTCGCTCCCTATCTCGGATAATTTCGCCCTCTTCTATGATCTCGATCTTTATGATCCCGCACCGACCGCTTATTGCATTCTGCTGACCACTCCTCGTCGTTCTGTTCTTCCGACTGGAGTTCTCTCGTGTTCGTGGGGGAGTTCCCCGTCTGGATCGGCACCATGTGTAAATTCTGGGAGGACGTCGAGCCGATGTCGAATCCTCGACACCGTAGTGTCGAATGTTGTGCTCATTCGTGGTTTTGTCCGGGAGGTTCGCTCCATTATCCCCAAGGAGGAAAGCGGAGTCCACGGGAGATCTTTCGAGCGGCGGGCAACGGACTCGGACGAGAGCTTTGTGGAGCAGACTCTGTCAGAACTCAAGGATATTGAAGATAATGAATAATTAGCCGAATAAGGAAGCCAGCCAATGAGCATTCGCTGCCGCGAGACTCTCGAATCGTTATTCAGTTCTGGCATGCTTATTTCTATTAAGGCTCCATGCTTTTCTGTTGCGGCTTCGTGGTCACGTCAGATAGCCTCTGAAATCATCATCGCGGATGATATACGCAAATGAAGGAGCGTATATCTTCCGCATTCCCTGACCGTATGCAGGCGAAGGACTGGATCGGTCTTGGGAAGCAATAAGATCCGAAAGCCTCCTGTGGGGGGTCGGGACTCGGGCTGCCTTCCTCACAAAAGATGACTTAGAAAACAGCGAGCCCCCAATTCAGGGCCCTCATCATCACTGTCCGCGAGAGTTCCCCAATCGAAGCTGCGAACGATTCCGGAGCCGAGCGAGCTCGAGTTGAAATGCAAAGCTCGTGCTGTCAGAGTTCTCGGCCATTAACGCCGCGTATCTTTATTGAATAAGTCGTAGTCTCCCGTAAGGTGGACAAGTCGTGAATTGTGGCGCCTGCGAACAAGTTCGGTGACCTGAATACGAGCACGTCCACAAGTCAGTGCTTGTGCAAATGCGCGAGGCCGTCGGCGTCGTCATCACGTCGACCTTGAAGGATATCGGAAGCGAAGAATGTCTTCTCGAGGTCTGGCGGGCCCGCTGTTCAACCGTATCCCTCTGGGCCGGCGCGTTTATTTTCGTTTGACTGGAGTTCTGTGCCGAGTTCTGTTTATACTGCACGCATGCAAGCATCCGTGTCGACGTGATTCGGTCCCCAGGGAGCGTAGAGCTTAGCTCGACGACGCGACGTCGCACGATCAAGGGGCTGAGTGTTTCACGGGTCAACAAGCGTCAACGTCGTCGGACTCCTCCGGTGGATCCCGACCCTCCGGATTGCCCTGCACGATGCGGCTCAAATTCATTACCGGAAATTGATATTGATTCGCATATTGAAGAAATTATCCGTGCCCAGCGGAGATGTCATGTAGCCAGAGTATTATAGATCATAAGGGACCCCCGGAGCATGGAGACGTCTGATAGAAGTTCATTTGTTTGATGACTGCTCCTTTAGTCTCTGAACACGGTCGTTTCTGACGGGCTAGTCATGAGTCTGGCGAGGTTGACGTCTGCCCGCATGGATCTCCCGTCTCGTCAACGGGGACTTTTCGTCTTACTCTCCTCCATCCGGGAGACTCCGGTGACGAGCCTGCGCGACCGGCAAACGAGCGTCTACAGTTAGGGACGCTTCAATCGGCCAAAGTCGGATCAGAGGAGCTCATCAATCGGACCACGAACTTTCCCGAGGAGAGCGAGGAGCCTTTCACTCGAGAACGATTGCGTCGAGGGAATCCGAGCACGCGGGTAGTATTTCTTTCCACTAAAGAGTCAAGACTCTCTAGATCGAGAAGACAGATGGTAATCGTTGTCTCAAGCAAGTTCCCAACGAATTAGGGTCCCTGGATCCCGATCTCTTCATGCTCGGAGGGAATCGACGGCTCCCACGAACGAGTAAAAGAATAAAATACTTTCAGAGACCACGGAAGGTATGAACTTCAACAATCAGAGATCCTGCTCTCGTGGGAAGACACGATCATACATGACAAGCTCGATCGTCCGAGCGGGAAGCACTCCAGAAGTTTCCTCCTGAACGATGTCTCTCCTCAGAAGTAAGACGAAGTATATTCAGTATTTGATGGAGAATAACTCCAAATATTCAAAACAATTCTTTCCAATTCGCAACACTGGCGTTCATCCATTTTTTCGCTCGAATTCTCAATCAATTCTCATCGTACTCGGGCTTGACTTCCGTCTGACATGGCATGAGCAAACTGAGGCTCGTCTGAGAAGCTCAGGGCAAGGAACGCCGTCGCTGGAGGAATTCCAATGGAGCGGTGGCCACCAAGACGAGGGCGGATGAAGAATCTCCGCCTGCAGACGACAGCTCCCACCATGAGCAGCAGACTCCTATGGAGGGCCGGCTGCATGGCTCATAGAACAAAATGGGGAGAAGGAGCGAGCTCATTGTCAGCCGACCCCGTCTGGTCCGTGGGCGGCTTCTCGATTCTTCGGCGGGTCTCTTCTATCTGGTAAACGACCCCGAGACAGCGATTCCCAGAAGAGGAGACACCTTGCGAACTTTCCAAACTGATAAGCGAGTCCTACATATTCGGCTCGTCAACTCGCGTAAAAAATCCCGGATCACTCCAGGTCCCCGCCTCCTATGTTTGAATTTGATCCTCTACAATGTCTTGTTGAATTATTAAACTCGCATTAGTTTATGGACTTTCGATGAGCCTACTTTCAAGGACGCTTATCGTAGACTTGGGGAGGTCGGGAGCCTTCACGGGCTAGACTCCACAGCCGTGGAACCGCTGTGGTGCGCCTCCAAAAGCATAGCTGGCCACCCACCGAATGTGTGTCAAAGGGATCCGAATATGAGGCAGGCGAGGCCTTCACCTAGTTTTCAATACGGTCTGCCTAGTTGGCCTCTCTGCCGCTACCGCAACGTCGAGCTACGCTGACCTTCTCACTCATACGGAGAGAGCCGTATCTGGACCTCATGTGGAGCGTGATCGAAGGCGACTTTCAAGATAGTCACGGAGGTCGGAGAATCCGAAGTCGAACAGCGAGAAAAAATTCCTTCGGAACGGGGAACAGAGATTAGAATCGGAAAAATGCTCGTCACCGAGCTCCGATGCACGCCACCATAGAGAAGCTTACCAGGCATCGGCGGGACATTTCGAAACGTTCACAGGCCGCAGGCCACCGATACAAGGTTTTCGAGAGATGTCATCGTGTCAACGACGATGTTTCGTATGATCTGCTTGCTCAGCGATATGAAAAGCTGACAACGATCAGATATCCGTCTTTTGACATCGTTCAACTCTTTCTCTCTCTCTCTTCAACTCGAACACCATCGGGTTGGGCCATTAGTGTGGCAGTGGTCGTCGCGGCCACTCTACAAACCCGGAACTGATGTCCGTTGAGGCCCTGCGCGAGCTTGGACCGAGGGGGCGAATCCCTTCGTTGAATCATGTACGCGACCTCTCTATGAGACCATAATGCGGTTTAATTATTGAGTGCACCCCGCGTTTTCAGGACGGTGGACGCGAAGGGCTTTAGAGGGTCTCTTGACGTCGAATGCGCTGCCCTCGCCTCGTTGGCCCGGTCGTGGGGTTTCTTTGTATCGTGTAAGATTGAAGAGGACGTTTGCACAATGGGACGATCGCAACAAAGCATCTCGCTCGGATAATAATTCACTAAGGCGACCGAAGCCCTAAATAACATCATATCGAGTTTCCGAAGATCTCTGAGACCGAGCTCAACTTAGGGAGCGAGAAACTCGCGCAAAGACCCCCATATCTCGGTCGTAATCTAGTCGGGTCCCGAACCTCAAGGGAGACATAGCTCTTAAATCAATCCATTGGGGAGATCGATTCAGTATCCTATGGGGATTCCTCGCAGTTTCACTCACTCAGTCCGGCTGTACCTGCTTGCTACCGAGCCTCATTCCTGGGCTGAATCTTTTTCATCGAGTTTCTCGCACGATAAGCACTTGACTGGCTCCACTTGCGGCATCCGACCTCGGATCGGCCCGACTGGCTCATCACATGACGATAAGTCTTCTTCTTCGAATAGCGTCTCATGAGTTCCGTTCTTATTCACTGAGTGCAAGTAATATCGAAAGAATGAATATCAGTAGGTATGTGGGTCACGACAACAACGGTCCTTGAATACAATAATGACATGGGAGCTCCAGGCAAATCGCTGGGAAGAATGTTGTGATACAGAGAAGGCGCTCTGAGAAAGTTGGTGCCCGAATAGGACATCCTGCTTCCGTCCGTCTGTCTATCCACCGGTCGATCCGACCGTCGGCACCGAATGACCGTCCGGCCGAGCGCCTAGTCAGCCGGATGCTCAATCTATTGTGCTCGAATTCGCGAACGCACGAGACTTTAGAAGTCTCAGTTCAGTCGCTCTGTCCTTCCAATCGACCTCAGAGCGCCGATTCAGGCAGGATGATTTTCCAGGATGACTCCTTTTTTTTCTTTCTTTCCTTTTTCTCTCTTCTTTTTCCTCCATTTTTCCCCTTCTCCATCTATGAATCTCTTGAAAAAGCAAATCGCAGATCTCTTTAAGCACCCCAGGGTACTCACTGACTGACGACACTTTCCCGCCCTCTCCCCTCTCCTGCTTGACAGCCGAAGTGTCCGAGCTTTGTTCTCGAGAGAATGACGGATAGAGGAAGCCAGGCAGTCATAGGCGAGGAAGAGATACCCACCGCGGCCGAGTCTAACCAGCACTCTCTTCACAGCCATTAAACTAGCTGATGTCCCTTAGCGTCTTTTCCTCTGTCCGGCACAGTCGCCATCGAGTCTACATTGATATATTCGTGGGTCAAAGAAAAATAGCCACAACTTCTCACCGGCTCTGCTCTGTTCTACCTGCTCGAGCACGCCGTTAAAGAAATTGTGTCTGAAGCGACACTGGCCAGAACACCCTCTCGGAGAGTTGTCATACATAGCGACGAAATGAACCATTCGAGTCGGGCCGTGTGGAACCGGTCTCGGGAGGCGAGTTGTTTGAGGGAAAAAAAGTCTTGTCGACTGGAAGCTCTACGGCCTGTGCTCTGGTCTTCCCTTTTTTTTCGATATCTCTTTCTTAGGCTTCCCGTCATCGTACATCAGCCGCTTCCACGCTACATAAGTCCCTCATTCCGAATCAGCGCACCAACACGATTCGAAAATGCATATCGAGAACTCTTTCGGGTCATTGGTAATGCATTTGGATATCATATCAAGGTTGCGCCCCTTCCCCCCCATATCAACGCTCCATCGGGTCAGCAGATACGGTGGACCGGAGTGGTGACTCCAGCGAAACCGAGCTCCGGTACTTACACTCGGCAAAACTCGAGAGCTCTAGCGTCCATGCGTGCATTCGAATTTCGGATTCCCCTTCCACACAACGACCCAGCTATCGGCGAGGACTCGATTGAGCTCATCGGGCATGATGTGGCTTACGGCAAGGGAAGAATGCAACTCTTAGTGACTCATTGTTCCTGGACGGAGCGCGGGAAGATACGAGCGAAGTCGATTTCACTGGAGCAAACTACGACGACGAGGAAGGCTCAGGAAGTGACCCACGCTCGAGTTCATGAGCCTCCCTGGGAAACGAGCTCTGAATGATATTCCATATGAGATTCGGATCCATCGTTAATGAATCCGAAGCTCGCCCGACCCGATGCGGTGCACATTCAGGGATCAAGGGTCAGAAATTTCATCAGTGAGCCCGCATCGTCTTGATGTATCAATTCCGAAGTGTGCGGGAGACTTGAAGCGTCGGCTCATCTCAACTTGCCGGTGGGTTGTCAACCCGAATCGTGGATGGGCTGACAGATGCTCGTGGGACGGCTGGACTCACAGCGAAAAGCTCCGCGAGAAACAGGACTATGGCGCATCAAGGAAAATCCGAGCAGCGGTTTCCAATCACCTTGACGGAGCACTATGATCACTCAGGAGAGGAAATCCCCAATTTCGCTCTTCGGCTAACTTTGGATGGGCTGTCAGGCGTCCCGGCTCAGAAATGTCTCATCGGTTACGCGGTGGCAGCGGGGCGAAGTGCTGATTGGGAAGCGACCCAGACATCGAGGAGAGTTAGCGAGTAGGTAGCTCAGCCTGAGCACAAGAAACCTCAACCAAACTTATTTCTAGCGTTTCGTCCCTCGGGGTTGCTCCGGCACAAGGGGGAGAAAGAGGTTTTGATGCACGCTGAAACATCCGCTCCCCTCCCATTGTCAGTTATCTTGGACGCCCGGGCGAAGGAACTGCCTGTATGCCTTCTTCTCCCGTTGGACGAAACCGAATCCTCGCATATCTGCAACAACATGTGTAGAAGTCGACGATGGTGAATTTCCAATCACCGTTAGGCAACACCACTTGTCTACCGCACTTGATCAAGCTTGACGAAAGAATCGCTGGAGCAAAAGTAGATCCATCGCGACGCTCCATGGCGGTTCGCCGTTAGGCACTTCATTCCGCGGCGAAAGGTTGGGAAATTCTATTTGAACCAGTCACAGTGATCACCACTGCTGCCGTTGCCCCACATCTGACTTCGACGGAGGGCTTGCCAATGGGCTCCCGGTTGAAGTCGCGCATCACCAGAAATATGAAATATCCAACCGATTGTTCATTTGAAGGCTCGACAACATCGTTCCAGCGCGGATTCACGAGGGAAGAGACATTGAACGTGTACGATCGACACTCAAGTCCCGACGATGGCGATGCGATCCCATTTGATGGGAGGCGACTTCCCTCGAGCCTGATGATTACAAAACGCCGGACGCTTGAGAATTCGTCTGACATTGAGAATTCTCGCGGCGGAATGCCTTCATCCACGATCATTCGCGCACCGCCTTGTACATAAAATGAATTGTGACCTTTGCGATATGAATTCTCTCCATGGCGAGCGACATCGGGTGTCGCCAATGCGTTCTAGTTATCTTGCCATCGCGAACGATTTCGTCATAGAGCTCTATTATGAGACAGCTGAGAGTCGAACTTCGATCTATTCTCGAAGGTCCGCGGAGGTTAGAGAACTAATCGCAAGCATCATATCCTTCGACGCGTCCGAGTTCTCTCGCCGAGCGAATGAAGAGAACACGAACTAGAGGAGGCATTGCATCAGATAGCGGCACAACGCAAAGAGCAACACATGCATGCCCCTATAAGGAAAATTGTCATTCTGATATTCTTTCTCGTCCATTTTTCTGGCTGATCTGTTCCCAATAGCCCAGCGGGGGTAAGAGCGGGAAGGTGGATGGATGTAGGCCTGAGCCTCGGGCTGCGAAGACGTCTCAGCGTAAGTTACCGGAGATCAGAACGATGATAGGGTGTGCAGTCGAGTCCCTCGAGCTGTTTCCCCGCTAGGAACCGCGGCTCTAGGTCTCTGCTGCGGAGTCCAGAGCGGAATTCGATGAGGAAAAGAATCATTGCGAAGTTGACATGCGGGTCTGTGCGGTCACCCCAGATGGGGATAGAAACAAGGCTAGCATTCGAGACTTACAGCATGACTTCTGGAAGCTCAATCGAAGCTTACTCTGCGCCAATGATAATGGTACTAGGACCGACGTTTTCCGCTTAAGGAATCGCGCGGTGCACTCGCGATGCCCGCACAGGTTCCATAGATTCCATTTACGATCATGGGCTAGATCCTAGGACGCAGGTCCGGGGCTGGAATCCGGAGTCTGAACCGGGAGCTTCGAGCTCACTCCTCAAGATAGCGGGGAAAATTCAGAGGGCGTCGAAATTGAATCCGTACTAAGCATCGTCAAGCCTCGCTACACCACTGGTAAGCCCCGCTCATCGAAAACAGCTCGTCCGGCTGAATGACCCGGATCTGTAAACGCTATCAGGCTATGGACCGGTCGTGTTTAGCTAAAGTGAACCCCTCTGGGAATGGAGTGCTCCAACCCACAGAGTCTGCGTCAAACCTGTACCGGTGCTCCGGGAGGTTCATGGAGAGATGGAGGCCTCGCGCTATCGCATTCGAATCCATTGCTCTTAGTTGGGAGCTCCCAGTGAAGTCGCTACCGCTGAGCTCCACTTCCGATGATTCCAAGGCTCTATAACTCATTCGAGTTGATTCTCCATGTGACCGGCGACGACAAACGAAAGTGCAACACTGGGATTACCAAGTTCATTGAAAGCGAGACCCTCGAGTATTCGAGATCACTTCGACCAATCGATGGGCGTCACAATTTCCGATTACTCGCGGACGGAGGGAGTTTTCGAAGCTGTGAATCATTCACTCCATCTAAGATAATAATCCTCCATGATTCCAGAAAACAATTAGCGCCTGCATATGTGCCGAGCAACTAATGCCTGGGAGCGGAAATAATCGTATAGCTCAAAGACGGAAATATTCATGAAACATGAATTTTAGATTTCTACTGCCATTCGATATTCTCCTCGCCAGCTTATTTCCGACCGATATCCTCTCGGTCACCAACAGGGGGCTCCATTCGTCGAGATGCTCGCTGGCAGAGAACCATAATTATTGATCTGCTTTTGCCGCAGATCGTCTCCAGAGAGTTTATGTGAGTTTCCATTCCACGTGTGTTTACATAGGCATTCAGCGCAGAGACGTTGCGGCTGCATGCAAGCTTCCTCACTCCTCACCGACTCGTAGCCAAAAGAGTCATCGGAGCGGCTTCACCCATGCTCTAAATGTTCTGCTGATCGAGACCACGATATCGAACTGTCGTTTGGGATCCGTTTCCGCAACTCAATTGAAGAGGTCCATTGACCCGGAGTACAGTTCAACTTCATCGTCTGGATTGGATACACGTCTGAGTATCACGGAATCTTTTACGTGTGCGCCGAGCGGTCCGAGTTCCGGCACTCGCTTTGTTGACCATTTGCGCACGATAACTGATCTCTCGGAGCAACGGAGCGAATGCCCAGGGATACATGTAGTTCGGAGAACGGTCCACCGGTTGCGTAATTACAGCTGCGGTCGGCCGGTGTAGAGCGTCTGATAGTAGCGAGTTGCCGTTTTCATCGGGCTTGAAAGCATGGTCATGACTCATGACAGTCATCACAGAACAGGATGAACTCAGAAGAGATGGAAAATGTGAATAAGACACACCTTTTGAGCTCAGATTTATATTCTGGTCCGTCTCCGGCACCCAAGTACGTTTGATGCGTTCACAATGCGCGTTAAATGTGTCTGAGCCCCGCATGCCTGAATCTTCTTCACAGCCATCATGACGTTCTAGACAATTCATATTTGGTCGCAGATTCGAGGGACGAATCTGGCTCGAGGGCGCGAATATAACAAACATGGATCCGTTCCGGAAAAATGGCTGAGATCGAACAGAAAATTTCTCTGACACCGTCAGCGAGTGAGAGCATGGGACGCCCAAGAATGTGCTACAAAGGACGGTCTCTTGATGTGAAATCTGGAGCGACATAGGACCAGTCGTCGTTGCATCCGATCGCGTGAAATAATTCTCGAACTCTTTGAGGAGTTCTTTCGAAGTGATCGCTTTCGATTCATGTATTCGGCGAAGACCATCCGCTTCCCCGCGACACAACTCACAGCTCAAACTCACAATGATGGGGAATTAGGAAAAACGTTGCGGGGGATATGGATCAAGCTGCCATGAGATTTCCGGACAGCCTCAGTTCCTCGCAAAAGTTTCACTGCCTCGACTCTCTGCGTGTTCGTCGCGGAAGACCGCCGAAACTCGAGGATATTCCCTGTCTATTGGAAGAGCTCCGGGGAAATTCGACTACTGGTGAGCCGAATGTCCGATTGAGATCCAGAAACGGTAAATAGGTATCTGTCGACTTCGCGCTCTCGGGGGAGTTGGGGATGTGATAAGTGGGGACTCTCTGGAAGCCGAACTCGAATTCGCGGTTCAGATGACTTCCGGACCGGATCGATTGAACCTAATCGGCTGTATCTGTGATGTTCGAGCTCACCTTGATTTTCTTCGGAGCACTGGAATCCTTCCCGTTTTCCGAGGAGGGCTGTGGCGGCAAAGTTGGAGCTCCCGCGCACATTTTGACTGTCAATTCCAACGACAAGCCCAGCGTAGTAAATATCACAGCGAAGCCTGCAGAGGGCCACATGACTATACATGTGACGGAAGCCTCCCCCTCACTGAAGGCACTTCATGGGTTCAACATCGTCCAACCTCAAAAGTCACCGCAGAATCCTTTCCGCCAGACCGGGCGTGGACGTTCCAGTGAATGACGTCAGTGTAAACGACAAGCAAGAACCCCCCTTTGTCGTAACAATGCATAGAGAGAGGGCCAACCTGGGCGAAGGGTTTTGAGAGAGCGTGATTCTATCCCGTGTTGAGCCAGGAGTCACGAACCGTAGTTGCCGGACTTGTCGTGGTCACGTTACACGAATTCGAACAAAAATATTTGACTCAGCTCATACGCCGAGCCGTGTGGCGCCCCCAAGTGGTACCGCCGCGAACTAAAGGAGAAAGTTTTCTTTCGAAGTTGCTCATCTCGAAAAACCGACCCGTTCTTCTGCTCTTCTCAAAACGAATTCTGTGAGACAGATGGACTGGAGTTCTGCGAGAGCGCATTGAGCAGATGTCCAGTGGCGTAGCGAGCCGGAGTGCCGCTCGGGGCGGTGATTCGAAATTTCCCGTTTTTCACCGTGCTCGACGAAAATGCCGCCCCCCGCCAGATATTTTTCCTCGAAAACACTCCGTTTTTTGGATGCAAAACCCCGAAATGCCGCCCCTAAATGCTCCATAGGAAGTGCCGCCCGGGGCGGTCCGCCCCCCCCGCCC